>NC_088366.1:19171725-19199225 GCF_034508935.2 Berghia stephanieae | reverse complement strand
TTATTATTATTATTATTATTATTATTATTATTATTATTATTATTATTATTATTATTATTAACAAAGCTTCCTGGCGGTTTCGCGACCGTACACGATTGCGGTTATGAATTTGCGGCCTGGATACATCGTCATAACATGGTAGTGTGACGCCATTAGAAACTGCTGCTGCCTTGGGATTGGTAAAAACGTTGTTCTTATCTTTTAATGTAATTGTACCTCACAAGGGTCATGTCTCGCCCTAAATGGTATGTATTGCTGTTAATTATAACCCATTAAAAAATCGTTTTGATCACATTTAGTTAATACTGCCCTGTATGATATCTCAAGTTGGTGTTTTTTTTTAAAGAAAAGACTTTACCGGTTGTATATTTATGTATATTTTCATAACAAAAACTTCGCGATATCGTCTTATCGCGTAAACAAACTTTAAATTATGCATAAAATGTGATCTCTTGGCGATGTGATGAGAAATCAACGTCCATTAAGCGATACATTAAACTTTAAAAGTGTCTTTAAATATGTATTGTTAACAAAAATATTAAAACTTTGTAAAAGATTAAAATCAAATTAAAACTTACTATTTATTCTAATCTTTTCCTCCTATATATTTTTTTATTAACGCGTCATGATATCAAGTTTACAATAAAAAAATTGTAACGTCAGATTATTAAGCGTTAAATTTCACCTAAAAATAGATTCTTATAAAAACATTAATCATTTAAATATTTCTGAACATGGCTTTTATTCCAAGATAACGAAATCGGAATTGATAATATAGGGGTAGAATAAAATAGTTCTTACATTCTTGCGTTTTGGAATTCGATCTTTGTTCCAAACATGCACTCGCAAAATCCAAAAAAGCAAAAGTATAAGAATAGTTTATTATTGAAACGATGCAAGCGATGAAGAGAGATATATAATTAACTACAAAAACTCGAACCCTAAAAAAAAATCTGGAACGCAGAGTAATACAATGAAACAATATTTTACATCGAAGTTACAATTCAACTCATCCTCTCCCAACGATCTCATGTTGGAGTGACATTGATGATAAGTATCACATTTATTGTCAAAACAATGAAGCGAGTGATAAGGTTAATTTGTCTTATCTAAAAGAGTGAGTTTATTTATGTCGTAAAGTGTATAGAGCCAAAATTTGATTTTTATAATCATTTAAAAAATTGTATTCGATGTTTCTTTCTTTATCTCTTCATCCCGGCATAATACTATAAAACATTTTTTGGAGGCGGGTAGCATTTTAATACCTATCTAGAACTCACTGGGGAGCAGACACTGGTGTTTGATTACAATCTCAAAGACTGTGTATGAAACAGAACCGGACAGCACGGAGAGAAAGTACTAGTAGTATGCCTCGCAGTCCGAATGACGCTTGCTGAGAATTGTGTAATCAGTCATGGTCGATAAGTATATTGGTCACGGACCTTGGCCAGAGTTTTGAGGCTGTCAAGATCTTGTTGTGGCTTTAGTACGGAAGGCACTGTAGTATTTCATAATTCTTCAGGGATTACATAATCCGGCTTCATCTGAATCCAGAATCTTCTGATATGTAGAGAGATCCTGGTTCAGGGTGGTTACTATTACTGTTGGTGGTCTCCCTACATATTTGTTGCCATGAAGGAAATATTCTGTCATTGCAGTTTGGGCTGGGATGAGAATAATGACAAGGAAAAGAAACATCCCGAAATCTCAGCTTGCCTCAGACACCCTGATTACCGTTAGCTCGGGGGTAACGCGTCCTGATAGCCCAGTTGGTAGAGCAATCGCTTCACATGCAGAGACCGAGATCGATTTCGAGTGAAGTCGAGTTAGTTTTGTTTTTTTCTGACAACCCCCCCCCCTCCCCCTCCCCCTCTCCCCCACTTGCCTGTCAACCCAGCAGTGATTGGGTAGCTGAATCTTTTTAGATCTGGCGGATGTCACTTTGTAATAGACTAACGTCCTATCCAAAGGGTATTGTCCATTTCCCGTTGTGTTAACCGGGAAAAACTACGGCCTACTGGCTCTGAAGAACAACTTGTAATTTCTCCTTGTATTTTCTCATCTGCCTTGTCTGGCGCTGTTTTATCCACAATTTTTCAGATGCCTGTCTGTATAGTACATAGATAACTCCTAGTAGTCTGTGGTGTGGTACATTGGCATAGTATAACTCCTAGTAGTCTGTGGTGTGGTACATTGGCATAGTATAACTCCTAGTAGTCTGTGGTGTGGTACATTGGCATAGTATAACTCCTAGTAGTCTGTGGTGTGGTACATTGGCATAGTATAACTCCTAGTAGTCTGTGGTGTGGCACATTGGCATAGTATAACTCCTAGTAGTCTGTGGTGTGGTACATTGGCATAGTATAACTCCTAGTAGTCTGTGGTGTGGTACATTGGCATAGTATAACTCCTAGTAGTCTGTGGTGTGTGTGGTACATTGGCATAAAACTGTTTAACACATTAGCTCAACATTTTTATAATTCGTTTTCCATTAATTATTTCGAAGGCCCGATTGTGACTCATCGTCTCAAGTCGGTATTATATCGGACGATTTCGATGTTGAAATACCGAATGCTGTGCGTTTAGATAAAATACTCACGACACCATCAGCACGATTAAACATACCAACGCACAAAACTGTGTGTAACCTTTAACGTTTATAGTCTGATTGATATAATCTGGTGAGAACTAATCACTAACAGGCTGTTTAAAAATAATTTTTAAAAAGAGCTTCCAAGAAATTTTGACATGGGTTAAGTATATTATTTGTCTTAAAGGTGGAACGAATTTGACATCAGTCAGTTTTTTGTCATTGTTCTTAGACAGCCATTTTAATAATAAGTTCTCACTAAATTTGAAATTGAACAATGGGGAATTTTTCATAGAACTTTAGTATGTTAAAAAACACACTTTCTACCAAATCTAATAAACCCTTTTACTCAAGCTCTGCCGAGTAGACAAAGATTTTAGATTTTAAAACATTTAGAAATAATAATAACAAACTTTTCATTGAACGTGGACTTAAGTATGTTAAAGAAACACTTCCTACCAAATCTAATAAACCCTTTTACTTAAGCTCTGCCGAGTAGACAGATATTTTAGATTGTAAAACATTTAGAAATAATAATTTTTAAAAAGCAACAACACGAACAGAACCGCTAGACTGTCTACTGGACTCGTCACAAACGTTTTGCTTGTGAGACTAATGCTCTTCCAATTGAACAATAAATGGTAAAATGTCTTTAGATTTGGACGTTTGTACGTTGTAAAGTATTTTCTATCCGATCGAATAAAAGCTTCTACTAAAGATCTGCCGAGTGGACTGATGGGTTAGAGTTTTTTTTTTAAAGCAACGACTTATATTTAAAGTAAAAACGAATCAAATCTCTCGACAGACACCAAGGAACCTCCTACAAACGTTTAGCCTGAAGGACAAGTGGTCGTCTAAACCGTTCTTTTGATATGGATGTTAGTCCGTTGCAGGTACTAATAAATACATTCATCTACCAAAGCTCTGCCCAGTGGACTAAAGGGTTAGAAAATAATTAAAATAAAAACGGACAAAATATCTCAACTGCCTGGGAGACCCATATCTAGCGTTTAGCTTTTACGACGAGACGAGGAGTGTTCTTCACATCGAATAATCGGGACCAGTTCTTTTAATACGGACATTGATGTAATTGCAGTTACGGTTTCTGGGACATGTGAGGAGAAGAGACGGATTAGAAAAGTTGGTAACATCTGGGGTGATCGAAGGAAAGAGAGCTAGAGGAAGACAGAGACTTGACATAATATTTAAATAAACTAAGAATAGCGAAAAGTGATTTTAAAAGCAACGCAAATTTCATGCACACCGTAGAAATATTGATACGTGGAGACAGCGGACCGGCTAACGTACTCAAGAGTACAAGTCACGATGGATGATTAGACTTAAGGTTAACTCACACCGGAGTCTAACTCCAACGACCCGGCCCTACCGTCCTCTGCGGTCCTCCGGATAAAGATGTCGGGCACGGGCAAAATACTAAGAATAAAGAGAAGAGCCGCTAGACCTAACCATACCAAGCTCGAAAAAAACATAAACGGCAGAGGACGTCGGGTGCTTGGTATGGGTAGGTCTAGCGGCTCTTCTCTTTATTCTTAGTATTTTGTCCTTGCCCGACGTATTTATCCGGAAGACGGCAGAGGATGGCAGTGCCGGGTCGTCGGAGTCAGTCTCCGGTGTGGGTAAACCCTAAGAGGTTAGAAAAATTATATATTTTAAAATTTAGAATAAGAGGAACAGAACATCTCGACTGCCTACGGAACCCATTACAAATGTTTAGCCTGTAGGACGAATGGTCATCAAACTGAACAATCGAGAACCTTTACTTGGATATGGACGTTAGATAGTCAATTGCAAGTACTTTCTACTCGACCAAATAAAACCAGCTACTCAAGCTCTGCTGAGTGAACTAGGAGGCTAGAGAATAAAATTAGAATAAAAGCAAACAAAACATCAGTAATGCCTAGGGATCCCGATACAAACATTTAGCCTGTGGGACGAATAGTCGTCAAACTGTACGATCGGGAATAGCCGTCAAACTGTACAATCGGGAATAGTCGTCATACTGTACAATCGGGAATAGTCGTCAAACTGTACAATCTGGAATAGTCGTCAAACTGTACCATCGGGAATAGTCGTCAAACTGTACCATCGGGAATAGTCGTCAAACTGTACAACCGGGAATAGTCGTCAAACTGTACCATCGGGAATAGTCGTCAAACTGTACAATCCGGAATCGTCGTCAAACTGTACCATCGGGAATAGTCGTCAAACTGTACAATCGGGAATTGTCGTCAAACTGTACAATCGGGAATAGTCGTCAAACTGTACCATCGGGAATAGTCGTCAAACTGTACAATCGGGAATAGTCGTCAAACTGTACAATCGGGAATAGTCGTCAAACTGTACAATCGGGAATAGTCGTCAAACTGTACAATCGGGAATAATCGTCAAACTGTACAATCGGGACTAGTCGTCAAACTGTGCAATCGGAACATTTCTTTGCATAGAAAAATTGAGCTTTTTTATATAGCGCAATATCCACTTAACGTGTTCAAAGCGCTTTACAAGGGGTCCCTCGCCAACAGCAACACTTAACCTGCAGGACGGAACATGACGCCTGTTAGGGGATATTATATATTTTTTTCGGACAGAGACAACGTTGTTAACGGCCAGGTACTCATTCCACACCTGAGTAATGTGAGAGGATGTGACTAAAGGGTATTTTCCAAGGACTCAACTATGCGCTGAGCGAGGCTCGAATCCAGGACCTTCCGATCCGAAAGCGAGTATCATACCACAAGACCATACAGCCGCACATATAATAAACATTAGTCTATTGAAAAGTAATTTCTACCTGGTTATTTCGTCAAACATCAATTTAGATCTATAATAAAAACGAACAATAAAAAATCTCACCTGCTGGCGGGTCCCAATACGAACGTTTAGCTGTATTACGATTTGTTCTTCAAAACCGAACAATCAAAGACCTCTTCACGACAAAGCGGAACAATAATAATTCTAGCCGCCATGCATTTTACAACAGGGCAATTATATTCTACTTTCACTAATTGTCAATTATCATAACCGAATTCGACATTGAGAGCTTATTATCAGGAAATGAGAAAATGGAAATTGCATTGTTTCATTTCAAAGTGTTTTTATTCCATATCTTATGAATGCTATTTTTTAACAATCCCAAGTTCAGACAGTCGCCGTACCCGTTCTCTACCTTACTCTACAATCTAAAATATAAATAGAACGAAGATGACGTCACTCAGTTTATTTATTATTGCTTTTTGCCATCCGCGTTTATGAATATGTCTCACTAAACGGTGTTAAGCAGACTATAATCGTTCAAGGTTGCACACAGTTTTGTGTGTTGGTCCGTTATACGTCAAGATGCTGTGATCTTCTTTGTCAAGAGCATACTGACAAAAGTATGCTATTTAAAAGCGGTATTATCTGAACAGGATCAACCTAATGATGAATACCAAATTTTAAGCTTATTTTACAATATATTTTAATTGGATAAAAACAGTTATTAGAAAGAGAATAAGTTTTTAAGAAGTTTTGATTACTCAACTTACAAACACCTTAATCTAAACAAAAATGATTATACAAACTTCAAAAAGAACAAATTATCAAAGACGGAACGTTTCGGGGCAAAACCTTTCTTTCGCTAACAACAAAAAGAAACCAACATAAATGCATATCGTATATATGAATATAAATTAAATTCTAACCATCTAAATCAACAGGACATAATTCCGAATCATCATCTTTATCATTGTTATCATTGTTCTCGTCGTCGTCATCATCATATTGCGATTGATGTTATCGATTTTATAATAATAATAATACAAGCAGCAGCAGCAGTAGTAGTAGTAGTAGTAGTAGTAGTAGTAGTAGTAGTAGTAGTAGTAGTAGTAGTAGTAATAGTAGTAGTAGTAGTAGTAGTAGTAGTAGTAGTAGTAGTAGTAGTAGTAGTAGTAGTAGTAATAATAATAATAATAATAAATATTATTTTTATTGTTATTATTATTATTATTATTATTATTATTATTATTATTATTATTATTATTATTATTATTATTATTATTATTATTATTATTATTATTATTATTTATTATTATTATTATTACTACTACTACTACTATCATCATCATAATCATCAACATCACCATCATCATCATCATCATCATCTTCATCATCATCTTCAGCATCACCATTGTATTATTCTAACCATTATTATACGATCATTAATATCGCCGATATTGCCCCATCGTTTTCTTGTCGACTCTTTCAACCTCCAGTATCGTATCGTACATCACTAGGGCCTGAATCATTTAATATGGATTCGATCATTGATAATTACAAATAATAACTTCAAAAAGACATGTGTGATGAATCGAAGCTAGTTACCAAACAATGACTTTTGTTAAAATGTCACAAAATTACAACATCGATTATAACGATATTAGCATTGTATCGATTATCAATCATAAGAGAATAGAAGTTGTATTGACAACGGTCATGAAAATAATGCAATTTCAAATCCTCGGATGACATGAATTATAAGTTTACACTTTATAAATTATTGTAAACTAAATTATTGATTACTGAAAACCCGGAACTCTGTGTTGTAAAGGATAATATTAGTATCAAAGAGGCAAGTTGTACAGCTTTCATTAGTGCAATTACAGCGGGTACGTTGCATAGTCTGTTGAACAACGACATCAAACTATACTCAATGCAAACCCCCTCCCTTCCCCCGCCCCCCCCCCCCCCCCCCCCCTGCCCCCCCCCCCCCCCCCCTCGGAAAATCCTTTGTTTTCAGTACAAAAAATGCTTAACTCAATAACATGTCACTGCCGACATGTCAATCGGCCCATAATTTCCCGGATAAATTTCAGGTATTGATACCGTGGATTTGAGTGTTTGGCAAGTAGCTGGCATCTACTCGGTTTTCATGACTAATATTGAACAAGAGAGAAAATAGGTCCATCATTAACAGCGTTGTCTTTGTCGGAAAAAAAATATTATAATATCGCCTTACAGACGTCATATCTCGTTCTACACGTTAAGTGTTGCTGTTGGCCAGTGACCCCTTGTAAAGCGCTATGAGCACGTTAATTGTATATTGCTCTATAAAAAGCTCAAGTTCTGTATGTTTTTTGTTTTTTTGTTTTGTTTGTTTTTATTTACTGAAATAATGGTGACTGGTAATCCAGATTCTCCGCGTAGCAAGCTGCTCCCATCCCGGGTCCCAGTGAATAAATCCTGGGTATTCACAGCTCTATGGTTTTGTCAATTGGAATAGGATTCAATAGTCTGAAGTCATGTCCGCCCAACAAAGAGTAGCTTGGTTCTTAACAAAGAAAATCGGTACTTTTTAATTCTTCATGCTGGTTAGAACTTTTTCACATGGCATATGATCAGAAAGTATAAAAGTCAAAACATGATCAGATTTATAATGTTTTTCTCCTCTAAATACACTTTTATGCTCGTTGAAGAAGCATTTCATAGGGGCGTCCGCCATTTTCCCGATAATTTAGAACCAGTTACTAAGTTACTATTCGTCGGTACGAGGGAAGTGACGTCACGCCGAACCCTATTACCCGATAGATCTTTGGTATAAAGACGGCAACATTGCCATTTCAGTAACATGACACAACTTGTGGAGTGCAGTCACTCATTACATCATACGAGCTACTTTCCTTTCATGTCATGTTGAATTTTTTAAAATCCTTTGTTTCTTTGTTGTTGCTTTTGCCTGAGAAATTGTTCAGGATGAAATGAATTTATTACTAAAATGTTATAAGACTGAGATAAAGCGCATTTCTAATATTGTGGAGAAAGAGCGTAGTTTGTTAACTCTATTTCCCTACCAACATTTTCGCGCTGGTTTCTAAACTCATAATCGAGGTGCACTTAGTTGCAGGTCTGATAACCCAATTCCTTATGGGCTCATTGCTGTATGGTAATATTTTTTTAAATGACGCCAAATATTGGCGATAACAACAATGTTAAACTAGGCCCATAAGTGAGTTCAGAGGTCAGACCTGCATATATGCACACGTCGGGCATAATCATACCACCATTTTTATTATTATTTTTTTTTAATGTCCAAAATAAGAGAAATAAGTAATTATTAATCTTTAATACGTACTATACAAAATTTGCTCATCAAGACGAGACTATAAACAACAAAACAACATTAATTTTCTTATAAACTTAACAAATATTTTAAACCAAAATTCGCTATGACGATACATCAGAATAAATGAAAACAAACGTGCGTGTATCACAACGAATGTGACGACATTCCTATAGTTGATAAGAAGAGGTCAGAAAGGTATAAATTAAAACTTCACATTTCTTATTTCTAAATCTATGTGGTCTTGTGGTATGACACTCGGTTTCGGGTTCGAGCCTCGCTCGGCGCATAGTTGGGTCTTTGGAAAAGATTCTTTATTCACATTCTCTCACCGTACTCAGGTGTAAAATGGGTACCTGGCCGTTAACAGCATTGTCTCTGTCAGAAAATAAATGGTAATATTGCCTAACAGGCATTATATCTCGTTCTCCATGTTAAGTGTTGCTGTTGGCTTAGGACCCCATGTAAAGCGCTTTGAGGACGTTTAGTGGATACTGCACAATATAAAAGCTCAAGTTTTTTTATTGTCTCACTATTGTAATGGAAATGCTATCAAACCAACGCAATCTATCCTGTCTTACAACAATGTTTAATCAAGCCAATATTTACGTTCAGTTATCCGCCGACCTTCAAATCTGTGCCGGTAAACAGAAACCCATCAATACACGTTTATAATGTTGATTTTTTTAATGGTTACGACTCATAAACTAGTTCCACGTTTGTTTGATTAATGTTTACCTTATAACCGATTAAACACCGTTGCACATTGATCTTCCTAATGACATAAATTTGAATGAATGGATCTTAAACAATACGATAAAATCAGTATTCAGTTAACTCCAAAAAGTTGGAATTCTATATTATTTTCCTAGGCTGATATTAGATCCTTAAGATTCTCTCAAGGAAAGTAAAAACAGTGGATACCAGCAAGGTATCCATTATACACCTGGGTGCGGTGAGAGAATATGACTAACGAGTTGTTTCTAAGTCTCCGCGCTAACCGGAACAGGACACACTACTGAAGACGAGTGCCATACCACTAGATTACACACACACACACACACACACACACACACAATATATATATATATATATATATATATATATATATATATATATACAAACACCGTACAAAGGCTCAACAATTGTTATGCCTGTCACAGTAAAGGTGGTTCACAATTATCTTATTAAATTTTATTTTATTAAGAACTGAATTCATCTCACTCCAGTTATATTTCGGTAGGCTTAGATAAACTTTACCTTCTAATATTAGATCGTCTTTCCTTTTATAGCCTTCCCTCGAATTAATTTCTAATTAGTGAATACTTTTCGTTCTACATTCTGTCACGTAGCCACTTATTATAACATTCGACACTCACTTCTCTTCACAATCTATGCCGGACGGCCAGTCGCTCTATTCCTAATATATACTGGAAGATTTTTATCTTTTGGGACTTTGTAGATATTATATCTACACCATTAAGACGCCGGAGCTTTTAACTTTGATTGTATAATCTTCAAGGATCAAACCCGAGCCCGCTGTCAAAGGATTACATAATAACCCCTTACCAATTGCCTTGAAGTGGAATTTTACGAGCCCGATCCTGTTATCAGAGGAATAGATCATCCAAGCCCATCAACTGCCTGGAAACGTAAACTTACGAACCTGACATATTATCATAAGTTACGTAAAATATTCATATCTCTATTTGTAACTGTCACGATCACTGTTTATCTCTTTTAATTAAATTTCATCATTATTTTTATTTCATTGTAAACAAATCGTTAATTGTTTTTCATTTATAGTAACTAGTAAATTCTGGGGCCTCATTCTACATATATCTTTATGCATAGTCGAGTAGCTCTTTACTCACTTGAGACCATGACAATGCCGTACTCTTGACAAACCCATATTTAAAAGTTTGTTCAGAAAACTCGTCCTTGAAATACCCATCGATTTAAATGCCCCAGTCACAGGTTTGAGAGTTTTTGCCAAGATGAGGGCCATTCAACTCAATCAATATTTGAATGACGAGTTTTCTGGCCAAATTGTTAAATATGGGTTTTTCCAGAATACGGCAGTATTACGTAGTATGAGATTATTTTATTGGAAAGTAATAATTCAATTATAATTAATGATTTGGAAAACCAAATGACAACAGTGTCGCTAGGGTCTGTTGTTTTGTTATTAATGAAAACAAATGGCACTAATGTTTTATTGGTGCTCTTTAATAAAGACCACTCTTTGTTGTTCTATGGGAGAGGGGGGGGGGGGTATAAACACACACACACATACAAATATAATATATATATATATATATAATATATATAAATATATATATATATATATATATATATACATATATATATATATAATATATATAATATATATATATCCAGGTACTCATTTTACACCGGAGTACGGTGAGTAAATGTGAGTAAAGAGTCTTTTCCAAGGACTCAAGTATGCCCCGAGCGAGGCTCGAACCCAGGACCTTCCGGTCATAAAGCGAGTGTTTTTTTGTTTTTGTTTTTTTTAAATCAGATTATTTCATTTCATACAGTGTATCTCGTATATAGATAGAATGCGCTTGGCCAAGGAGTTCATAACATTGCCATCCGGAAGTATAACGGACCAACACACAAACGCTGTGTAGCCATGAACTTTTATAGTCTGGTTACTACAGTTTAGTGAGAACAACTCACAAACGCGGATGGCAAAAATCATAACAAAGGCCTGGATGACGTCATCTGCATACTATATATTAAACGTCACTTTGCTACAAGCACATTTACAATCTGTTTGAGAACAATATTATAGATAAATAACCGTGTCACATGTTTGCACTTGAATTGGTTCTATAGATAGTATGCAGATGACGTCACTCAGGCCTTTGTTATTGTTTTTGCCATCCGCGTTTGTGAGTTGTTCTCACTAAACTGTATTAACCAGACTATAAAAGTTCATGGTTACACAGTTTGTGTGTTGCTCCGTTATACTTCCGGATGGCAATGTTGTGAACTCCTTGGCCAAGCGCATTCTATCTGGGTAGACATGTCGTCACGTTATACCTTCTACTCTCCTGGTTTCAAATTCCTTGGATGTGTGTATGTAACCAGTCCTTCGGAAGACTAATAATGAATAGGTTACATATTGAATCATAAGGTGGCATAACTATTTTAGTAGTAGGATGTATAAGGTCGTCTGTGTTGAACCCGTGACCTAAATGAGTCAATGAAATGGAGAGAAAGATAAAGGGAGTAAATGTGACTCATAAATAGGGGACAAACACAAAACAAATGACGTTTCGGCCTTAGGCCTTTTTCAAGAACTTGAAAAAAGTCCAAAGGTCGAAACGTCGTTTGTTTTGTGTTGGTCCCTCTTATTTATGAATCACATTTACTCCCTTTAACTTTCTATCCAATCAACCCCAAGTTTTATATTAATTGTGGCTACAAATTCAATTTCCAGATCCTAGTCCACCCGGACGTAATACCGCTCGGAGACGGTGGGTCACAATAAATCGATAGTCGGCCGATCAAACCTTTGTGCGGCTATGTGGTCTTGTCGTATGACACTCGCTTTCGGATCGGAAGGTCCTGAATTCGAGCACAGTTGGGTCTTTGGAAAAGGCTCTTTAGTCATATTCTCTCACCGTACTCCGGTGTAAAATGAGTACCTGCTCGTTAACATTGGTGTCTCTGTCGGAAAATAAAATGAATATCTCCTAGCAGGCGTCATGTCTCGTTTTCATGTTACGTGTTGCTATTAGTCAGGGACACCCTTTGTAAAGCGTTTTAAGCAGGTTTAGTGGATATTGCGCTTTATAAAAGCTCAAGTGTTTTTGTGGGTTTTTTTTCACGATCGGCGCATCAAAATTCTGAAGTCTACATACGAGCTTTGCGCACAATGTTTTATTTAATTTTGGACCGGATCAGAGCTCTGATGACGGGAAAATTGAGTCTCCACGGGTTTGATCCGTGAACCATCGAAATGTCCTAATTCCTGGACATTATGACTCAATTTTCTTTGTCCATATCACCCGACTGGCGTGGAGGGGGGTGGGGGATTTGGGGGGGGGGGGGAATTCAGTTTTGTTTTTATTTTATTTTTTAACCTCAGGAATGAGAGACATCCAATGTTTGTCGTCACTTTGCCAGTTTAGTTTTATCTTCATCTCATACATACAACACACAGTTGTTTTACAGAGGCTAAGTCGCTTAAGAAAGAAGGGGTCATTTCTGTGTATTGTGATCTGACAGTAAGATGATCAAATAGATGTTGGGTTTGCGTTATACCATCTTCCGTAAGCTGACGTTATCCTCTTGCAGGAACGAGACTTAATCAGATCAGGAGTACGAATAACCAATTTTTTTTAACGACTCACGAGTCTAAGAACTATCCCAATCTAACCGGTTATATGTAACCCAACGTCTCAAAACGGCATTATGTCGGGATGAAACTGATGCTAAAAAGTCAAATTAAAACTAAGCTGGTCAAAGTTATGAATTATTGGTGTGTAGCACTCTAAATATGGTATTAATTCTCCTCAATAAAGCATATAAACTCAATGCAAGTCTCATATTTCTGGGCACAAATTCAATTTTCAGCTACTCAATCATCTCGACTTAATACCGTTTTGAGACAAGGGGTCACATATGGTCTTGTGGTATGACAATAGCTTTCGGATCAGAAGGTCCTGGGTTCGAGCTTTGCTGGGCGCATAGTTGAGTCCTTGAAAAAGACTCTTCACTCACATTCTTCTCTCACCGTACTCAGGTGTAAAATGAGTACCTGGCCGTTAACATTGTTGTCTCTGTCCGAAAAAAATGCAATATCGCCAAACAGGCGTCATGTCTCGTTCTACATGATAAGTGTTGCTGTTGGCTAGGGACCCGTTGTAAACCGATTTGAGCACGTTTAGTAGATATTGCCCTGTATAAAAGCTCTAATTTTTAACCATCCACCTATTTTTCAAATATATCAATGAGTAAAAAATAGTTTTATAGTTTTTAGATTTGCCAGTAATTCTGTGCCTTTGGCCAAAATTTAACATGGGCTGTAAAGAACAATGCTAATCCCCAACCAGGCGAGGACGAGGGACGCATGCGCACAACCAACATGACGTTCTCTCTCTAATAACTTTTCCGCTGGTGACGTCACAGACTATGGGGGACGTCCAATCAAGGGACGCTACTCTTCCGCTAATCTCATTCCCTATATTTTGTGTTAAAGATATTAACTCCCCTGTTTCCGACACGTTTGCCATTCACGTGTTTTATTGCATTACGCTTCCTTACCGTGAAACATCTATCTTTATGAGGCACCCTTGTGTTTTAACACTTGGCTCCTTCTTCGCATATTTCGGTGAAATGCAATTTATGAATGTTAGGATATTTGCATTCCGCTATGGGTTGTACGCGTTTAAGTAAAATACCGAACAGTTTTAGCCGCAAGGTAAACAACAAAAAACTTTGTGTAATCTTAACAGCTTTATAGGATATATATATATATATATATATATATATATATATATATATATATATATATAAATATATATATATATATATATATATATATATATATATATATATATATACATTGACGTCACCCAGCTCTTTGTTATAAAGCATTCATTTCGGTGATTAGTTTTCACTAAAGTATATTAATCATGTTACAAGTAGGTTTTGTCTGCTGATACATTATGTCCGACTGGCGGATGGTGTGAGTATTTTACCTAAACTCATAGCATCGGTAGCATGTCAGAGAGGCTTTAGTGAAAACTATTCAACCAATTATTGGCACTCTAAAAATACAAACAGAGAGTTGAGAGACGTCGTCGTCATTACATCTACAGGTCAATGAAGCATTATATCCGGTTAAACCATATTTCGAAAAGAGTTTCCACATTGAGAGAAAATTCTAATACAAATGTTGAGGCTTTGTAATCTTGTTATATGGCACCTGCCTTGGACGTCTTGATCCCTGGTTCAAGTTCGGCGCAAAGTTAAGTCCCTGAATAAAAATAAAACCCAACTATTTTCTCATATTGCCCCACTGCACTCAACTCAGGTGTAGAAATAGAACATGACTGGTTACAACATTTTCTCTGTTGAAGAAGTAAATTACATCCATCTGCATGTAACCCATAAAATTTTCTTTGATGGTGAATGGGTTTTAGAAGTGGAAATATATATCATATATAATATATATATATATATATATATATATATATATATATATATATATTAATATATTATATATATATATATATGCATATATATAAAATGTATATATGCATATTTCAAACTGTCATAGAACTATATATATATATATTTCTGCACACCTATTTCGTTACAAACATCAAAATTATTTTATTGGCTAATCAAAATGAGCAATTAACTAATATTGGATTTAGAATAGATCTAGATATTAAGTTCTTATAAAGAAATGGAAAAAGAATAACGATAAGTATTGAAATGTAAGCTTCGATTTATTATACGACGACATATACTTGGACGTTTCAGGTTTCCCCTTTATCAGCAAAACACGATGATTAAAATACTAAGTGTTCCTTAGTCTTTTATTCATCTCGTTTTGTTGATAAAGGGGAAACCCAACACGTCCACAATATATGTATTCGTCTAATAAATCGAAGCTTACAATTCAGTACTTATCGATATTTTTTCCTTTGAGCTTCAAGCAGCAACACTTTCACTATAATGGAGAAAATATACAACTTACTTTTTGGATAAAGAAATCTGAAATTCAACTCGTCTTGCTCTAAGAATCGCGAATTAAAGTATAACCACCATTGTCACATCACAACACCCATTAAATCGTATGATAGTGTAAGCCTTCACGTTCAATACCAACAACACCAATGAAGCTTTGAAAAATTCACACTCAAAATACCGTGTTTATATTGGGAGACACGAGACTAAAAATAGATTATGTTTTGTGACGCACTGTCCCGATCTTGTACTGTGTAAGGGTGAACAGAGCAAGAAAAACAAGTTCAAAATTAAATCACATATATCAAAATTTAGTTTTATAGCAATTTAAAAAGCCGTATCAGTTATGTCAAACTAAGCCAATAAAATTGATCCGAGTGTAATATTTATAACAATAAGTCAATTTTTGATCACCAAAATCAAAAAAATTATTATTATTATTATTATTATTATTATTATTATTATTATTATTATTATTATTATTATTATTATTATTATTATTATTATTATTATTATTATTATTATTATTATTATTATTATTATTATTATTATCATTATTACAACTATTATTATTATTACATCAGGTACAATAAGATATCGAAAAGTGATTTTAAATTTTAAATGATCAGAGAAGTGCTATTTTACTTTTTGATGCATCCAGAAGAATGTATTTACTTTCTTTTTAAAGAAGAAAAAAACAAAAAAAAAACAAAACAAAACAAAAAACAAAAAACAAAAAACAAACAAAAGACAAATATGATGGTACAAATCCTCTCATAAAATCTTTGGCTATAAATTAATTTTTTTACCATCTGAATCGTTCCGACTGACGTATACATACATGTAGGTCTGAAATCCAAAATCAAGAATGGGCCGAGTTTAACACTGTTGTAAAGGACAATAGTTTTCGTCCTTTTTTGTTGTTGTTGAGATTATTAATACAATAATGCACATATGATGAGTTGAGTTATCAGACCTATAAATAAGTGCACGTTGATACTGACATGATGCCGCTTAAGGCGATTAGTGACACATTAAAGATACACTCTCACAAAAAAAAAATCGAATACACTCACCAAGACACATAAAAGTTACAGCTGTAGTAATCATATTAGTAGTATTTGTTACAATAAAATCTCCATTCATCATATAGAGGTCGTTGGATTAAGCTTTAAGGATTATGTATGAAATGATTGCACGGATTTAAATAATCGTATTTGTGCGTATTTGCTCCGAAATCGTTTAAATGGGAAATTTGACTTATCATATCGTGATAAGGCGAGAGGAAAAGTATTTCACTTCAGACTTTGGAATAGGGAAATTCCCAACTAAAAAGCAAATTCAAACTCCGCCATTAGTGGGTTAAACGATGACAAGCTAAAAACTGATTGCAAATAAAACTGCCATTTCTTTAACTCACTCAATCCTAGAGATTTTTGCTACGAATTAAAATTGGGACAAATAAATGTATTGAAAAGGAGCATGTGCATATATAGTTTTATCCAAGTATCATTAACATGCAAAAACTAAAAAGATTAGCTTTGATACTACGCCTACAATTTGTCTCTTAAAAATGTAATAAATAGGCATGGAGTAAAAGTAGCCCGGGTAAACTACGGATATAGTCGGTGTTAGGGTTGAGTGAGTTAATAGCTCACAGAGCTAGAAAATGTCCTATTTTTAAAATATATTTTCATTTTCCAGCAATGCACGGGCTGTAACAATTTCTTTCTACCTATTCGGCTGGAGGATAATGTATAGATAGAACGAAGTTGATATCACTCAGGTCTTTGTTATTGTTTTTTTTTCCGTCCATATTTATGAGTAATTCTAACTAAACTCTATTAACCAAACTATAAACCTTCAAGGTTGCACATAGTTTTGTGTGTTGGTCCGTTATATTTCCGGATGGCAATGCTGTGAGTTTCTTAGCCAAGCGCACAGTATCTATTGCAAAGTACTTTCCGCCATTTCGAGCAAACCCATTTACCCAATGGGGGTCCATTAAGCATAGTTCTCATGATTGCTTTCTAACTTCTAAGTCATAATAATAATAATAATAATAATAATAATAATAATAATAATAATAATAATAATAATAATGATATATGATAATAATAATAATAATAATTAATAATAATAATAATAATAATAATAATAATAAATAATAATAATAATAATAATAATAATAATAATGTGAAAACTTATAGAGCGCTATAACTCCGAGACACCAGACTCTTAGCGCTTAAATTACAAATTGCTTTGGCTGAAACATAATCATTCACACACACAAGCCCACACACACACACACACACACACACACACACACACACAACACACAACACAAACCAAACCTATCTTGCTTCTCATACCATCTACTAAAATCGAAACAGATATGTTTTAAGCGAAAGTTTAAAAATAGACAAAGATTCTTTTTCACGAATGCTCTGCGGTAAGGCGTTCCATATAGCGGGTCCGAAATGAGAAAAGATCTCATTCCAGCATTTTTCCGAATTCAAGGGACAACTAGTTTTGTGGAATCACTGGCCGAACGTAAGGGGTGGGGTTTTGACTATCTTTCAATTAGTTCCGGAAGGTAGGAAGGGCAGTATCTTCAAGACAACAATAAACTAAAACGCAAGCTTTGAATTTAATCTTTTTCTCAACAGGCAGCCAATGCAGGTCATAAAGCAGACGTCCGGCAGAGTCGCACCTACGCTTCATGAATACTAGTCTGGCAGCGCTGTTTTGGACAATCTGAAGACTTCAGATTGCGAAACGCCAAACTACAGAGCATTGCAATAATCTAATTTTTAATACACAACCAGGTACTTGGTCACATCCTCAGATATGAACCGTCAAATGGAAGCAATCTCTTTTAGTTGGAAAAAGAGAGATCTAACCAAATTATTAACCTGATGCTCCATCGACAGTCCAGAGTCTAAGAATGTGCCAAGGTTTTTCACTTTGTCAACAAGTTGAATGGAGGCATCCCCCAGCTTCAAATCTGTTTCACTTTTCCACGTCCTGTTCCCCACATACAGCACCTCCATCTTATCATCATTCAGTTTCAGTCTGTTTTCATTCATCCATTTCTTAACACTTTGGATACAATTTTTACTATCGGCTGATACTTCTTGTAAATTTCTCGTATTGGAGACGCAGTACAATTGCGTATCATCAGCGTATTGATGGTAAGACAGACCGAAACTTCTGATGATTTTAGACAGAAGGCCAACGTACAGAACAAAAAGAACGGGTCCAAGTACTGAACACTGGGGAACCCCACAATCAGATCATCCACAGTAATAATCTGTTTACGATTAACAAATATGACCTAAACCAATCAAGCGCTGCACCAGACACGCACATAAGTAATTTCAAGACGTCTGAGAAGAAAATTGTGATCAATAGTATCAAAAGCAGACGATAGGTCAAGCAAATTCAGCAAAGAACATGAACCATTGTCTATAACAGAGAGGAGATCATTAACAACCCTAACAAGTGCGGTTTCCGTCGAATGATGTTGCCTATAAGCAGACTGAAATTTTTCTTCAAGACAATTATTTTTAAGATGAGACAGTAATTGTTTCAAAACAAGCTTTTCTAAGATCTTAGAGAGAAAAGGAAGATAAGAGACAGGGCGATAGTTTTTTAAGTTCTCTTTATCTAGATCAGGTTTTTTTTTTCAAAAGGGGGACAAAACCGAAGGGCAAGAGCTCAGTTGCTCGCTGGTTCGGATAAGTAAGTATGTCATAATAGCTTTGATTTGTATTTTTTGGTTGTTTTTGTTTTTTTTTATTTATTTTTGTTTTTGTTTGTAAACCATAGTTCTTTAATCACCCATTTACTTATTCAATTTATCAATTTTTTGATAGCTTTTCGAAAGCTGTAGAACATACATTGATTAATAAGTGTAAGTCCAATGCAATGCATTCAAAACCATATAAATTCATGGCAGATTACTCGTTCTAACTGAATTATCTTCTGCCTGTGACCCCACTCCCCCACACCCCGACCACACCCCCCCCCCCCCACACACACACAGAGTGAGAGAGAGAGACAAAGAGAGAGAGATAGAGAGAGAGAGAAAGAGAGAGAGACACAGAGAGAGACAGAGAAAGAGAGAGAGAGAGAGAGAGAGAGAGAGAGAGAGAGAGAGAGAGAGAGAGAGAGAGAGAGAGAGAATAGTAATCTCATTATCGCCCTAGATAAACACAATATGGTCGTCAAATCGATTTGAAAGAACACACCATTCTATTCAAAATAGGAGTAAAAAGAACCAAAACAATCTCTACTCACACAATAAGTCTTGAACACGTTTACAATTAATAAATATTTTACCTTCAATTTCATTGTGCCTTCATTGATTTACACATCTAATAATCATTACGAAAACAAGAATAAGAATAATTGAAAGAATAATGCACACAACAACAGAAAATAGAGAGAATGAAGATGACGTCATTCAGGCATTTAATATTGTTTTTGCCATCGGCGTTCATGAGTAATTCTCACTAAACTGTATTAACATATAAACGTTCAAGGTTACACATAGTTTTGTGTGTCTGCCCGTTACACTTCCAGATGGCAATGTTGTGAGCTTCTTAGCCAAGCGCATACCACATAGCCGGCATATTCTGTCAGACGACGTTTCAGTGACAGGCTAATTTAGGGAATAATGCCAAACAAATTACTGAAAAGTTCAGAATGGTCTAAGTAAAAGCCTACATTTTGAAGAACCACATTTTCTAGTAAATGCGCGTAGACGTGGATAGCAATCTGAATTTCTTATCCCATTCCCATGGTTATTGTCTAGACAGGGCTTTTTTTGTTTGTATTTGTTTTATGACCATTTTTTAAAATCGGCATTAAAGACCAAATTGGCAAGCGTGTCCAACGTTTCGTCTGGTATTCCCTATGACAATGCTTTAACCATCCCTACCTATAGATAATTCGAATTCATTGAAAAATGAAGCAGTTTTACAAATCATTAGGTATGAGATATCTAAGAAAATTACTTTATGTTATATTGCAAAAATAGTACAATAAAAGTATTGGATTCGTTTTCTCTAATGATCTCCTTATTGTGAATACTAGAACTCATAAGAGACGGATGATTGGGTATTGTGCCGAGATGAATAGTCCTGATGATATAAACGGGAGACAAATAATGTGTATGTATGTATGTATGTATGTATGTATGTATGTATGTATGTATGTATGTATGTATGTATGTATGTATGTATGTATGTATGTATGTATGTATATATGTATGTATGTATGTATGTATGTATGTATGTATGTATGTATGTATGTATGTATGTATGTATGTATGTATGTATGTATGTATGTATGTATGTATGTATGTATGTATGTATGTATGTATGTATGTATGTATGTATGTATGTATGTATGTATGTATGTATGTATGTAGTATGTATGTATGTATGTATGTATGTATGTATGTATGTATGTATGTATGTATATATGTATGTATGTTGTATGTATGTATGTATGTATGTATGTATGTATGTATGTATGTATGTATGTAATGTATGTATGTATGTATGTATGTATGTATGTATGTATGTATGTATGTATGTATGTATGTATTATGTATGTGTTGTGTATGTTGTTTGTATGTAGTATGTATGTGTAGTGCTTTGTGTGTCTGCGAATGAGTGTGTGAGTTTGTATGTCTTTCAGTTTATATATATTTTTTTTCGTTGCTGCCATCTCAACGGCGGTATGATTTCTTACTTGGGTATTTAAGATTTGGCCCTTTATGACAACATTGGCTCAATTTCGCCGAGGCAATTATTCTAACTTAGATGTGTTTTTGAGTGAAATATAACAAGCAAAACAGGCCATGGGTTTTGTGTTTACAATTAAAATAAAAAGAGCGATTAAGAAAAAAAAATAATACCAAGAAAACCAATTGAAAATGTATTCGTCCTCCTTTATTGTGTATACATTTCAATGAAGTATCCATAGATATTATGTTAACCTCTCTTACCACTGTAGGAAAATCGTAGTATCGTTTACCATACATTCAACAGTTTTTTTATGTCAAATTTTTTGTATATATAAAGTTAAAGAAATGAACAGTGTGTTATGTAGATGTTTTGTAAGAAATTATGTATCGCAAGAACTTAGATACTGCTTTTGTATTTGAGTGATAAAAAATATACTTTTGTGTTTGTTGGGTGTGAATATAATTTTGGGAAAATCCTGAAAATGGCTAGTATATCTAAATAATTTTTAAAATAAGGAACTAGCGTCTTAAGCAAATGGTAACAGGCAGCTGTCACTGTCAGTTTCTTCTTCTTCTTCTTCTTCAAGTACCAAGTCTGTGTCAGACATCAGTGATCATGGTACGAAATTCATCTCCCTGTTCAGATAACCTTAGAAAAAAACTAATATTACTCTTCTCTTTCTTTGTCACCCAGCTGTTCAAACTATTCAAATATGTTTTTCTTGGTCTACCTTTACTCTTTTAACTTCTCTCTTTCCTCTGGGAGCAAGATATTCAATACATTTATTTCGATTTATGTGCCCTAAAAATTGCATTTGTCTTTCTCTTATTGTACGAATAAGTAACCTTTTTGTTTCAGCTTGCTCTGATCGAAACATTGAGCTTTAATTGAGCTTTATATAGCGCAATATTCACTAAACGTGCTCAAAGCGCTTTACAAGGGATCCCTGGCCAACAGCAACACTTACCATTTAGGCGATATTACATTTTTTTTCGGCAGAGACGACGCTGTTAACGGTCAGGTACTCATTTTACACCTGAGTACGGTGAGAAAAAGTGAGTAAAGAGCCTTTTCCAAGGACTCAACTATGCCCCGAGCGAGGCTCGAAACCAGGACTTTCCGATCCGATAATGAGTGTCATACCACAAGATCACATAGCCGCACATGGTGTCTATAAGGCGCTGTTACAATATTATTTTTCGAAAGAGACAAAGCTTTACCGACCAAGAACTCAGTTTACCCTTGAGTGTTGAGAGAATTAGAATGCAATTCTGAGCCGAACCTAGGACCATCGCCATGAAGCCACAGAACAAGCAGCTGTTTTCACTGCCACTTTATTATCAAAAGAAAATGGTGCCTATTTTTGTTAACCCAAAGGTTCGCTAAATAGGGATACGGTTAAATAATATATTTGTTTTATGAGGTTTTTAAACAAAAGAACCACCCTTCCCCCCCAACCCAAAATGTCAAATTACAGTTGTTTATTGCTGTGAGTACATATATTCAACGCCCTCAGTAAAGCATAATACGCTTAACCAAACTTTTTAATCGTTGAGAATAAATTCAAGTTTAGCATCAAAATCATCTCGACAAAATGCAAGTTTGAATTTCCTGGCCAAAATTTTAAAAAGTCTTTTGCCAAAGTACAACAACACGAATAATCGATCTCTGGCAAAACAGTTTAATCATTTTGGACAGAAATCATTTACTTCAAATATCAATCGTTCTAAATCATCCTCAATGTGTAGAAAAAAAAATGTCTGACCCGAGATTAAAAGAAACCCAAAACTCTCAGTTTTCAAACTTTCTGTCCAGTTGAAGCTCATTGTAATCGACAAATATTTGAATAAAGTTATTCTGGCCAAAAACAAAAGTTTTATTCCCAAAGTAAGATAGGATGAATAATCGATCAGAGTTCTAGAGTAGAGAAAAGGGAGAAAAAAAACGTGTTGAAAGCATAAAAAAGATGGTGACGGAAATGGTGCTGGAGCAGAAAAGCCATTGGTGTCTTGACCTGGAGAGAATTCAATTTGTTGGTGTCGATGACTGAACGGTTACCGTTCTGGGATGTTAGAATATTACATTTCAAGCGATATTGGTAACCAGGAGACGAGTAACGAATGAATGCGTTTCATTTCAAAGTGACTACTAAATATATGACCAGGCAATCTTCTCAAAACGCATATTTTTGTTTTTAGTCGTTGTTGTGTTGATGTTTTAAATTTTATGTTGGGAAAGGGGGGGGGGTGGTTTGGTAGTTACTTTTTTGTACTAATGGATGGAGAAGTCACGGCTTTTAGAAATAGACACTGGATTATTTTTGATTTACTTCTTCTTCTTCTTCGTTCCTCTGATGGACATCTATGGCTGCAGTCCGATATCTACTGTGAAGTCTGTGGCCCGCTTTAGGTCCTCAGCTTCACCATAGAGCTTTGTGTTGAGTGTTGTAGGGGTGACCCAGTGGTTCGAACGTTGCACGTTGTATAATGGGCAATCCATAAGCACATGTAAAGTGGTTTCATGGTCGGTTCCACTATTGTGGACATTTTACATAGATCGAGCCATCAACGATAAAAAATCGGTTTGGTAATCAAATCTGTGGGTGCGCGCAAAATAATCTGGCAATACATATTTACTGAAAAATTTTACTTGAAAATATTTAAAAAATAGGATTAACTTTGATGTAGACAAATACAAATATCAGAAGGATTGGGTACGGGCACTTATTTTAAGTTCGTGCTATTGTGGATATTGAATTAAAACAAGACAATCTTTTGAGCCTTCAATAGGATTCAATATTCTGGTGTCACGTCGCCCAGCAACGAGCAGCTTGGTTCTAAACAAAGAAAATCGGTCCTTTTTATTCTTCATGCTAGCTAGAACTTTTTCACATGTCATGTTATCAGAATGTATAAAATTCAAAACATGGTCAGATTTATACTGTTTTTCTCTGGACACACTTTTATGCTCGTCGGAGAAGTATTTCATAAGTGTGTCCGCCATTGTTCGGATAGTTTAGAGCCAGTTACTATGTTACTCTGGCTCATTACTGGACAAGTGACGTCATGACTGTCAGAATCGGCTCAGTAAAAGAGTCTACTGTCGACAAACTGATCCTTGCTATAGGACAGATAAAATAGAATGACCTAGTTCATAGATAATCAAAAGGCCCAAGCAGATTTTCTAAATGATCACTTGAATCAAAGGGTGACAGAATTACCCTTAACGTTTTTTGGAGAAAAAAAATTGCAATCATCCCGACATGATTTATACCGTTTTAAGGCGACATGTTTCAAATGAGCTTTTGTCACATCGCACTCATTTTCTATCGATCCACTTTTCACGTTCAAAATGACATATCTAGCATTCTTTCGAAAGTAAAAACTCTATAGATCTCGTCCATCAAGATGAGACGCTTACGAAAGTGACAAATCTGTCTATACATTGATCGTGTTACGCATGCACCGATGCACCATTAAAATTATTGATCACTTTAACATCTGTCGGATTTCAACGTCCTTGAAAATTAAAAAAAAAGAACAAAACAAAACAAACAAACCAAAATAATAAACCAAAATAAAAAAAAAAAACAAAGAAACACGACCCCCCCCTTTTTTTTTGACAATAGAAAGAACCCAGTTTAAAAAAAACTATAGATGTAGATTGATGAAACGGCAAAGCTTTCATTAAAAGACCATAATATATTGATAAACAATATTTAGTTTTTGAAGGATTACTGGATTGATTTGCTGTTATGTTTATTATGGGTAGCTTACACAATAAAACATTGGGTTTTCAGTGGCTTTAGTATTGATAATTGTACGCCTTCCTGGTTCCCCTTGTAATGGTGCGTGTTGTTGTTAACGTTGTTGTTGTTGTTGTTGTTGTTGTTGTTGTTGTTGTTTATGGTTATGTTTAATTTCTTTTCTTTTTTTTTAAATTCATTTTTTTTGTGTTTTTCTTTGTTATTAGCTGGTTGATAACTTTCTTCACAGGCAAAGGGATAGAGATCGACATCGGGTGCAATCGAGATTTTGTTAATGACTCCATGTTTACCCAGCAGTTATTGAGTAGCTGGGTTTGTTAGATCCGACGGAAAGTTCTTTGCGATAGATTTGCGTCCTGTCCAATGGATAGCAAGTTATTCCTATTTCCCGTTTCACGTCATAGAAACAGAGATGAGCTCAGGCTACATGCTGGGCCTAATGGCTCTGAAGATTATTCCATTTTATTAACTTTTGCCATTGATTTCATTTGTTTGTTTGTTTTGTGTTCTACTGTTATGTACACCAATACCGGTGGTGCTATGATAATTATCGTGTACTAAATTATATTGCGTTTTGTATGTGTCCCATTAACAAACATGTTTTGTTTGTTTCCTAGTGATGAAATTTCACTTTCTTCAGTAAAAATGTTTATTCTCAACGAACATAAAATATCTCTTGATATGTAGATTTAATGGATTCTATAAAATATTATTCTTTAAGCGCTCTTTGTTTCTTGGCCAGTGTCTCATCTGGTATCGTCCTGTCACGAGAGTCAGGCAATGTTAAGCATGGTCAGTGGATGGAAGGATGACACTGATTGGAGAGATTTTGGTCCCGACGTTGTGTTCCTGGATAAGGCAAATTTACACATATTGCCCTACACATCCCCAGGTGTGAATAGGTACCTTGCAAAAGGCAGTGACGGATATTGTAAGGATTTCAGACCAAAACAAAAAAAAAAAAAACGCCCGACAGGCGACTCGCTCTGTATGACATCGAAATATTTTTAAAAGGCCCGCTGTGGGAATAAATGAAACCGTATTGAGCTCATTGAACAGGGTAAATCTGTTGGAAATTATAATCAAGATAGATAGAAACATGTATAAGTTTTATATTTATCAACCGTTTTGAGAAGATTGGTCACATAATATTTCGAATTGCACACTAATCCCCCCTTACATCCTGGTGCCCAGCAGGAAGTTGGTGAACGTGAGCGCATACATTTCAATGAATTATGTTGGGCAATGAAATCATTATCATCCAAGCAACGCAGTATCTGTTCATGTCTATTTTATGTCCAAAATGATATCATTAAACATTTACAGACATAACTAGATAGCTTTTGCAAAGGTAATGATGTTGATTTTATAACATTAGCAAGCATAATTTACGACCCTTACACTCTTGCTTTTTGGAATTCCGGACGTGTTTCTGCCGCTGCACGAACTTGCGCGTGGGAGTTGGGAAGAAAGTTCGAATTCTAAAACGCAAGAGTGTAAGAAATATTTTATCCTTCCCATAAATCGAATCCGATTTCACCATCTTTGATTAAAAGACAAGTTTAAAAAACGTTTAAATTATATATTTTTAAAGTCTCTAATTTTAGTGTATTTGAACGCTTGATAGTGTGCGGGCTATCTGGTCTTGTGGTCTGACAGTTGCTTTCAGATCGGAAGGTCCTTGGGTTAAGCTTATAAATACTCCATATCGCTCTGAGCGGCCCATAGTTGAGACTCTTTACTCACATTCTCTCATCGTATTCATGTGTAAAATGAGTACCTGACCGTTAACAGCGTTGCCTTTGTCGGGAAATAATGTATTGTCGCCAAACATGCTTTATGTCTCTTACTACAATTTAAGTGTTGCTGTTGGCTTGAGACCCCTTGTATAGTGCTTAATGCACGTTTAGTAGATATTGCGCTCTATAAATGTTTAAGTTTTTTATTACCATTATTTCGGGATGAGGCAGATGACCATAAAACATTTTACAGTTAAAACGAGCAACAATTTGAATTTTACTTATTCGGCACTCAGAAACTAACACGACACTTCTCTATGATGGGGAATTTATGAGCTTAACCCTCTCCTTACCAACCATAGGAAAATTGTCACATTCGTTACGATCCAACCAGCACTT
Organism: Berghia stephanieae; assembly: GCF_034508935.2. Classification (NCBI taxonomy): domain Eukaryota; kingdom Metazoa; phylum Mollusca; class Gastropoda; order Nudibranchia; family Aeolidiidae; genus Berghia; species Berghia stephanieae. The sequence goes on along the minus strand of NC_088366.1, from coordinate 19,172,122 downwards.
TCATCATCATTCAGAAATATTTTGTAAATCACTTAATTTAAAGAAGAATTATTTATTTTTATGTTGTATGGTTCATTTTGCTGATCAATATTGATAATAGAATGTAGTTGTTGCTTTTCTGTTTGAATAAGAAAAAAAAAACATATTTGTGTTAAATGGGTATGAAATTTTGTGAAAAATTCTGAAAATGGCTGGTAAGGAAAGAGTTAACCAATACTCGTATACATGATATAAGACTAAAGTTTTGCCACATAGACAACACCTCAAAAATACCATTTTTAGACAGCGGGTCACAGGTAATGGAATTTTTTACAAATAAATGATTAAAATGAGACTTTCAGATTTTGAAGATCTAATATGTTTATAATTCTTTTCTTCGAAGGATAAAAACAAAATA
>NC_088366.1:19159225-19169225 GCF_034508935.2 Berghia stephanieae | reverse complement strand
ATGAATCCATTGATCGAGATACGTGAAACCAAAAATTCAATTGAGTTTAACAGTGCTTTAAATGTATAGAATAATATAGATACTTTAATTTCGATGCACTGAGTCAACTTTGTTGTGTCGGCATAATAATACAGGTAGATATAATGATTTGGATCTGTTGACAGTTTTAAAGTGAAAATGGATTGAATTTAACTATCAACACGACCCGAGGAATACGAACTGCGGCCGCTATTGTGATCACGTCACATAAATCGTCATTACAATCGTTACGAACAAAAATGAATAGAACTGCTTCGAAAAAGAACAATTCAATGCAATACCAAATACAGATCGTTTCGGGTTCGAAGCCATTCTTCACCCGATAACAAAAACAAACAACAACAAACAAACAGACAAACAAAAAAAAAAACACCATTAACTCGCTCAACCCTAACACCGACTATATCCGTCGTTCACCCGGGTTATGTGACCAACTGTTTCAAATTGGTGTTATTTCGGGATGAATCTAATTTCTTAAAATTTGAGTTTTAGGCCTTAATTATATAATTTTGGTGAAATTAAGAAATCTGTTTTTCAAACTTTTAAAAAAAATTTAAGAATTTAAAGTCAAGTTTGTTATCTCGTTAACTCACTCAACGCTAACACCGACTATATCCGTAGTTTACCCGGGTTACTTTTACCCCATGCCTATTTATTACATTTTTCTTAGACAAATTATAGGCGTAGTATCAAAGCTAATGTTTTTAGTTTTTACATGTTAATGGTAGTTGAATAAAACTATCTATGTACATGCTCATTTTAAATAATTTTTGTTGGTCCCTGACCAACAGCAACATATAACGTGTAGAACGAGATATGACGCCTGTTAGGCGATATTACAATTTTTTTTTCCGACAGACACAACGCTGCAAACGTCCAGCTACTCATTTTACATCTGAGTACGGCGAGAGAATGTGAGTAAAGAGTCTTTTCCATGGACTCAACTATGCACCGAACGAGGCTCGAAACCTTCCGATCCGAAAGCGAGCGTCTTCTTCTTCTTCTTCTTCTTCTTCTTCTTCTTCTTCTTCTTCTTCTTCTTCTTCTTCTTCTTCTTCTCATGATGTAGGAACTCTGTGGTCCTCCCAAGCTCCTGCTGAGACCCATAGACCTTTGAATTTAGTGTAGTCCTCTTAGGCCAAAAATGGCCGCCCTTTGCTCATTGTACTTTGTACAGTATTATTATTATCATTATTATTATTATTATTATTATCATTATTATTATTATTATTATTATTATTATTATTATTATTATTATTATTATTATTATTATTATTATTATTTATTTTATCATATTATTATTATTATTATTATTATTATTATTATTATTATTATTATTATTATTATTATTATTATCATCTTAATAATTATTACCATTGTTATAATTATCATTATTATCATTGTCATCATCTTCATCATCGTCATCATCATCATTATTGATATTAGCATCTTCCCCATAAACATTTTAGAGGTAATATTACACTCAATTACCAACAAGTAAAACAGACAAATATAAAACTCTTTCACACGTTATTGTCATTACCGTATCTCAACAATTGGAAAATTACTTAGTTTTTAGTACATACACCGATAATCGCGATAACTTCAAATACATTACGTAACGCGTAAATCGAATGCCGCAGAATATGTTATGATCATTACGGCCGTTAATCTGAAAAAATGCATTATTCACATTTTGACTAGAAAACTCGTCCATTAAATACCGAACCCTCAAAATGATGTCATATTGTCAAAAAATCTCAAAACTCGAACTTCCTCAAAATCCCAGGTTTGAGAGTTTTTGACACAACTAGAATCATTTCAATCGATAGATACTTAAAGGACGAGTTTTCTGGCCAAAATTGGTAAAATCTGTTTTTTCAGAGTACCTTAAAGCAGGGGGGGGGGGGGGGGGGTAATGTGGAAGAACATCTGTATTAAGCTAGAAAACAGAGCGTTCAGAAATAGTAATTGAGCTCGGAAACGAGGTAAGAATTAGGTGCGAGTTTTTCGTATGCTTCATTCTAGCGTTAAATTAGGGTTTATTGATTACATTTGCCTGCTGTCGAATGTTTACTCTTGGAACTTGTTACGAGAGAAAACTTACCCCAAAATGAACTAAACTGAAATCATGTGGAAAAATCGGAATGTCTGTCTTTTGTTAAGGGTTTGTTTTGGATTTCTCCGCAAAATGTGATTTTGTCATTTACCTTTCTAATGCTGACCGTTTATATTTAAATAAACAAACGTGAGTATTTCATAAGGACCGCAACATACACACAATGTGATAAAATCGTTGACATTGATGCTATGCAGTTAATTTTTTTAAAAAGTCATAATTTCCACCACCCGAATATAACGTACCAAAACACAAAACAATGTGTATCCTTAAACGTTTATAATCGTATCATACATTTTAATGAGAGCTACTCATAAAAAATGGCTGGTTATAAACACTAACATTGAGTGGAGTGACGCCAATTTCGTTCTATCTATAGGCAATCACAAGCCAATAGCAACACTTATCGTGTAGGTCTAGGCATAACGTTTGTAGGGGGGGGGGGGGGCGATTAATTAATATTTTTTTCGGCGGAGAAAACACTGTTGTCAGCCAGTTATTCATTTGAAAGAAATCATTAAAGACAAAGTAATTTCGCAAAAATTAACGTGGAATCCATTCACTCAAAAAAAAAAATGGGGGGGGGGGGGAAGCTTCTTTCGACAAAATACACTGAGCCGAAGCTCAGTGTGCCAACAGGTATCAGCCATGTTGAAATGTCGGATATGACCGCACTGAGATGCGAAAAGGATTAAGAAAAAAACCCAAAACAAAAAAAAAAACAAAAACAAAAAAAAAAAACAAAAAAAAAAACCTGAGCTTTTATATAGCGCAATATTCACTAAACGTGCTCAAAGCGCTTTACAAGGGGTCCGTGGCCAACAGCAACATTTAACATGTAAGACGGGACATGACGCCTTTTAGGCGATATTTCAATTTTTCGGACAGATACAACGCTGTTAACGGCCATGTACTCATTTTACACCTGAGTACGATGAGAGAATGTGAGTAAAGAGCCTTCTCCAAGGACTCAACTATGCGCCGAGTGATGCTCGAACCCAGGACCTTCCGATCCGAAAGCGAGTGCCATACCACGAGACCACATAGCCGCACGAACACCTGAGTTCCATCGCAGCAGACGGTCATCAGTAGAAATATCTCACTCAACAAATCAGAGAAGCTGCCAATGCATCCCAGTCCGAATATTAGGAGACGATCGGCAATAAGTCAATTAGTCAATTTGACAATTTCAAAATTTGCAAAATCAAAATTATTCCCCTTTGAATATTGACATTTGAAAGGAAATGTATTTTCAAGTCAATTTTTATTATTTATGAGTTTGAGTTTGAATTATAAGGTCAATGAAATATTACAATTAGCCGGCATTTTTTAAAAATAAGAAAAAGAAAAGAACTTGAGCTTCTTTATAACGCAATATCCACTAAACGTGCTCAAAGAGCATTACAAAGGGTACCTGACCAACAGCAATACGAAACATATAAAACGAGACATGACGTCTGTTAGGAGATATTACATTTTTCCCCGACAGAGACAACGCTGTTAACGGCCAGGAAATGTGAGTATTGACCCTTTTTCAAGGACACAACTATACGCCGAGCGAAGTTCGAACGCAGTATCTTCCGATCCGAATGCTAGTGTCATACCACAAGACTGCATATTCCCATGACTTTGTTGATATTATCCCGTATGCAACAAGTGGCCCTTTGGCGCAGAAAATTTAGATTTCATAACTTTCTGGTTATGTCTTTAATTTCTAAAATAACACTATAAAATATAAGACATTGTTAAAAATGATTTTTTAAAAAAGGAAACAAAAGCAAACCAATTTGAAATTTGCGAATCAGAGTGTATGTTGAAATCCGATGTTACTTTAAGCTTCTTGTATTAATAACACGCCCACAATAATAGGGGTTATTACTTGGCCCAGACATAAAATTCTTTATACCAGACGGATTATTACTCGTAAAATAAGGAATAAATCCCGTTTCTAAAACTCCGTAATTAATCCCACTGTGTCGATGGCGCGGAGAATCAGAAGATTTTACGAAATATTCTTGTTGGTAAAAATGATAAACAAAAATTATAGACTACGAAAAATATTTTTTTCTCATACATAGGATGAAAACGAAAAACAATCAACAAATTAGACATTGAAGTGCTATGAGAAAATGGACTATCAATACAGATGTGCGTAAATATTTCCTATTTTGAAACACAGTAAATCAAACAAAATAAGATTTCAAAACTATAGATAAGATAAGATAAGATAAGATATACTTTTTTGATCCTGAATGGAAATTATCATAATGTTACACATTACACATTTGTACTCAAATTGATGAAAATACGAAGCTAATTAAAAGCAAAATAAACATCGAATATAATAAAATAAAATATTCATAAAATATACAGCACTATAGGATTAATTAACCAATTAACTGATGTACTCTGGAGAAACGCGTATTTAAAAAAATTGACCTGAAAACATGTCCTTCAAATAATATTGATCATCCGAAATGGCCCTCGTCTTGGCAAAAACGCTCAAACGTAGGTAGTCTTTAGTTGTTTGGTCAAATTTTATAATATGAGTGTTTTCAGTGTAGTACAGCAGTAAAAAGAAGAAGAAAATAACGCAATTACGAAAATTACTAAACCATTAGGGCCCGTCGCCTTGGCATTCCATGAAGGAATTTAGGTTACCCATCAAAGAAGATGTCTGATGTAAACAGGAATCACCCTTGTTGTCCAAAGTTTACTTTTACAGTTAACTGGTTAAGAAAATCTAAAGACAAGGCTCTTGCACTTTTGTATTTTGACATTCCGGACGTGTTCTCAATCACTGCACGAATTGCAAAGAATAGACACTTACATAACTACGCCTCTCGAACATTCGTCATAATGTAAACAATGGCAGTGATTGGTAGACATAGAGAACTACACGACATACATGTTTTACTATCGATGGTATGTGTCTGAGTAAAATACCCACCGTTCTCCCTCTTGGTCAGTAGAACCAACACAGAAGATATGTGTAAACTTAAACGTTTATAATATGATCAAGAAAATTGTGTGATAACAATTCACTCATTTGGCGGTATAAAAACAATAACAACGATCAGAAAGAGGACGATTTCATTCACGTTATTATTTAAAACAACCCACTACGTTGTCCGAGCACGTGTGAAAGTGTGTCACACATTCCATGTTTTGATTGGTCGAATATCGACTGGTTAATGGAAGCGATCTATATTCATGTTTTCGTCCAACCAAGTCATCAATCACATGATTTGTTGCTGTCCAACGATTGGATATTTCTTAACAAATGTAAACACGCTGCTTTGTTCAGAACTGTTATGTAAACATACCCATGTGTCAAGCTGAATCAAGTGACCAATCGTGATGTTAGATATTAAAAAAGCTGTAAACACTTTTTACTAAGTGGGTCACTTTGAGCACATTTTGCAATGTGACCAATGACCTCGAGCACATGGAAATTTAAAATAGATCATGCCCATTCCATGTTTTGATTGGTCAAATATCTACTAGTTAATTGGATTCAGTAGTCAGATGTCACGCCGCCCGGCAACGGCGGCCATCTTGGTTCTAAACAAAGAAAATCATTACTTTTTATTCTTCATGCTGGCTAGAACTTTTTCATATGTCTTGCGATCAGAATGTGTAAAAGTCAAAAAACATGATCAAATTTATGGGGGTTTTTTCCTCTGGATACGCTTTTATGCTCGCCGGGGAAATATTTCATACGGCGTCCGCCATTGTTCCGATAGTTTAGAGCCATTGTTACTAAGTTACCATGCGTCATAAGGAAGGAAGTGACGTTACGACTGTTGAAAAGTATTGATAGGAACAAAAATCGGATTAAGCAGAAAGATTTAATTCTATTCTGGGTCGTCGGACAAAATACTAATAAAGAGAAGAGCCGCTAAAGCTACCCATACCAAGCACCCGACGTCCTCTGCCGTTTTTTTTTTTGGGTTTTTTTTGAGCTTGGTATGGGTAAGTATGGGGATTTGTGGCACACCTCGGGCAAACATAGTTGGTTGTTTATAAACGATAACGTGAATGAAAACGTCCTCTTTCTGATTTGTTGTTATTGTTTTTATACCGCCAAATGAGGGCTCTTCTCTTTATTCTTCGTATTCTGTCTGTGCCCGACGTCTTTATCCGGAAGACGGCAGATGACGCCAGTACCGGGTCGTCGGAGTCAGTCTTCAGCCGGTGTGGGTTAGCCTTCAGTCTCAGGTGTGGGTTTGCACTAATTCTTACTATGTTACACATTGACACCCATTTTTGCATGACATTTGATATTGTAATAATAATATGTCACCACGCACGAAACAAAATAACTCTAATTGATTATTTGATCGTGATTTATCGATCTATCAGCCCATCATGTATCTTTACAAAAGTTCTAGAAAAATGAGAAATAAATTAATGTAATCACCGACGATTTCAATACATCTGAAGATTTGAGCACATAATTCACCCCATCTCGACGTCTAAATTGCCAACTTGACACAAGGCGATAATGATCTAAGAGATAATCTCTTTAACTTCGACACCAGTCATGCAATTTTGCGTTGATTTACAGCTCCGAATGAGTGCCATAGTTAACAAACAAGATTGTTGATTGCGAAATATCTTGGATGTTTTAGACTTTTCCGAGAACATATTATTTACAATGTTGACTTCAATGTTGAAAACCTGTGGGAAAATAACATTTTTGAATAAACGAGAAAGTTTGATAAAAATATAAAGGAAAAATTAAAAGCGACCGAGCTGGATATTTTTCTAAATGTTTCTTTTGTTAAATTTGTGCTATCTATACAAATTAAGATTGCATTCTCTCGTTCAATTGCTTTCAATTTCAAATAAACACTAAGTTGTCAAAAGCTGTGGAGCGTAAAAAAAATAAAAATGATACGCCAGCAATCCTTCAGAACCATACGGGCTAAGTTACACCGGAGACTGACTCCGACGACCCGGCACTGCCGTCCTCTGCCGTCTTCCGGATAAAGACGTAGGTCACGGACAAAATACTAAGAATAAAGAGAATAAAGTCGTTAGACCTACCCATACCAAGCACAAAAAAAAAAAAAAAAAACACGGCAGAGGTCGTCGGGTGCTTGGTATGGGTAGGTCTGGCGGCTCTTCTCTTTATTCTTAGGATTTTGTCCGTGCCCGACGTCTTTATCCGGAAGACGGCAGAGCACGGCAGTACCGGGTCGTCGGAGTCAGTCTCCAGTGTGGGTTAGCCCTTAGGCATGGAGTCGGGGGTTTATTCTGGTTTCTATGGAACTTTATGAGACGAGGTGACAGAGTGGTTAATGAATTGCACTGTGACCCACTAAGATCCGGGTTCGAGTATTTTCGTTCTCTTCCTTAAGCAATAGCGTACGATTCTTTCATCTCGTTGTATTTATTAAATGAGTTATTTTTATCGTGCGCCATAACACAACGACTACGTTTATTCCACACCTCTATGTAAGATTATTAGACATTTTGTAACCAAATGGTATGGTGTTAGTACTTCTATTCACCATAATTTGTATCTTTCTCCTTCTGCTGAATGAAAATTTGACCCGAAAATAAAAACGTTAGATTTTCATTCATACGCACCAAAAGACTATTTTTATTTACCAATCAGCTGTCTTTTACACCATATTTCACACCAATAAAATGTCCTCAAATATTCTGCAATCGTTGAATACATATATCTAGTTTGTTATTCACCGCGTTCAAAGCATTATTCAATAATTACGTATTTACTATTAAATTATATGGTTTTTCCAATGAGATGAGTGGAAAATTATTAAATCACAGTTTGCTATATTCATATGGACGATATGGGTGATTCCAGTTGACATCACAAGTTTGTTGGATGGATTAACTGTATTGTTCCTTCATGGAGCGCTAAAGCGAGGACATCTATGGATGCATCGGGGAGGGGATATCATTTTTTCTTTTCGTGGAAATGATGAAAACACGTGGGATATAAGCCACCATGACAGTAAATTGAGTAAATTAACGATAACGTCTTCAAAAATGGGGCCATGGGAAAAAACTGAGCTTTTATATAGCGAAAAATCCACTAAACGTACTCAAAGCGCTTTATAAGGGGTCACTAGACAACAGCAACACTTAACATATAGCACGTGACATGACGCCTGTTAGGCGATATTCCAATTTATTTTTTTTTTCGGACAGAGACAACGCTGTTAACGTTCTCATTTCACACCTGAGAACGGTGAAAGAATGTGAGTTAGTAAACAACCTTTCCCAAAGACTCAATTATGCGCCAAGCGAGGCTCGAACCTAGGACCATTAAAGAACTTTACTACTAATACTACTACTAGTAAGTACTAGAGAGGTAGAACGATACTAGTGGACGTGTAGAACGAGATATTATGACGCCTGTCATGTGTCATTACACATTTACACACACACACACACACACACATATATATATATATATATATATATATATATATATATATATATATATATATATATACTTAGAGAAATAAAAAGACATAACGAAGTAGAGATGTTAACATCGCAAGATATATATTATATATTATATATATATATATATATATATATATATATATATATATATATATATATATATATATATATAAAGAAATACAGTCACGCCGATAAAATGAGCGCTTCATTACACAACCAAAACAGCCATTAGCAAGCTCGGGAGGAGGGAAGAAACCGGACTGCTGGAAGCCATAATTGCTTTTACCGGCACTTGGCCGGATAATTTTACCTCAGGGTGCCACATTGCATCGCGATATTGGGAGTTCATGTAGCATTGTGAATGTGAAACGCAACAAGAGAGCTGAATAAGTGTACATGGGGAATGTTTATTCAGCCGCGCTCTGAAAAAAAAATCATGTTTTTTGAAGTTTTGGCCAGAAAACTCGTCCTTCAAATATCGATCGGTTAGAATTACCCTCATCTTGTCAAAAACCTCTCAAACATGGGACTTTGTTAAGAGGATATTTTAATCGATCGATATTTGAAGGACGAGTTTTCTGGCCACAATTTTAGATCCAGAGTACGGTAGTATAGTTTAATATTTATCAACTAAATGAATAGCCTTTCTTTATAGACAGAACGAAGTTAACGTCACGCAGGACTTTGTTAAATTTTTTTGCGACCCATGTTTATGCGTAATTCTTACCGTATTGACCAGACTATAAATGTTCATGGTTACACATAGTTTTGTGTGTTCGTTCCTTATAGTTCCAGATGGCAATGTTGTGAGTTTCTTATGGAAGCGCACAGTATCTATACTGCAAATAGGATTCAATAGTCTGATGTCATATCTGCCCAGCAACGAGCAGCTTGGTTCTAAACAAAGAAAATCGGTACTTTTTATTCTACATGCTGGCCAGAACTTTTCCACATGGCATGTTGTGATCAGAATGTATAAAAGTCAAAACATGATCAGATTTATAATGTTTTTCTCCTCTGGATACACTTTTATGCTCGTAGGGGAAGTTTTTCATAAGGGCGTCCGCCATAGTTCAGATAGTTTAGAAACAGTTACTAAGTTACTACTCGTCAGTACATCGTCTCGACTTTTGAAGCCGATTATGATCAGTCGTCTCAAAACGGTATTATCAAGTTAACGATCACGATTCCCGGACCTTAACGATCGACTACCGACGAGGAGGAATACCAGGACGTCTTAGACGTCTTAGACGTCTGAATACAGATCCTGGATTTCTTCCTGGTTGTTGGTCGATCGTTGTTAAGGTTCGCGGACCGTAATCCGTTAACTTGCTATATAATATCGGGATGACTCTCTTATTGTCAGTTAAACTTTAAGCTTAAACTATAAATTTG
>NC_088366.1:19074225-19151725 GCF_034508935.2 Berghia stephanieae | reverse complement strand
ACAAAGACCTGAAAGACGTCAACTTCATACTATCTATCATCGGTACACTGGAAAAAAAACCCATAATATTTTTTTAATTTGACAGGAAAACTCGTCCTTCAAATGTCTATCGATTTAACTGACCCTCGTCTTAGCAAAATTAGAAAAAAAAAATAATAATAAAAAAAACAAGAAAAAACTGTCAAACACGGGTCGTCTCGAAGTCCCAGGTTTGAGAGTTTTTCTTGCCAAGACGAGGGTCATTTACATCGATCGATATTTGAACGATAAGTTTTCAGGCCAAATTTTAAAATATTGTGGGTTTTTCCCAGGGTACGGAGGTATATCGCTGATAAATCTCTTTGCCAAAAAATCAATTGATGATCGTATAGATTAAAACGACTGAAATCTAATCGCAATAATCTCACTTTGTAACTGATGACTGCACAGATTTTAAGATACAAGTAATTTGATACACAGAAGCAATTGTGAAAATACAGCAGAGCTTACAAAGGGAAATAACTAAGGGTTTAATTCACACCAGGAGACAAAATCACATTCTCACCAAAGGATGCCATGTTAACTGAAACGAGAAATTAAACTGCTTTTTAATGAGCTATTTAGAATAATGCATGTTTTATATAAATTTTTAAAAAACAACAACTTTGATTTGAAGAAAAAAATTCATTTGACCCCTTTTGTCATGGCAAAACCCATAATAACAATGAAAGTATAGGGCTGGTGCGCCTATTACTGTTTGTGGAAAGTGGGAAGGACCTCAGAAAATATTCATATCTGAACGTTTTGAGGTTTTTTTTTTTTTAATACTATAAATAGATTTTGACGCCTAATATAGTATCTTGACCTCATTGACAGATAATTATTCTTTAAATCAAATTATCAAAGGTGTTTCTCAGTCGAATAAAACAAACGACGAAAATGGCAAGGAAAAGATAGGTAGAAGTCACACAGATGGAGGACATTGGAGGGGTGAAATAGGATTCAGTAGTCTGATGCCACGTCCGCCCAGCAATCAGCAGCTTGGTTCTAAACACAGAGAATCGGTACTAATTATTCTTAATGCTGGCTAGAACTTTTTCACATGATATGTGATCAGAATGTATAAAAGTCAAAACATGATTAGATTTATAACGTTTTTTTTTCTCCTCTGGATACACTTTTATGCTTGTCGGAGAAGTATTTCAAAAGGGCGTCCATCATTGTTATGATAGTGTAGAACCAGTTACTAAGTTACTATGCGTCATTACGATGGAAGTGACGTTACGACTGTTGAAGCCTACTGAGCTATGGTTGAAATTCCAAAAATAAGTTCTCGATGCGACGATCCCGAGGTCGCAAAAGGAACTCAAAATAGTTACTAGGTTTGAAACCACTTTTTAAAAATTGTGACCCACCGTCCCTAAACGGTATTATGTCGGAATGACATGAGTGCAAAAAATTGAATTTATTGACAAAAACATGAAACTTGGGGTTTGTTTTGATTTGTTATGTTAAAGAATGAAGACAATTTCTCACAATGCAAAAGCTCAAAAATTGCAATTTAATTCTAAAGTCACTTTTTTTGGGGTCCAATTGACACTGACATAATACCGTTTCGAGACGAAGGGTCACAATTTGGAGTGGTGGATGACGTCGATTGTAGAGCGTCCCTCCCGTGGCCAGGCGGAGGTGCCATAACAGTCGGTTCGTGGGATCGACTCTCCATCGCATCGCTGCAAACGTTTTCATTCTCTATTTATTGTCCTCTGACACTTCATCTCTTGTTATTTCCAATATCGCACCGAGCTGGGAACTCGTCGTTCAAAAGTCAAACAGGAGGATTCCAAGTGTTTCAGTTTTTAAAAAGGCAATTTTATTTCATCATTTAGAGTTTCTGCCGGTCAAATTAGACCCATAAGCCAGTTAACTGCTGTACTCTTGAAAAAGAAACACCTGTTTAAAAATTAGGTCAGAAAACGTGTCCTTTAAATGTCGATTGTTTTAAATGACCTTCATCTTGGCAAAAACTCGCAACCCTGGAATGTCTCGAGGTCCTACTTTTGAGAGTTTATGCCGAGATGAGGGTCATTTAAATCGATCGATAATTGAAAGAACCAGGATCTCTCTACAAATCAGACATTTCTGGATTCAGAGGAGGCCGAATTAATCCCTGAAGAACTAAGAAATATTGCAGTGCCCTCCGTAATACAGTCACAACAAGATCTTGACAGCCTCAAAACTCTGGCCCAGGACCGTGACCAATAGAAACAATTAAAAACATGGATGGAGAGAGCAGCTATACTCATCGACTATGACTGAATCACACTCAATTCTTAGCAAGCGTCGCTCGGACAGCAAGGCTTACTATACTACTACTACCACTACTCCTATTACTACTACTATTTGAATGACGATATTTCCGGCCAATTTTTAAAATTCGTGTTGTTTTAGAGTACTTAACTCTCTCCTTACCAGCCATTTTCAGGATTTTCACCAAAACTTCACACCAAACTAACACAAAAATATTTTTTATCACTCAAAAGCAATAACAGTAAAGTTCTTCCGATGCATAATTTATTTAGCAAAACATGCTCTACAACTCACTGCTCATTTTCTTTAAATTATATGATGTACGAGTACAAAAGATTTTTGAATTAGAAAAATGTTAGTTGCATCGTAAGGAATGTGACGATTTCCCTATGGTTGGTAAGGAGAGGATTTAACGTAATATTGGAACATCATAAGCTTTGAGTGGAATTGTCGTCATTTTCTACCTAGATCATGCCGTTCAAGAAATCTGACAATATCAATCTACGAGACAAAAACGTTTGATAAAATATCCTATGATTTAATATGACAATATACAAATACGTGCCGCTATGTTGTCTAGTAGTATGATTGGAAGGGCGTTGGTTCCAGTGCCTAGAAAAGGCACTTTACTCACATTCTCTCACCGTTCTCAGGTATAATACGAGTACCTGGCCGTTAACATCGTTGTCTCTGTCGAGGAAAAAAATCCCGTAATATCGCTTAATTAACAGGAGTCGTGTCTTGTTCTAAATATGCTCAGTGTTGCTGTTGGCTAGGACGCCTTCTAACGCGCTTTGAGTACGTTTATTGACTATGATCTCATATAACTGCTGGAGGTTAAGAAAATTGGCACGTAGATCAAATGTGACCCTTCGTCTCGAAACGGTATTATGTCGGTGTCAATAATTGGACCCCAAAAAGTGGCTTTAGAATTAAATTGATAGTAAATACCAATTTGTGAGCTTTTGCATTGTGAGAAATTGTCTTCATTCTTTAACATAACAAATCAAAACAAACCCCAAGTTTCATGTTTTTGTCAATAAATTCAATTTTTTGCACCCAAGTCATCCCGACATAATACCGTTTAGGGACGATGGGTCACAAATTATAGTCATTTACATATTGATAACCAAAACAACAACAACAACAAACAACAACAACAACAACAACAATAACAACAAAGCTATCTGTTGTCATACACAAAATTCAAGTAAGTCGTGTGATATTCAATTAAAAATCCAATTATTTTTTAAGCAAACATCTGTGACACGGTTTATCCGAATGGGACAGTATAATAATAATAAAATAAGAATATTATGCTTTTACCCGAGGTCCAGGTATAATATTTGTGAGGACAAGTTGGCGTGTAATTGGTTTCAATAATCTGATGTCACGTCGCACAGCAACGGCGGCCATCGTGGTTCTCAACAAAGAAAATCTGTACTTTTTAATTCTTCATGCTGGTGAGAACTTTTCATATGTCTTGTGATCAGAATGTGTAAAAGTCAAAACATGATCAGATTTATAATGTTTTTTTCCCTCTGGATACGCTTTTATGCTCGTTAGAGAAGTATTTTATGAGGGCGTCCGCCATTGTTCTGATAGTTTAGAGCCAGATACTAAGTTACCATGCGTCATTACGAGGGAAGTGACGTTACGACTGTTGAAGCGTATTATTATCAAGTCCTTCTTCTTTCAGCTTATCCCGCATTTTGCAGGTTTGCCATAATGAATGCCACATCTTCATGCATCTCGGATCAGCATATCATCTTCCTCCAGGCTAAGTTCTTTCATATCACCCTTTACTTTAATCCCGCCATCTTACTTATTATCACGTCCGATGACCCACAATGTTAGGAGCATGTTGTTGTTGTAATGGAAAGAGTAGGAACGAAATGGGATTCAATAGTCTGATGCCACGTCCGCCATGCAACGAGCAGCTTGGTTCTACGAGTAAATAAAGAAAATCGGTGCTTTTTATTCTTCATGCTGGCTAGAACTTTTTCAAATGTCATGTGATCAGAATGTATAAAAGTCAAAACCTAATCAGATTAATAATGCTTTTTTTTCACCTCTGGATGCACGCTTATGATCGTCGGAGAAGTATTTCATAAGGGCGTCCGCCATTGTTTCGATAGTTTAGAACCAGTTACTAAGTTACTATGCGTCATTACGAGGGAAGTGACGTCACGACTGTTGAAGCCTTGTTGTAATGGAAAGAGAAGGAACTAAGTTGACGTCACTCACTATTTTGTTATTATTTATTAGACTGCCATTTCTATTCTATTCTCACTAAATTATATCAGCAATCTTACTATAAGTGTTTAAGATTACACATAGTTTAGTGTGTTGATATGTTTTCATTTAGGCACTTCTAGATTTTTGTAAATTCCAGCTGGCAGACGTTGTGAGAATTTTACCTAATCGCATAACATGAATACTCGCATAGTGTTCATTACAAGAAAGAAATACGTTAAAAGCAGGCAATAAAGCAGGCTCGTCGGAGAAGTATTTCATAAGGGCGTCCGCCATTGTTCCGATAGTTTATAACCATGAGTACATTTCGGTTGAAATATTATCTTTACCAGTGTATCATTATTGTAATCAATAATCAATAGATTTATGGCATTACTATTAATGTTAAGGGCATTCAAGGGATTTTATCCTATTTTGCCCTATACCATATGTTATGTTATGTTAATAAATACGTTCGTTAACCCGACATATAAATTATGTTATGCGCATGTCGGGACACGCTAATAATAAGCGCTTTATATACATCAATACGGGCCTCACAGACATTTTATGTCTTAAACATAGGCTTAGTAGAAGGGAGACATTCAATGAGCCTCTTTGTTCTGTGAACAATTGAATAATATGGTAATTCTTCTTCCCGTAAATCAGATATTTATGGCCCTATCAGAGGGAAAAATTGGAAAGCAAGCAGTGGTGTAAGATTAAGACGGAGATCTGAAAAAGTGTGTATGAAACAGTGCCAAGCTCGCAAGACAACAAAAAGATAATAATTTAAAAATACCACCCCCCCCCAGCCCCCAAGAAATAAAACTTCGTAAGTCAGTTATTTAAGACTCTATCAAACTGTCTAATTATAAAGCATCACTGGTGTAAGATAGAGATCTGAAATAGTGTTGTATGAAACAGTGCCAGGCAGCGCAAGAAAAGAAAAAAAAAACCAACCTCTCCACCCTCCCCCAACCCTACAAGAAAAAAACATCCTTCCGTAAGTCAGATATTTATGAGATATCTCTCAAAGTGACAAATCAGGGAAGCTGGTACTGGTGTAGGATAGAGACCTGAAAAAGTGTGTATGAAACAGTGCCAGGCTTGCAAGACAACAACAAAAAATAGATTAAAAAATACCCCCCCCTCCCCCAATAAAAAACACCCATCCTTCCGTAAGTCAGAGATTTATGAAATATCTATCAAAGTGACAAATCAGGAAATGAAGCAGGCACTGGTATAAGATAGAGAGACCTGATAAAGTTGGCATGAAACTGTGCCAGAAATCGCAAGACAACAACAACAAACAAAAAAAACACTAAAAACAACCATCCTTCCGTTAGCCAGCTATTCAAGACTCCATTTGTGACCCCTCGTCTCAAATCGGTATAAAGTCGGAATGATTAAGATGCTGAAAATTGAATTTGTAGCCAGAAATATCAGACATACGTTGATTTTGTTTGTTTTATTGAGGAGGATGAATATGATATTTTATAGAGCTAAATACAAATAATTCATTTGTTTGACCAGTTTAACTCTAATTTGACTTTTTAGCATCTGGTTCATCCCGACTTAATACCGTTTTGAGACGAGGGGTCACATTTAGGAAGCAAGCACTGGTGTAAGATAGAGACCTGATAAAGTATGTCAAGTAAAAATAGACTTAAAATCGGCCCTTTAAGTCTCTCCTTACCGATTATATTTCATATATAAATTTTCCCCCCACAAACGTCATAACCATCTAAAAATAGAACTGATTTATATTTAAATAAAGGTTTAACTTATAAATTGTTTTAGCAAAATTATATTACTATGTCCCACACAGCGTTGAGATTTCATTACTATGGTTTTTAAAATTCTTCAAATTTTGTGGTGTACAATAGAAATCTGAATGAGAAAAATGTTCGTTGTAACGTAACGTGTGACGATTTTTCTCTTGTTGGTAAGGAGAGGGCTAAAGGGTTAACACGCTCGTACACTCAATCGATGATGTTTATATATATATATATATATATATATATATATATATATATATATATATATATATATATACATATATATTCAGACTTGTCTCACTGTAATATGTTTTGTTTTATATCACTGTAAAGCGCTTAGAGCCTGTGACAACGGGGTAAAGCGCTATATAAATGGCATTTATTATATATATATATATATATATATATATATATATATATATATATATATATATAGAGAGAGAGAGAGAGAGAGAGAGAGGTTTTAAGAACCCATGAAAAAACTGCTCAATTTTACTATCAAAGATGTGGTAAACAAATAAAATTATATTCAAATAATTGCTTCCCACTCATCCAGCGCTGTTTCATGCCTGATGCAATATACAGGTTATAGGAGCGAGTGAAAAGTAATAATTTGAATATTATATATATATATATATATATATATATATATATATATATATATATATATATATATATTGCTTTATGACCATTATTATAAGCTGTAGGAATAGCTTTCAATTAGGCATGTGCATATTTATTAGAAGCAGCTGCCGAAGATAATAAAAGAATTTATATTCATGACGCCATTATTTCTTTCCCTCATATTGCTGACAAAGATCTCTTTATTGGGAATTGTGGAGAACTTTTAGTGTCTATGGTAAACAATGGACATAAAATTCTTAATATCTTATTCTTCGTTCGTTTGTTTGTTTGATTGCTTGTTTGTTTATCTTTAATTGAGGCAATAACTGTATAAAACGACTTAGTGGGAATTTTGGTTAAATGATGAGTAATATGTAGCTCGATGAAATTCCAATCAGGAATACTGTTTTGTTTAAAAATTGAATAAGGTAAACAGTGACAGAGAATTCTTGTCAGTTGTTTGTTTCCGTGTGTGAATATTTGTTATTATTTAATAAATGTAAAAAAACCGCATAAAATGGCCTTTTGGGATTCTTTGTTAAGTAATGAGTACAATATGTAACTCAGAGATTTTTCTATTGGGAATAATGGACAATTTCATTGACTATTTAAAACAATGACACATAATTCTTAACCGCTTGTTGTTCGTGGGTTCCTTTGCTTGTTTGTTTCAGAATTCCTAATCTCTTGTTTTTCGTTAGTTTCTTTGTTTGTTTGTTTGCTTGTTGATCTTTGATTAAGGCAATTACCGTATGAGAAAACTGCGTGAGATTCTTTGGCAAATAAAGAAAAAGAAAGAAATTGAGCTTTCTATAGCGCAATATCCACTAAATGTGCTCAAAGCGATATACAAGGGGTCCCTGGTCAACAGCAGCATTTAACATGAAGGACAGGACATGACGCTTCAGGCGATATTACAATTTTAGGACAAAGACAACGCTGTTAACGGCCAGGTACTCATTTTACACCTGAGTACGGTGAGAGAAAGTGAGTAAAGAGCCTTTTCCAAGGACTCAACTATGCGCCGAGCGCGAGGCTCGATTCGAACCCAGGACCTTCCGATCCGAAAGCGAATGTCATACCACTCGACCACATAGCCGCACACACAGACCACATAGCCACACATAAATAACATGTAATATGTGACCCAAACACTCGATCTAGTATCATATCAGGGTTAGCCAAGTATCCCGAAGGGTATTTAAAAATTAAATGACATGAAAAATGAGATTAAATTCATTTCTTCTTCGGGTTTCCCGATAGCTCAGTTGGTAGATAGGGCACCCACTTCAACAACAAAGTGACCAAGATTGATCCCGGTTGAAGTCGATGATTTATTTTCTGACACTCCACCCTCTGTCCATCCAGCAGAGATTCGGTAGCTTGGTATATTTGATTTAATAATAAAAATGATAATAATACTAATGATAATAATATAATAATAATAATAATATAATAATAATAATAATATAACAATAATAACAATAATAATAATAATAATAATATAATAAAATAAATAATAATAATAATAATAATAATAAACAACAACAACAACAACAATAATAAATAATAATAATAATAATAATAATAATAATAATAATAATAATAATAATAATAATAATTAATAATAATAATAATAATAATAATAATAAGCATATTTATATCGCACCTTTCGTCGAAACTTCAAAGCCATTTGGCGGAAGTACTTTGAAATATACTAGCTCCTCTCCAAAGAGTAGCAAGCAATTTCTGTTTGTCCGTTTCACGATATAGAAACCTGGATAAACTCCAACACCATTGCTTCATAGAGGACTACTATTCAATATTTTCTTACGAAATGATAATATTGGTCCTTAAAAGAAGACACAAGATACTAGAAAACTTACCCAAGTCTCATATTTTGTCTGTTGATTCAATTTCAAGCTTTTTTACTTTTTAAATTATTGTTCCTCCCGAGGAAATATCGTTTTGTAGGCGGTGAGCTACATTCAGAAATAAATAAAAATAAAAATGAATAAATAAAATTGCCTTTATTCATCCCGTAGGGGAAATTTGTCTCTAGTGTCTATTCCAAGGAAAGACTGGAATAACCTAGGCGTCAGCCGCAGTGCAGCGCCGCGCCGCAAGTTGAGCCTGGGCGAGGTGACTTGTTCAAGGCCACACAGCGCCGCAGCGGCGGGTGATCGAACTCGGTACATTTCGGGTACGAAGCAAAGACCTTACCGCTGAGCCACGCTGTCCCTAAACATTCAGTCGTCCCAACTATCGAGTTTTCGTCCAATCGAACTGAGAAATTGGACAGCGCGCACTGGTGTAAGATATTTCTTTTTTTTTAAATTGAGCCTTATATAGCGCAATATCCACTAAATGTGATCAAAGCGCTTTACAATGGGTCCCTGGTGAATCGCAACATTTAACATGTAGGGCGGGACATGCCGCCTGTTAGGCGATATTACAATTTTTCGGACAAAGACAACGCTGTTAACGGCCAGGTACTCATTTTACACCTGAGTACGGTGAGAGAATGTGAGTAAAGAGTCTTTTCCAAGGACCCAACTATGCGCCGAGCGCGAGGCTCGAACCCAGGACCTTCCGATCCGAAAGCGAGTGTCATACCACTAGACCACATAGCCGCACAAGATCTGGAAATGTAAGTATGAAACAATGCCAGATAAAGCAAGGAAGAAAAAAAGAAAAAGAAAAGAAATATCCCTAAAAATCAATATTCGTTATCTGCTGGGGATCGAACAACCTATGACCTCGAGGTCTGAGGTTCGATCCCCAGAGTTGAGGAAGATAACATTTTTGGGATGTGTGTTTTATTTTTGTTTGTTTCTTGTATTTTTCTTTCGTTTTGTCTAGACCGTTCCATACACCCCGTTTCAAATAACTATCGTCTACCCGTTCATAATGATTTGCATAGTAAACATTTAATTTGCGTCTTGGGCGGGCATGCTTGTGAATGTAAGTTATTACATTGTCTGTTGAAAAATCATAAATCTTTATATAAGGCCTTACAGGCGTCATAGCTCGTCTTACAAGTTAATTATTGTATTTAAGAGGGCAGAGAATTCGTGACGTCACACTTTCTACTTTTCCGGTTCCAAACTTATTATATATGGAAGTGGGTATGTCGCCAGTCGTTTGGAGGACTAATAATGAATATTTTACATATTGAATCGTAAGGTGGCACAACTATTTTAAGCAGATTCTTAGGAATACAAGAGGTGAAAAGAGTGAGGATGAATGATATATATTGACGACCAGCATATATTTAGACTAAAAAAAAATAAGATGACATCACTCAGAAACAAGAAGATCAATTACACAAGGTATGTACCCAGTCCTCCGGAAGATTGATTTTACACTTCCAATGATATTGGAACCAGTTTGACATCGCACTTTTTTTCCTGATCTATTATAATATTGTTTCTATTGAATAATATACGATTCTTACACTCTTGCTTTTTGGAATTCCCGACGAATTCCCAACCGCTGCACGAACTTGCGAATGAACATAATAATTATAGCGGTTTCCATAGCGTGAAACGGCGCTACGCTTTGCATGGGACGCTAGGACTATCACAAAGTATTTTCCACCAGATCTAAAATACTCCAGCTACCCAAATCACTTCTGGGTTGGCAGAGAGATCAGAAAATAATATCGTACCACGGGTTCCTTTTTAGTAATTGCTTACATTCCAAAATAGATCATGTAACATCAGAAACTGGGATTGCCCGATTTTTTTAGCCTTTAATCTATGGAATGTTGTATCCAAGATGCCACAAGACTACTCTCAGGAGGAGGAGGGGGTTGAAGTCGGGAGAGGGGGGAAGGGGGAAGGAAATCAATAAAAAACTGAGGGCAATATCCGCTGAACGTGCTCAAAAGTGCTTTACAAGGGGTCGTCCCTAGCCAAAAGCAAAACTTTGCACGTAGGAGGAGACATGACTCCTGTTAGGCGATATTACAGTTTTTTCCCCGACAGAGACAACGCTATGACGGCTATGTACTCATTTTACGCTTGATTACGGGATGGAGAGAATATAGATAGAACAAAGATGACGTCACTCTGGTCTTTGTTATTGATTTTTGCCATCCGCGTTTATGAGTAATTCTCACTAAACTGTATTAATCAGACTATACATAACACGCCCTAGGTTACACATAGTTTTGTCTGTTGGTCCGATATACCTCCGGATGGCAAAGTTATGAGCTTCTTAGCCAAGCGCATACTATCTATAGAGTATGTGCGTTTACAAAGGAATCAGCTATGCACCGCTCAGAGCGAGACTTGAGCCTAGGAACTTCCGGTCCGAAGGTGAGTGTCATATCACTAGACCACATAGTCGCAAGAAGGTGGAGTAAAGTTTCTGTACGATTTTGCTCCAATGTATTATATATTCTTATTTCTTGGTTTTGGTTATATATATAACTTATTGATGTGTGTTTACACAATAATATCT
Source organism: Berghia stephanieae (assembly GCF_034508935.2). Classification (NCBI taxonomy): domain Eukaryota; kingdom Metazoa; phylum Mollusca; class Gastropoda; order Nudibranchia; family Aeolidiidae; genus Berghia; species Berghia stephanieae. The sequence goes on along the minus strand of NC_088366.1, from coordinate 19,140,329 downwards.
TCAGTCCGATTCTTTTAACTCACTCAATCCTAGAGATTTTTGCTACTTTTGTCAAAATTGTGCATGGATATTTTTTTAACTTGTAAACAATAAGAACATCAGCTTTGATAGTACGCCTATAATTTGTCTAATAAAAATTATGTAATGAATAGGCATGGGGTAAAAGTAACCTGTGTAAACAACGGATATAGTCGGTGTTAGGATTGAGAGAGTTAATTAATGCAGAACGTGTGTCAAAAATAGAACAAGAAATTGGTGTAAACCAGCTATTACAATAATAGTGGGGTGCATTGAGGTGTATAATTCGTTTTCTACGGATATCGACATGGAATGGAGACGCACCCGAATTATTGTCAATATTTTGAATTGTTTCAATTGCTTTTTAAAAAATTCTATCGGCGCGGGTTCGGCAAGACTTGTCATTTACAATAAATGTAAAGAATATATTCGAGATATTAAATAAGTTAATGTTTATATTCATTAAAAAAGTGTCAATATTATTGCATGTTATCTTCAGATGTTTATATAATGTATATTTTTAATGGAGGGAATTTTTTAAAAAGTAACACATGAATAATCTTACATAGAGCAAGCCAAAAATGAATTTAATTTGAACAGCTTACATGATGTAACATCTCAATAGTTTGTGACATCACCTCGTATCGCTCGCAGAATTGTTGGCACCGTCTTCATTGGCTGTATCTAATTTATCAATATTATTATTCGCGCAAAGCAAAGAAAGACGATTTAACCAACTTAATGTTAGGCTATTTGTTATGGTGGGTAAAAATATTATATATATATATATATAATATATATATATATATATATAATAATATTAAACAATACTACTACTATACTACTACTACTACTACTTACTATTATAATAATAAATATATAATAAAAATATATAATATAATAATAATAATAATAACATAATTAATACATAACTATTTATACTAATATATAATATAATAACTAATAGTAATAATAATAATATATATATAATAATATATAGTATAATAGTAGAGTAGTAAGTAGTAAGTAGATATATATAGTAATAGTAGTAGTAGTAGTATATAGTAGTAGTATATAGTAGTATAGTAGTAGTAATAGTAGTAAGTAGTAAGTAGTAGTAGTAGTATAGTAGTAGTAGTAGTAGTAGTAGTAGTAGTAGTAGTAGTAGTAGTTAGTAGTAGTAGTAGTAGTAGTAGTAGTAGTAGTAGTAGTAGTAGTAGTAGTAGTGTAGTAGTGTAGTAGTATAGTAGTATAGTAGTAGTAGTAGTAGTAGTTAGTAGTAGTATAAGTAGTAGTAGTATAGTAGTAGTAGTATAGTAGTAGTAGTAGTGATAGTAGTAGTAGTAGTAGTAGTAGTAGTAGTAGTAGTAGTAGTAGTATAGTAATAGTAGTAGTAGTAGTAGTTTAGTAGTAGTATGTAAGTAGTAGTAGATGTAGTAGTTGTAGTATAGTAGTAGTAGTAGTAGTAGTAGTAGTAGTAGTAGTAGTAGTAGTAGTAGTAGTAGTAGTATCGAGTAGTATAGTAGTAGTAGTAGTAGTAGTAGTAGTAGTAGTAGTAGTAGTAGTAGTAGTAGTATACTACTAGTAGTAGCGCAGTAGTACTAGTAGTAGTAGTAGTAGTAGTAGTAGTAGTAGTGGTATTAGTAGTAGTAGTAGTAGTAGTAGTAGTAGTAGTAGTAGTAGTAGTAGTAGTTGTAGTAGCATCTACACCATCCAGCTAATGGCATAAGTTGCGAAAGCTTGATCATACCAAAATCACAGATAAGGATCAATGTTGATTGGACAACGTTTTTGTTTTTTTTTTTGAGCGAAATACAAAATCAAACCAGACCCTTTTGTTCCCGAAAGTGATAGTCAACAACCGCTGAGCTGTTTGCTATTTTCTGCCCTCTCTCCTTCCCCTGTATGCCCTCATCCCCACCCCCAGATAACACAGGATCTGCGCCCCGACCCGCCCTAACTACAAAGGTAACAGCTTGAATAATAATTTTTAAAAAGCTACGAATACCTGTCTCTGCCAAACACCCCTATGTCGCAAATCATATTTATTTATTACCTTGATAACAGATAATTATGATAAGAGGAGACAGCTTTATTGAGAATCCTAATAACATTAATAATAAAATACTCATGATCATGATAAACCAATTTTCAATCCAAATATAATCTTTTTTTAAATACCTGATCCTCTTGTACTCCCAACGGAAAATTAGATAACAATTATGCCGTGGTCTGGGAAAACACATAGTTAGAAGAAGTCCCAGGTTTGAAAGTTTTTGATAAGACGAGGGTCATTTAAATCGATCGAGATTTGAAGGACGAGTTTTCTAGACAAATTTTGAAGTAGGGTGTTTTTCTCAATAGTACGTCAGAATTGTGTTTGATATGTTTGCTCTGGCGAAAAATTCTTAGTAATTGCCTTATACTATGCGGCTATGTGGTCTTGTGGTATGACACTCGCCTTCGGATTGGAAGGTCCTTGGTTCGAGCCTAGCTCGGCGCATAGTTGAGTCCTTGGAGAAGGCTCTTTACTCACATTCTCTCGCCATACTCAGGTGTAAAATGAGTACCTGCCCTTAAAGGCGTTGTCGCTGTCCGAAATTTTTTTAAAATATCGCATAACAGGCGTCTTGTCCCGTCCTACATGTTAAATGTTGCTGTTGGCCAGGGACCCCTTGTAAAGCGCTTTGAGCACGTTTAGTAGATATTGCGCTATATAAAAGCCCAATAGTCTGTAATAGTCTGTAGTCTTATAATATACATTATACCTTACTTAGCATTGTCCATTTAAACTCGATGAATGAGCCGCCATGTGGTCTAGTTGTATGACAATTCACTTATGACTTAGAAGTCAAAGGTTTGAATACCGCTTTTTTATTTTCCCACTTTACTCATGTGTAAAGTGAGTACCTGGTCGATACCAGTGTTGTATGTCAAAAACGAAGAATTTCCAACGCCTCACAGTCCGTGAGCCTCTTTTCGTCATAAATTCAATGGTGTTGCTGGCCTGTGACTAGTTGTAAACAGCTCGTAGCACATTTATTGAATACTGTAAAGATGTGAAGAAATGTTTATGTAACGGTGAGAGAAAAGTAGTGAGAAATATACAAGAACCCCTCCCTCCTGCCCCCCCCCCCCGAAAAAAAATAAAAAATAAATAAATAAATAAATAAATAAATCTGCTTGCCGGTGGAGGCAGGATGACTTTTTGGGATGTTTTAATTTTCTTGTATTATTCTCTCTGGTTTATATGGCACTGTTTCATACACAATTCTTCACATCTTTATCTCACGCTCCCTAGTCTGTCCTATGACGTTATATAATTATAAAGGCCCACCATATATTCACATTCTCACAATGCACTCAAGTGTAAAATAAATGTTAGGTCGGCTACTACTACTACTACTACTACTACTACTACTACTACTACTACTACTACTACTACTACTACTACTATTACTAATTATGATCATAACAATAATAACAAAAAAAGTTATGGCATTATTATTATTATTATTATTATTATTATTATTATATTATTATTATTATTATTATTATTATTATTATATTATTATATTATTATTTTATTATCATCATCATCATTCATTATTATTATTATTATTATTATTTATTATTATTATTATTATTATTATTATTATTATTATTATTATTATCATTATTATTATTATCATTATTATTATTATTATTATTATTATTATTATTATTATTTTTAATTATTATTATTATTATTATTATTATTATTATTATTATTATTATTATTATTATGACGGTATGAACACAGGGTAATGGTAAAATCACCACTTACCTAATACTTGAAATCCAAGAACACAATACACTGCACTCAATGTCGATTCTCCGTATTTCCAAATGAAAAATCAACAATAAGAAGAATTGTAAAATTCCTTATGCAAACAATCACTTTGTCAATCAGTCCTCCGAAGGTGTCAGTGAAAATAGAAGGAAATTATGTTGGCATAAAGTAAATATGCTAATTATGAATTAATATTATATGTCATGGATATGATTGATGTCATTTAACCGAGTAGTGAGTAACTGGCAAAGCCGCGAGGCATTTAATAAAGACTCATTCACATTATATATAACAACCAACTATCGAATTTGTCTCACCTTACTCCAATGTAAAATGAATACCTAGGTCAATATCAGCGATTGTCTCTGTCAATAGTAAAGTAATATCATCGACTCAAGGCTGGCAGGTTGCGTGTCTCTTTCTGTTGGATCGGTTAGAATTGCTGTTGGCCTGGCACAAGTTATAGATAATAATAAGGTTGATAAAAAAAAACCTGTGGTTTTATTTGAGATCTTCGTCGTCATCAAAGCAGGCTATCATAATACTGACTCGGACGACCCGGCACTGCCGTCCTCTGCCGTCTTCCGGATAAAGACGTCGGACACGGACAAAATATTAAGAATAAAGAGAAAAGCCCCTTGACCTACCCATAGCAAATTCGAAAAAAACAAAACAAAAGAAAAACGGCAGAGGACGTTGGGTGCTTGGTATGGGTAGGTCTAGCGGCTCTTCCTCTTTATTCTTAGTATTTTGTCCGTGCCCGACGTCTTTATCCGGAAGACGGCAGAGGACGGCAGTACCGGTTCGTCCCGAGTCAGTCTCCGGTGTAGGTTGACTCTATTAAAATGAATGAGATTTTCATAATATGTGAGTAAAAGTCTTGAGTAGTTAATCAATGATGCACAGTCGAGTCAAAATTAGGATTGAGTATATTTTACGTTACACATTTAAAATCCAGACCTAGTCTCAATCGAACACAAGAGAATTTAAAATGAATTTGTCACACAAATCAATAAACATCAAATTTGTGTACGTGATAAATATATTGATGTAATTTAGTTACCCGAAGTAACTGTCATAAGAAAAAAAGACTGTATTAACAGACATTTTTTCTGGAGCTTTTTTTCATCTTAAGCTAAGTGGAAAAATTAGACACATTAAAAAATAATAACGTAATCTGTGTACCTTTACGTTGCTGTAATTGCCTTATATATTTGTGATGTAAATATAACCTTAACAACGCCACAATCACATTATCTCATGTATCTGGAGTGTTTCATTCATCCTGTTTCTCGATAAAGGGGAAACCCGAAACGTCCACATTATCTGTTTTCGTTTATTAAATTGAAGTTAACATTCAATTCCACATTGTTACTTATAATATATTTGTGTAATGTGGACATAACAAGAGAAGCAGGAATCTTGGAAAACTAATTGCGCGGCTATGTGGTCTTGTGTTATGACACTCGCTTTCGGATCGGAAGGTTCTGGGTTCGAGCCTCGCTCGGCGCATAGTTGAGTCCTTGGAAAAGACTCTTTACTCACATTCTCTCACCATACCTGGTCATTAACAGCGTTGTCTTTTCCCGAAAACTTGTAATATCGCCTAACAGGCGGCATGTCCCGTCCTACATGTTAAATGTTGCTGTTGACCAGGGACACCTTGTAAAGCGCTTTGAGCACATTTAGTGGATATTGCGCTATGTAAAAGCTCAATTATTATTATTTTATTAATTAAACCCATCGTAAAAGGGAACAAAACCACGCCCTTTAACTTTATTCGGGGAGATCGAATAGTCATTGTTCAATAAACAATGACGGTGATTGCTAAACATTGCGAAATTCACGGAGTATTAATTAACCAGTAAATTTTTGACCAGTCAATACAAGTGGCTTTCGACACACTCTCAAGTTCGTTCGGACAAAAATTGCTGATTGTTTACAAACAAAAAAAAATGATGAATGTAACTTCACTTGGCTCTTTGTTATTGTTACTGCCAATTGAGTGATTGGTTCTCACTATATTTTATAGATCAGACTCAAAAATGGTTAAGGAAACGCATAGATTTGTGAGTTGGTACGAGTGACCAGGTGGGTAGTTCGAGTGAGAATTTTACTTACACGCATACAACCGAGAGTTATGCATGTCAATGTGCAGACCATTTAACTAGCGCTCACTGACAATGTTTATTGAATATTGACGGTTCGGACTGACCGATTCGGGTCAAGGGCCAAGGGTCAAGTGTTTACGTCCCGCGAGATCCCAGGTTTGAAACTTTTTCCCAAGATGACGGTCACTGAAATCAATCGATATTTGGAGGCGAGTCTTCTGTTTAAAAACAACTTTCTTTTTTGTGCGGATATGTCGTCGTGTGGTATGACACTCGCTTTCGGGTCGGAAGGTCTTGGGTTCGAGCCTCGCTCGGCGCATGGTTGAGTCCTTGGAAAATGCACTTTACTCACATTCTCTAATCGTACTCAGGTGTAAAATTAGTATATGGCCGTTTACAGCGTTGTCTTTGTCCGGAAAAAAAATGTAATATCGCCTGATAGGCTTCATGTCACGTCCTGCACGGTAAATGTTGCTGTTGCCGACGGTCAGGTTATAAGTTAACGATGGCTACTGTCAGGTTGTAAGTTAACGATGGCTACGGTCAGGTTATAAGTTAACGATGGCTACGGTCAGGTTATAAGTTAACGATGGCTACTGTCAGGTTGTAAGTTAACGATGGCTACGGTCAGGTTATAAGTTAACGATGGCTACGGTCAGGCTATAAGTTAACGATGGCTACGGTCAGGTTATAAGTTAACGATGGCTACGGTCAGGTTATAAGTTAACGATTTGCTACTGTCAGGCTATAAGTTGACGATGGCTACTGTCAGGCTATAAGATAACGATGGCTACGGTCAGGTTATAAGTTAACGATGGCTACGGTCAGGTTATAACGTTACTCGATTTACGTGCTACGGTCAGGTTATAAGTTAACGATGGCTACTGTCAGGTTATAAGTTAACGATGGCTACTGTCAGGCTATAAGTTGACGATGGCTACTGTCAGGCTATAAGATAACGATGGCTACGGTCAGGCTATAAGATAACGGTGGCGACGGTCAGGCTATAAGTTATATGTCGATTTCATTCATATTATTGTTTATAAACAACCAACGATGTCCGAGCACGTGTGACGTTTTGACTGGTCAAAAATCTACCGGATAATCACACAGGTTATCTTGAATTCAACTCTCCTCTCGACAGGCAATCAATGTCGCTGTTTCAAATCACGGTAATATTTTTTCTAATATTTTTCCTCGTTGTGATTCTTCCTGCTTTGTTTTGAAGGTTTTGAATTTTCGACAAAGTTGACTTTAAGAAACTATAGATAGTATGCGTTTGACTAAGAAGTTAACAACCTTGCCATCCTGAATTATATTGAACCAACACACAAAACTCTGTGTAACCTTGAACGTTTATAGTCTAGTTTAATACAGTTTAGTGACAATTACTCATAAACACGGATGGCAAAAGCAATAACAAAGACCATATGTAACCATCGAAACAAAAGGTTAACATATGAACCCGGTGTTTAAAAGCGATTTTGAAGTGAAATTTTAAAGAAATGTGAAGTTTTTCATTTTGTCATTTGTCCTTTCTAAAACATATACATTTAACTATGACTATTAACTATGACTATGAATATACACTGTTTAGCATATAAACCATCCCGGCATAATACTGTCTAGAGGCGGTGGGTCACATATTTATTCTCCGCAATGAAATATAATATTGTGAGATTAAACTATGCATGTCTCATGTGTTTTTGTTGTTGTTGTTGAGAATATGATCAAGTTTATCACGTAAAACACAGAAAGATAACACTGTTTTTCAGAGATGGGATCATATTTAATTTGGTACTAAAGCTAATTATTGAGTACTGTAATCGTAGTTACACCTAACTCTATCGATCCTATGCGTTTTGTTGAACAAGAAAAACTCACACCATCCGCCAGCCGGATGTAATGTATCAACACACAACAAAACTATGTGTAACTTTTATTGCTTCTCGTCGCGTCTAATAAATACAATTTAGTGAGATCTACTCATAAAAATGGCTGGCTAAAAACAATAACAAAGTGACGTGAATTTTGTTCCTTCTATACAATGAAAAAAGAATAAGGATTGTAATCAATAACATTCAATACACGTTAGACTCTTAATAATTATCACGTTGTTTACAATAATAATATATGGATATGACACATATTGATAAATAAGTATCTAGAATTATTATAATAACCACTAATCTCCTGCTAGATAATCAATATATCACTAAATCGACATTTAGATCGATAAATCATAGCATGTAAGATTGCATAAGATTATGATTGTCCACACGCCATTTATTGCACTCCGTTAGAATGTGTACCAAGCATGAGTAGTAAAAATATACGATTCCTCGTTTACACTAATTTATCAAGGAGCCTGATTATAAGTCTATGATTGCTGGGCGAAGAAGTCCGCGCCGCGAATCGCCTCGATCGTCCGCCCGCGCGGCCACCCGCACTTTTTTTTGTTTGTTTTTTTTTTTGTTAGCGGTATTGGCGTCGTCGGTAGTCGGTTTTCATTTTCTCTTCGGAATGCGATGCCGTGACGACGGGCTTTGGAGAAGGTGAAGGAAGGCGGCGCGGGCTGCACAGTGGCTGAGCAGGTTTATTTTTAGTAAAGAAAATAAATAAATTAAAAGAAAACAATACATTTCCAAGTTTTCAGAACGGGTAACGGTGCGAAAAGTTGCGCCCATACAACGAACTCAAAGTAATTAATATTCATTAAAACAGAATCATTATTCCTGCGTATAGATAGTATGCACTTGGCTAATAAGTTCACAACATTGCCATCCGGAAGTATAACTGGCCTACACACAAAACTGTGTGTAACCATGATCGTTTATAGTCTGGTTATTACAGTTTAGTGAGAATTACTCATAAACGCGGATGGCAAAAATCATTAACAAAGACCTGAGTGACGTCATCTTCGAACTATCTATAGACAGAAAATGCTTTGGGTAATTCATTTAATTATTATGCTGCTTTTAATAAGCTTGAGAAGTGATTTGTCTCTTCAAGTTCACTTTACTTTAAATAAGATGTTTGTTTTGTCGACTTGTATCTATCGTAACTGTCTAGTTCTATATGTTACGTGTTGGTGTTGGTCAGGGACTCCTTGTAAAGCGCTTTGAGTACGTTTAGTGGACATTGCAAGTTTTTTTTTTTAGTGGAATAAATGAAAATGAAATTACATTTATTCATTCTCATGGGATTTTTTTCCGATTAGGTCTATTTTAAAAAGACGGAGATAATAACACAGGCGTCATCAGAGCAGTGCAGCAAAGTGAGCAATAGGGGCTACGTTTCTAGACCATGGGTAAAAGAAACAAGATTGGATTCAATAGTCTGATGTCACGTCGCTCAGCAACGGCGAGCAGCGTGGTTCTAAACAAAGAAAATTGGTACTTTTTATTCTTCATGCTGGCTAGAACTTTTTCATATGCCTTGTGCTCAGAATGTGTAAAAGTCAAAACATGATCATATTTATTTGTATTGTTTTGTTTGTTTTTTTCCTCTGGATACACTTTTATGCTCGTCGGAGAAATATTTCATAAGGGCGTCTGCCATTGTTCCGATAGTTTAGAGCCAGTTACTTAGTTACTATGCGTCATTATGAGGCAAGTGACGTCATGACTGTAGAAGGCAATTACGACAGTAGGCTATCGAACGAATCATCAGACCGCGAAAGTCATTTTGTATTGATAGAATGAAGTTGACGTCACTTGGGTTTTTGTTATTGTTTTTATTTTGCCATCCGCGTTTATGAGTAGTTCTCACTAAACTGTATTAACCAGATTATAAATGTTTATTGTTACACATAGTAATGTGTGTTGGTTCGTTGTATTTCAGGATGGCAATGTTGTGACTTGTTGAGCCAAGAGATGAATGATTCATCTTAACAACGCCACTACCACATTATCTCATTCGTCTGTAGTGTTTCATTCATCCTGATTGTTGATAAATGGGAAACCCGAAACGTCCATTTTATCTGTTTTCGTATATTAAATTAAAGCTTTCATTCAATTTCACATTGTTATTCATTTCTTTGAGCTTCGAGCAGCACCATTCACATATTAAAAAACTAAAAATTTGAGCCTCTATATAGATAGTATGCGTTTGGCTAAGAAGCTCAAAACATTGCCATCCGGAAGTATAACGGACCAAAACACAAAATTATGTGTAACCATTAACTTTTATAGTCTGGATAATAAAGTTAAGTGAGAATTACTCATAAACGGGGCGAGCAAAGAACAATAACAAAAACCCGAGTGACGTCAAAATCATAGTCATCGTTAAGTTATAGCCTGACACGGAAACCCAAAAAGACTGGTCTTTTGACGTTATATTTGGATTTTGCACCGCCTAGTGAGTTGTCGTTAGTAGAGATCATGGAAACAAGTTATTTCATTTAGTTGAACTATTGAATACAACTAACGATTTGTTATCTTTTGTGGCCAAAGACTGGCATTTTGACGTCATTTTTTGGTCAGTGTTAGGCTATAGATAGTTCGAAGATGACGTCACTCAGGCTTTTGTTATTGTTTTTGCCATCCGCGTTTGTGAGTTGTTCTCACTAAACTGTATTAACCAGACTATAAAAGTTCATGGTTACACAGAGTTTGTGTGTTGGTCCGTTATACTTCCGGATGGCAATGTTGTGAACTCCTTGGCCAAGCGCATTCTATCTATAAGTTAACGATGGCTACGGCAATATCCCCTGAAATGTGACCAAAGCACTTCACCGGCGGCAATCAAGAAGTGTGAAGCTCGATCTCCATTCGAGGCAGGCTGGTGTTTGGGGATGGAACGAATCATCAGACCGCAAAAGTCATGTTTGTATTGTAAGTATGCGCTTGGCTAAGAAACTCACAACATTGCCATCGAGAAATATAACGACCAACATACAAAACTATGTGTAACTGTGAACATTTATAGTCTGTTTAATAGATAGAATGAAGTTGACGTCACTCGGGTGTTTGTTATTGTTTGTTTGTTTTTTGGGGTTTTTTTTTTGGCATCCGCATTAATTTATGAGTAATTTTCACTAAACTGTATTAACAAGACTATAGAAAAAACGAAGTTGACGTCACTCGGGCCTTTGTTATTGTTTTTTGCCATCCGCGTTTATGAGTAATTCTCACTAAACAGTGCTAACCAGACTATATAAGTTAATGGTTACACATAGTTGCGTGTATTGGTCCGTTATACTTCCGGATGGCAATGTTGTGAATTTCAAAGTCAAGCGCATACTATCTATAAATGTTTAAGGTAACACATAGTTTTGTGTGTTTATCCATTATACTTCTTAATGGCAATGTTTTGAGCTTCTTAGCCAAGCGCACACTTCTATAGATAGCATGCGCTTGGCTAAGAAGCTCACAACATTGCCATCCGGAAGTATAACGAACCAACACACAAAACTATGTGTAACTATGAACGTTTATAGTCTAGTTATTACAGTTTAGTGATAATCACTCACAAACGCGGATAGCAAGATACAATAACAAAGGCTTGAGTGACGTCATTTTCGTTCTATCTATAGATAGTATGCAGATGACGTCACTCAGGCCTTTGTTATTGTTTTTGCCATCCGCGTTTGTGAGTTGTTCTCACTAAACTGTATTAACCTGACTATAAACGTTCATGGTTACACAGAGTTTGTGTGTTGGTCCGTTATACTTCCGGATGGCAATGTTGTGAACTCCTTGGCCAAGCGCATTCTATCTATACAGTTTTTGTGAGAATTACACAATATCCCCTAAAATGTGACAAAAGCACTTCTTCGGCAGTAACCGTACCCATCGTAATGTTATAGACTGATACTGAAATCCCAAAGGACTGGCAGTTTGACGTCATTATTTTGCACCGCTTAGTGAGTTGTCGTTAGTAGAGTTCATGGAAACAAGTTATTTCATTGGTTGAACTGTTGAATACAACTCACGATTTGTTTTCTTTTGTGGCATAAGACTGGCATTTTGACGTAATTTGTTGGTCAGTATCAGGCCATAACTTTACGATGGCCACGCAGTAACCAAGAAGTATGAGGCTGAGTTTTTGGGATATTTTTTTAATCTTGTATTTTTCTCTCTGTGTTTTCTGGCACTGTTTCATATACACACATTTTCAGATCTTTAACCCTCTCCATAACAACAATAGGAAAATCGTCACATTCGTTACGATACAACCAACATTTTTTCGGACTCGGATTTGTTTTTTTTTTATCAATCACAATTTTTAAAGAAAAGGTGTTGTTATATTTACAAGAACTTTAAACTGTTTTATTAAGATTGTTTTGATCTACAAAATTATGTATAGATAGTATGCAGATGACGTCACTCACGCCTTTGTTATTGTTTTTGCCATCCGCGTTTGTGAGTTGATCTCATAAACTGTATTAACAAGACTATAAAAGTTCATGGTTACACAGAGTTTGTGTGTTGGTCCGTTATACTTCCGGATGGCAATGTTGTGAACTCCTTGGCCTAGCGCATTCTATCTATAGATAGTATGCAGATGACGTCACTCATGTCTTTGTTATTGTTTTTGCCATCCGCGTTTGTGAGTTGTTCTCACTAAACTGTATTAACCAGACTATAAAAGTTCATGGTGACACAGAGTTTGTGTGTTGATCCGTTATATATAGATAGTATGCGCTTGGCCAAGGAGTTCACAACATTGCCATCCGGAAGTATAACGGATCAACACACAAACTCTGTGTCACCATGAACTTTTATAGTCTATTTAATACAGTTTAGTGAGAACAACTCACAAACGCGGATGGCAAAAACAATAACAAAGACATGAGTGACGTCATCTTCGAACTATCTATATATCGTGCGCTTTGTGCGTTTAAATTTGATTTTTTACATTTTAAATCAATTTATGTGTAGGTATGAGATTTTAGTAAACGTTTCCGAGAATCCGCTTCAACAGTCGTGACGTCACTTCCCCCGTAGTGACGCAGGGTAACTTAGTAACTGGCTCTAGACTATCGGTACAATGGCGGACGCCCTTATGGAATACTTCTCCGACGAGCATAAAAGTGTATTCAGAGGAGAAAAACATTATAAAACTGATCATGTTTTAAATTTTGTACATTCTGATCACATGACATGTGAAAAAGTTCTAGCCAGCATGAAGAATAAAAAGTATCAATTTTCTTTGTTAAGAACCAAGTTGCTCGTTGCTGGGCGACGTGATATCAGACTATTGAATCCTATTGTCGGTAAGGAGAGAATTAATTCACATCAGCGCCTATTCTCTGATTGTTCAACCCAACAGCTCATCATAATATATTATGTTTAACGATCCATGACTCTTGTAAGGTGGGGTTACATTTCATTTTTTTTTTGAAAACCACAACATTGTTTTATGTCGGATATTCGGCTTATACATTATATTGTTGAGAGAATTTCAGCAAAGAACCTTTCCAAGAACTCAACTTTTTTGTCGCTTACAATGGGAAGAGAGTGCTATGTGTCATTACACAAGAGCCCAAAAGAAGCACAGCTACGCCAGTGTGCTTATTATTATTATTATTATTATTATTATTATTATTATTATTATTATTATTATTATTATTATTATTATTATTATTATTATTATTATTATTATTATACCGTCAATAACGAAACTTCTCGATATCACATTTGATTTTACTTTTTTTATGTTTATATAATATTATTATGGTGCTTACATGGTCAAGTAAGGGTTATTTATGTATTTATTCACTTATCCAATTTTTTTGGTTTATTTATTCATTTATTTATTCATATATATATATATATATATAATAATATATATATATATATATATATATATATATATATATATATACATAAAACTGTATATATCCTGTCTTTAAAAAATATAGCCATTGTGCCATTTGAGTCAATAAAACAAATTATACGGCGCCCAAGGAAGATTTGAAAATTAGAAATGTACTTTTTACAGATAGATAAACAGATAACTTGGTTTCGTTTTATAATTAAAAGTCAGTTTGAAAGTTCGTTGAGTCAAACAGATATCCTAAAAAATGTACCGACGACACAACACTTTCAAAAAGAACCAATCTCGACAGAGTAAAAAGTTGTCAGTTTGGCGTTTTTACGCAAATCGTTGCATTCGAAATAATATATTCACTTATTACTTTAAAGATTTCAGATCTACACTAAGTTTTCAACAGTTTTCATCGATTTATGACATCAAGTATTATTATTATTGTCCCTTTGATGCTTTCAATGGCATGGTTTCAGGTGGATAATACCCAGATTTAACTTATGGCCACACCCTCTACTCTATCTGTCCAGTATAAACATCAAGTTCAGAAATTCTTGAGCGAGGAGGGTTTTATTTTTGCTAGGAATTGTCCGATTGGCTATTTCAGCAAATCGTGGCATTCATAATGATATTATTCATTTGATCATATTAAGGTATTTGGATTTACATAAATTGTTTAAAAGGTTCACCGATTAACAACATCAACTAATATTACTGCTAATATTGCTGTCGTGTTTATGCCATCGATGTGATAATTATTTCCCTGGAAAATATTCATTTAAACGTTATCGGCAAACTGTCAATTGTATCTGTCTAGCTTCTAGCCCGAACAAACCAAAAGTAGACACATTATGATGGAGTACTTGAGACTGTTCGCATCTGCTTCATATTTTCATTTGACCTCAGGATTAAAGTGGTCAAAACACCCATTTTCTTTCATGTAAGTATAATTCAATGTATATTACTTAGTTTTGAATTATGCGCAAACTCTCAATTTTACCAATCAACAATCAAAACATGATCACCAGAGTAATGTACTCTAAGGTAAGTTCTCGATCCCAGGATCCTCTTTTAACTCTGCTCACGTCTGCTACTTCAGGTTTATTTTCGCAGTTGATGTAGGTACATCGGTACTGCTGGCTTCCCCACCTTTTCGTTACTGTTGCTGTCATTATCTATGCTAGAATCTATATACACGAATATGTCAAGAATCAGAGCCGAAACTAAGACTAAGTAAGCGTAAGTCATTGATTCATTCATGTCATAAGTTCTGATAAACTAAAATCATGCCGAATAAAGCATGGCAGCGACGACAATCACATCGATGTTGCTGTGTCACGGGTCAGAGGCTAGTGGCTTACACTTCATGTTGGACCACACAGAATAATCAACAGAGGATGTACCAAGTTATACAGACAACGTTGTTTACCAATCTGCCCTCGTTAAATGATGGTGAGTACAATATCGAATGAAAATACTTCTTTCCCCGAGAAATTGCGGGCTTTTTACTAGTATATATATATATATATCTTCTTCTTCTTCTTCTAGGTTCCATGCCTGGTCCAGGCTTCGGATACTGCATGAATTATCTCTCTCCATTCCTCCCTGTCTCTTGCCTTTTCAAACAGCTCTTGGATTGTTAGGCTGGTGAAGCCCTTCAGTTGGTCTATGAGTGTTTTTCTTTGTCTCCCCCGGGCGCGTTTACCAGGTATTTTTCCACAACTTGCCAGGTATTCATTCTTATCTTTCCTTACTATGTGTCCGAAAAAGGATAGTTGTCGATCCACTATTAAGGGCATTAGTTTCCTTTGTTGGTATGTTTGTTTTAGCACTTCTTCGTTCGTTTTGTGTGCAGTATACGATATTCTCTGCATCCTTCTCAAGCACCACATTTCAAAAGCTTCAATGTTCTTTTGTGTTTCTGCATTTGTAGTCCAGCTTTCGCATCCGTATAACAAGATTGGCCACACGTAGCACTTCAAGACTCGGAATCTAATCCCGAACGACATCTGTTTGTTTTTCAAAATGTTTCCCAGGTCCATGAAGGCCTGTTTGGCTTGAGTTATTCTTGCTCGTATGTCTCGGTTACATCTTCCATCTGTTGTCACTATTGAACCTAGGTATTTAAAACTTTCTACGTTGGTAAGTTGCTCGCCGTGAATCGTTATATTGCAGGTGTTGTTGTTTTCGGGGTTTTTCTGTATTACCATGCATTCCGTTTTGGTGATATTCACTTCCATTCCCTTGGCTTCACTATCTACTACCACTTCGTCAACAATCTTTTGAAGTTGGATTTCTGATGTTGCAATGAGTACCGTATCGTCTGCGTATCTTATATTATTTATGTTGTGACCTCCCACTTTTATTCCCTCCATATTATTTATGCCCCTCATGATTGTTTCTTGGTATAGATTAAACAGATCTGGTGAGGCAACACACCCTTGACGGACTCCTTTCTTAATAGGAATGGAATTTCCTGTAGAGTTTCCGATTTTGATAGATGCCTGCTGGGTGTAGTATAATGTTTGCATGAGTCTGAGGTCTTTCTCATCAGCGCCAATGGAGTGCAGTTGTTTTAGTATTTCTTCGTGGCATACTCTATCAAAAGCTTTTTTGTAGTCGACAAAACAGAGGTATAGTGGGGTCTGAACCTGTATAGCTCTTTCACTTAAAACACGGAGGAGGTATATTGCGTTCCTTGTCCCTCTGTCAGGTTGGAATCCATATTGTTCTTCTGCGATTTCGGGGTTAATCTTATTCCTTAGCCTGTTGATAATTATACGCAACAGTATTTTGTTGATGTGGCTTATTAAACTTATAGTTCTAAAATTTTCGCATCTGACTGCACCTGCTTTCTTTGGTATTGCTATAAAAATAGAGTTACAGAGATCTTCTGGAATTTTCCCAGTATTGTATATATTGTTGAATAATATGTGAAGTTCATCAATTGCCAGATCTCCTAGGCTTTTTAATACCTCTACAGATATTTCATCAGGGCCTGTTGCTTTACCATCCCTCATTCGTTCCATGGCATGTTCAATTTCACTTTTGGTGATGTTTGGTCCGCTTAATGGTTCTTTGAATTTCAGTGGTGGTTCATTTCTATTTGGATCATTGTACAGTTCGCCTATGTATTCTACCCATCGGCTTTCTATATGTTGTTCTTCAAATAGCAGTTCCCCTTGTTTGTTTTGGATACAACTTCCTGCTGCTTTGCTTTTCCTTTTCCCTGATAGTTCTTTTATTCTTTGGTGAGCTTGTTGGGGGTTGGGTTTGTATTCTCTTTCGATTTCGCAGCATTTCCAGTCTAGATAGTTCTCGTGTGCCTCGATGCATTTGGATTTAATGTGGTTGTTCAATGTTTGGTATTCTGCAGACCCTCTGTTGCATTTTCGTCTTTCTTCAAATAGGTTTAGAATTTCATTTGTCATCCATTCCTTTTTGCTGTTTATTTGAGCTATTGGTAAATGCTTTTCTGCAGTTGCTTTGACACACTTTTGGAATATATCAAATTGTTTTTCACATTTTTCATTATCAGGTTCACTTTGGCTTTGTATCATGAGTGCATTTTCAAATTCTTCTCTCATTTTTGTTTGTATGCCATTGTCTTTGCATAACCAGTAATCCCTCTTTATTCTACCAGCTGTTCTCTGAATAGCTTTAAACTTTATCCTTATTGTACAAACAACTGGGACATGGTCACTGTCTACATCGGCGCCTGGGTAGGTTTTGCAATTTAATATGCCATTTCTGAATCTTGATGATACTGCTATAAAGTCTATCTGGTTCCTTGCTCTGTCCCCTGGTGATTGCCATGTCCGACAAATGGATGATGCCAAGTCTGCAAAGATAGATCATCATCAAGCCCTACTGCAACCTCCTCGTGGTGTCGAACGGTAACAGGTCAAGCTGGCCAACTGCAGAGGGCGACAAGAATAGGCAATGGCAAACCATTCTTGTAACTTTGCCGAGTTAACTGCATGAATAAGTCCAAAAAGTTAAACGGTGACAGCGTAAAGGGGAGCATGTTTTCACGGAAGACTGCTGCCTCGCTCGGTTGGGAGCGTGATGTTCGTCAGGTCACACCGAACCGTCAGCCAGTTACTAGGCGAAATAAATTTAACAAATGTGACAAAACCAAAATTGGGACATGGAATGTCAGGACCTGTGCCCAAAAAGGAAAACTAAACAACATTCTGAAAGAAATGAAACGGCTCCAAATAAATATTCTTGGCCTGGCAGAGATGAGATGGAAAGAGCAGGGAACCATGTCAAAACAAGAAAACAACATGACATATAAGATCATATGGAGTGGTGGAACCTCTTTCCAAAAAGGAGTAGGGATGATCTTAGACCAAAAATCAACCAAATTTTACAAAGGGCACGTAGCAATCTCAGACAGAGTTTTGCTGGTTAAGCTAAGAGGACCTGTAGTTGACACCAATATTATTCAAGTTTATGCACCAACAGAAGAGGCGACAGATGCAGATATGACAGAGTTTTACCATTCACTAGACAAAGCAAAACGAATGTGTAAATCACAAGAAGTCCTTATGGTAATGGGGGACCTAAATGCTAAGATTGGCAGAGGCAGAGATGGTGACATAATCGGACCACATGGACTCGGAGACAGAAATGAACGAGGAAACATCTGGGCAGATTGGTGTAGAACAAATAAATTAATGATTTCAAACACCTGGTTTCAACAACACCCAAGAAGAACCTGGACATGGCAATATATATATATATATATATATATATATATATAAAAATATATATATATATATATATATATATATATATATATGAATAAAATAAATAAATAATCAGAAAAAAATAAACGGAAAGTGAATAATTACATACATATACATAAATATATAATATTTATATATAGATGTACTCAGTTTGTAAAGGATCGTGTAAAGAGAAATTCAGTAAAGAGCCAGTCAAAGAACTCAACAGTGCGCTGCTTACGGTGGGAAGAGAATGCCGTGTGTCATACGTCAAGAACCCAAAGTAACACAGCTTCGTCAAGAAATGAAGTGAGTAGGAAAGTGCCAGAAGACAATAGAGAATAAAAATGTCGCGGCGGAGATAGGGGCTCGAACCCGCGACCTTCCTGGTACGACAACTCCGCCTGGCCGGGGAAATCGTGACTCTACCGTATGAGCTATCCACGACTCCAAAAAAAGATCGCTTCTAATCCTAGTCTTATTAGAGCTTTCTCTCTCCGACTTCTTGAGGTCACGGGTTCAACAAACACAAACGCCCCGAAGTCAGTTGGCCAGCATCTAAGCTTAATAGCCAATATTCTCAACACAAACATAGAAAAAATTGAGACATTGAGTATGCTCCGGTAATTGGGGTGGATTTTTAATTCAGAAAAGTGAGTGGAGCAGGCAATTATGTTGATAACAAAAAAAATTAGCTTTATATAGCGCAATATCCACTACATGTGCTCAAAGCGCTTTACAAGTGGTCCCTGGTCAACAACAACATTTGACATGTAGGACGAGACATGCCGCCTGTTAGGCGATATTACAATTTTTCGGACAACGACACCGCTGTTAACGACCAGGTACTCACTTTAAACCTGAGTACGGTGAGAGAGTGTGGGTAATGAGCCTTTTCAAAGCACTCAACTATGCACCGAGCGCTAGGCTCGAACCCAGGACCTTCCGATCCGAAAGCGAGTGTCATACCACTAGACCACATAGCCTACGACAAGAAGTGAAGTGATTAGGAACGTGACAGAAGACAATAGAGAGTAAAAATTTCGCGGCGGCGATGGGGGCTCGAACAGCTACGTCAGTGAGCTTATTATTATAGATAGTATGCAGATGACGTCACTCAGGCCTTTGTTATTGTTTTTGCCATCCGCATTTGTGAGTTGTTCTCACTAAACTGTATTAACCAGACTATAAAAGTTCATGGTTACACAGAGTGTGTGTGTTCGTCCGTTATACTTCCGGATGGCAATGTTGTGAACTCCTTGGCCAAGCGCATTCTATCTATAGCGTCAGGAATGAAAGTTTAGTTCTCCTTGTCATATTTTGTAATTATTCTTATTGGATATCAAAACACTGTTACCAGCAACTTCTATTTTTACACGTCATCGTATTGAGAAAAGTTTAGTAAAAGAGATATTTAAAGAAAAAAAGAATTTGAATCGATTACAGCGGGACTCGAACAAAAAACCTACAAGTCTCAAAGGCGAAGGTCATTCAATGAGACCGCAAAGTAGCACAGATACGTCAGGGCACGTATGTAGGCAAACACGGGTAAATTTTGTTAATCATATAATATTTTTTTTTTCGCACTTTAGGATTATTTATCATAAAAAGATATTTTAACCTGGTAAAATGATCTGGATATCAATCATCATAATGGAGGTGTCAAATTGTCAGTTGTCAGGGGGAAATGTTCAAAATATATTCTTGAAATCTAATAAGAGTCAAGATTAGGCTTTTCAAGCAAAAGATATCTGATTTCCTTTGAAATAAATCTTTATTGAACAAACGTGATCTGGCTTTATAATTAATATTTTCTATGTTAAGTGAATTGCTTAAATATGTATGCATGTATGTATGTATGTATATATATATATATATATATATATATATATATATATATATATATATATATATATATATATATATAATCACATTGGTATTTGATAATGACGTTGACGCCAATTGGCAGAAAACGATCACTACTCATTGTATCCGTATGTTTGTTTATTTCTTTCTAAATGATGAATCTCTGTCAGTAACTCCCAGTTTACATGACAAACATAACGTTTAAAAAGTCGTTAAATACTTACAATGGGGTAGTAAATCTATTACTTTACGCCAGCCTATTATAGGTTTATTGCTTCGTTTCGAAAAGTATACGTTAAATTCTGAAGTTTCACGAAGGGTGTTGGTAAAATGTTTTACATGACGTGAGATGTATACGAGTGTAATTGCAAAATAATGCATCCAACGTAGTGTTATAATCAACGATTGGGTACAACTACAACACACGAGAAATTCACTTAACAAAAAAAAAAATTAAAAAGATTACTCTTTCTGTCAGACGAAAGCATGTAATTTTTTAAAAAGATACCTGTCTTTTCGTTCAATGTACTGTCACCACTGTAAGACAAGATGTTGAATGCCATCAATATAACATGGCAATATATTTTAGCTATATAATATGGGTTTGTTTATGTTACTGCTATAACGAAAATGGAACAACTGCAGCTGCCTTAGATAAAGTAATATACTTATTTGTATTGTGCGGCTATGTGATCTTGTCGTATGACACTCTGTTTCGGATTGGAAGGTCCTGGGTTCGAGTCTCGCTCGGCGCATATTGAGTCCTTGGAAACGGCTCTTTACTCAAATTCTCTTACCGTACTCAGGTGTAAAATGATGATTACATGATCGTTAACAGCGTTGTCTCTGTCCGAAAAAAAATTACAATATCGCCTTACAGGCGTCATGTCCC
Source organism: Berghia stephanieae (assembly GCF_034508935.2). Classification (NCBI taxonomy): domain Eukaryota; kingdom Metazoa; phylum Mollusca; class Gastropoda; order Nudibranchia; family Aeolidiidae; genus Berghia; species Berghia stephanieae. Next base: position 19,119,104 of record NC_088366.1, on the reverse strand, counting down.
GTCCTACATGTTAAGTATTGCTGTTGCCCAGGGACACCTTGTAAAGCGCTTTGAGCACGTCATGTGTTTTCAATCACTGTTCTTTGACATTTCCTCGAAAACAGAGTTGGATCAGGCATGCTGACATCTCGATCGTTTCGCAGAGGATGTGCGCTAACTTCAAATCGTGCCTCACCGAGAGGAAAGTGAGTTTGTGATCACAACGAACATTTTTAAACGTTCCCATTCGAGCATAAATGTGACCCATCGCCGCAATACGGTATTATGTCGGGATGAACAAGATGTTATAAAATCAAATTTAATTTCAACTGGTCAGAAGTTGGAATGATCGCTAGATAATTGGCACATTAAAATATGGTATTCATTCTCCTCAATAAAACATAAAAACTCAACGCAAGTCTGATATTTCTGGCTATAAATTCTATTTCCAGCATCTTAATCATCCCGACATAATACCGTTTTGAGGCGAGGGGTCACAAATGTACATTTTTAGCATTTCAAATAAGATGATTTACTCAATCGACTGCATTCCGTTGTGTTTCTATTAAATATAAATAAATAAAAATAAATAAAATTCCCTTATTCATCCCATAGGGGAAATTATTCTCTCGGGTCTATTCCAAGGGGAGACTGGAATAACCCAGGCGTCAGCCGCAGTGCAGCGCCGAAAATTGAGCTAGGGCGAGATGTCTTGCTCAAGGCCACACAGGGCCGCTGCGGGTGATCGAACGGTATCTTTCGGGTACGAAGCAAAGACCGTACCGCTAAGCCACGCTGCCCCATCATTTCATTTATTTCCTTGCGATTTCTTTTATCTACCACACCCTCTTTCTCGTCTCGGCACTGATGAGAGGGCAGATTACTTTCCACTTCATCGTCATTTTTATAATGGCTTCCTTTCAGACACTCTTTGACCTTTGGTAAAACAAAATCGGATCGACCGAGGTCTGGGTTTTATGGAGGACGTGGCATCTTGTTTAACTCTCTCCTTATCAGCTATTTTCAGAATTTTACCCAATATTGATTGTGATTCTGTTACAAAACTTTGGTCAGCAGATACTTTCCATTTTCAGCTGTCAAAATATTTGCTTTACCGCTTCCCCTGACAAGTAACACCTGTGGGTTTATTTTAAAAATAGCCTAGCCAAGTACTGATTGGCTAACGAAAATGCATCGTTCTTTTTAAAAACATTGTTTCTCTGATCATTATTGTTTTTGCTTATGGTTTTGTACACACCTACGCCCCCCCCCCCCCCCCCCCCCCCCGAGAGAGCTCAGTTAGTAATGCACTCTCTTCACATGCAAAGGGATCGAGATCAGATTATCCAGGGTGAAGTCGACATTGGTTTTTCTGACCAGTCTGTCCATCCAGCAGTTATTGGGTCTGTTAGATCTTTGCGATAGACCAGCGCCTTATCCAAGGGATGACAAGCAACGTCTACATTTTACGCTTTTTTTTTAAGAAACCACCGGGATAAACTCCGGCCTCATGGGCCTAATGGCTTTGAAATACAATTTTGTACACAAGGGCGAATAGACGTGAAAACAAAAATAGTGGCAGTTAAGACAGAACTGGACGAGAGCATAGCCATTGTAAACTTATAGCCTGGCACTGGCCAAAAGATGACGTCAAAAGACAAGTCGTTGTCCACAAAAGAAAACTCATCGTGAGTTGTATTCAATAGTTCAACCAATGGAATCACTTGTTTCCTTGAGCTCTAATAACGGCAACTCACTAGACGCTGCACAAACCCTTAAAAATGACTTCAAACTGTAAGTCCCAGCTGCACAAACCTTAAAAATGACTTGAAACTACAAGTCCCAGTGGGTTTTAGTGTCAGGCTATAAGATAACGATAGTTACGATAAGAGGCATACGCTCGGAGTTGGAGTCCTGAAGCTTTAAAGCGATTTCATTAAGCAATTTCCTAGGCTTTTATTACCATCGTGTTTTGTTGGTTTCCTTGACCATTAAAAAAATATTTCGTGTATGTTTTCAGCAAATCTTGTCAATTATTGGTGAGGCCTAACAGTAAATGAACCCGAAGCTTGAAATGTGAAATTCTATAACTTTATTTCGTGCAGGGTAACATTGGTAGTTACCATTATATTGAATGAGAAAAGTGGATAGTTTTACATGACACATATGTGCGGCTATGTGGTCTAGTCGTATGATACTCATTTTCGGATCGGAGGGTCCTGAGTTCGAGCCTCGCTCGGCGCATAGTTGAGTCCTTGGAAAAGGCTCTTTACTCACATTCTCTTAGCGTGCTCAGGTGTAAAATGAAATCCTAGCCGGAAAAAATGTAAGATCGCTTCAATCGTCATACCTCGTTCTACATGATACCTGTTGCTGTTGGTTAGGGACCCCTTGTAAAGTGCTTTGAGCACAATAAGTGGATATTGCGCTATATATAAGCTCAATTATTTTAGAAACTGTCAATACAAACTAAAACCGAGATTGGACATTGATTATAATGAGCTGTTTGTGATAAAATAATGCATGCCGCTCACAGTCTTCTTGGTTATGCCTGCTGCAAAGGGTCAGCCCCAAGACTATCTATGGGGAAATCATCATTTGTGCTTGTGCGGCTACGTGGTCTAGTGGTATAACTCTCGCCTTCGGATCGGACCTTTCAGGGTTCGAGACCCGCTCTGAGCGGCACATAGTTGAGTCCTTGGGAAAGGCTCTTGACTCACATTCTCTCACCGTATTCATGTAATAAAAATGAGTACCTGGCCGTTATCACCGTTGTCAACTCTGTCCGCAGAAACGTTTAATATTTGTGACCCATCGTCTTAAAACGGTATTAGGTCAGAACGAACCACATGCTTAAAATCCGAATTTAATGTTAAACTGGTCAAAAATATAAATTGTTGGCGTTAGCACCCTCATATATGGTTGTGTCCATTCTCTTCAATAAAACATACAAACTCAACACAAAACTGGTATTTCTGGCTATAAATTCAATTTTCATCATCTTAACCAACCCGACTTAATACCGTTTTGATGCGAAGGGTTACATCTAACATGCGTCGTGCCTTGTCCTCCATGATAAGTATTAGTGTTGCTTAAGGACCCCTTGCAAAGCGCTTTGAGCAAATTAGTGAAAAATGTCGATATATAAATACTCTTGTTTATTTCCAAACAGTAAGAATCGTCAATCCAAATCATAATAATATCGAAAATCCATTAATAAAAGATTGAATACAACCTTGGTAAAATCTTACTTTTGATGCACAGGCCTCTAGCATAGATAGAACGAAGTTGACGTCACTCAGGTCTATGTTATTGCTTTTTGTCATCCACGTTTATGAGTAATTCTCACTAAACTGTATTAACCAGACTATTGATAGAACGAAGTTGACGTCACTCTGGTCTTTTTTATTGCTTTTTGTCATCCGCTTTTATGAGTAATTCTCACTAAACTGTATTAACCAGACTACAAACGTTAAAGGTTACACCAATGTTGTGTGTTGGTCCGTTGTACCTCCGGATCGCAATGTTGTGAGCTACTTAGCCAAGCACATACTATCTATAAAAGTTCATGGTTACACATAGTTTTGTGTGTTGGTCTGTTATACTTCCGGATGGCAATGTTGTTCTTAGCCAAGGGAATACCGTCCATATGTTAAGGAAGACTTCTGTGGTGTGATGTAAATCACAGATTTACTGTAAAACGATGTATAGGTTAAACCAAATATTTTTCTCACAATGATTGACAAACCAGCCTCCTATGAAACGTACTCTTTGGAATGCAATGTCAACAAGACGGAATGAGAAAAAATATTATTGTTGGGTAAAATGGTTCCACTTCATTGGTGATATGGCACGGTGTTCAAATATAGATAGAACGAAGATGACGTCACTCAAGCCTTTGTTATTGTATTTTGCCATCCGCGTTTGTGAGTGATTCTCACTAAGCTGTATTATCCAGACTATAAAAGTTCATGGTTATACATAGTTTTGTGTGTTGGTCCGTTATACTTCCGGATGGCAATGTTATGAGGTTCTTAGCCAAGTGCATACTATCTATATCCGTAGATGTTTCTGGATTTATATTCAATTTACAGTAATACTGTTTTCGGTTTTCCGGTGTACTTTCAATAACATAGACTACACTGTTAACGCCGCACGGCGCTCGTTTTACACCCGAGTACAGTGAGAGAATGTATTTAAAGGGTCTAATTCAAAGGACTCAACTTTCCGCCTCTCGAATTGGATCCAATAGTCTGATGTCACGTCGCCCAGCAACGGCGGCCATCTTGGTTCTAAACTAAGAAAATCGGTACTTTTTATTCTTCATGCTGGCTAGAACTTTTCATATGTCTTGTGATCAGAATGTGTAAAAGTCAAAACATGATCAGATTTATATGTTTTTACCCTCTGGATACGCTTTTATGCTCGTCGGAGAAATATTTCATAAGGGCGTCCGCCAGTGTTCCGATAGTTTAGAGCCAGTTGCTAAGTTACCATGCGTCATTACAAGGGAAGTGACGTTACGACTGTTGAAGCGTATTGGGACTCAAACCAGGAACTTGCCGGTACTGAAATCGAGTGTTGTATCACAAGAAGACCGCAAAGCCGCATAAACTCAGAATGTATTCAGCATCTGTGCACATTTCGTTGAATTCTATTTTTATTTTCCGTTTTCCTTGAGTATAGGCTTCAACAGTCGTGACGTCACTTCCCTGGTAATAACGCATACTAACTTATTAACTGGTTCTAAACTATCGGAACAATGGCGGACGCCCTTATGAAATACTTCTCCGGCGAGCATAAAAGTGTATCCAGAGGAGAAAAACATTATAAATCTGATTATGTTTTGACTTTTGTACCCTCTGATTACATGACAGGTGAAAAATTTCTAGCCAGCATGAAGAATAAAAAGTACAGATTCTCTTTGTTTAGAAAAAAAATATGTTCTTTGCTGGGCGGACGTGACGTCAGACTATTGAATCATTTTACAATATGTGACCCAATGCTTAACCAATTAACTGTCAAACGCTGGGAAGACATAATGTATTCAAACATTTGGCCAGAGAAGTCGTCCTTCAAATATAAATTGATTTAAATTACCGTCACTTGGCAGAAGCTCTCAAACCTGGGACTTTATTTAAAAAAACTTTGAGAGGTCCAAGGTTTGATATTTTTTAACGAAGATGATGGTCATTGAAATCGATCGGTTTTTGAAGGACGATTATTCTGGCTAATTTTTTAAATACACGTTTTTTCCAGAGAGTATGTCAATTGACTGGTTAACCCTCTCCGTACCACTTACAATAAATTCGTCACATTTGTTACGACACAATATCATCATCATCAAGTGCCAGGCCTGTTGCAGACATCGGCGATCATGTCACTCCAACCATATCTCTGTCCTCAGAACTTTTCAATAGCTCGATTCCTGTTCTTCCTCCACCAATCCATCTGTTCAGATTGTCAATGTAATCCATCCTCTGTCTCCCTCCTCTTTTCTTCCCAGCAACTTTACCCGTAAGTACAATCTTTTCAATTCCGACACAATATACATTATTCTTATTCAAATTTATTTTGGACATCACAATGATCTTTAATTAATTAATAAGAAAATAAAGGTTTTTTTTTTTTTAATGAGCTTTTTATAGCGCAATATCCACTAAATGTGCTCAAAGTGCTTTACAAGGGGTCCCTTGGTCAACAGCAACATTTAACATGTAGGACGGGTCACGACGCCTGTTAGGCGCTATTACCACTTTCCGACAAAGACAACGCTGTTAACGGCCAGGTACTCATTTTACACCTGAGCACAGTGAGAGAATGTGAGTAAAGAGCCCTTTTCCAAGAACTCAACTATGCACCGAACGCGAGGCTCGAACCCAGGACCTTTCGATTCGAAAGCGAGTGTCATAGCACTAGACCACATCGCCGCACAAAGCTGTTTTGTAGAGAGATTGTTTGAGTTTAAAAAACCGTTTTTTTTCTGCTGGGAAAGCCTGCCATTTTTGGGAAAATACTGAAACTGATCGATAAGGAGAAAGTTAAAGTCTGATGTGTCGTGTTGACTCAGACTCAGAAAATTGAATTTGACGTAATATCATAATAAATTACTATCTAAATTTGAGACTGAAATTGTATAAGAAACGACATTCCTTCTTCCAAATAAGGCATATCAATTCAAATTATAATATTATAACATAATAATATTGCCTCTATTTGTGTGTGTGTGTGTGTGTGTTTGTGTTAGAGTGTGTGTGTGTGTTTGTGTGTGTGTGTGTGTGTAATTGGTGCGTGTGAGCTTTTGTTCGTATGTCCAAATCTTCAGTGTGTAATTTTTTTTTTTTACTGATGGTCAATGTGAAGCGCTTCGAAGCTTCGGCAAAAGCTCTATATAAATGTACATTTATTATTATTATTATTATTATTATTATTATTATTATTATTATTATTATTATTATTATTATTATTATTATTATTATTATTATTATTATTATTATTACTATTATTATTATTATTATCATTTATATTATTATTATTATTATTATTATATATTATTATTATTATTATTATTATCATTATTATTATTATTATTATTACTATTATTATTATTATTATTATTATTATTATTATTATATTATTATTATTATTATTATTATTATTATTATTATTATTATATTATTATTTCCTGTCCAATAATTTGTTTCTTGATCCGCCATCCTTTCATCTCACATTCGTCTTATTATGCGTCGTGCATTGTTGACAAACCGAAAACCCAAAACCTCTCACATCAACTATTTGCTTTGTATTGTTTTATTTATGTTTTATTTATTTATTTATTTTTTTGTTTTTTGTTGTTTTTTGTTTTTTGTTGTTTTATTTTTCCTTTTGTGTTTTTTTTAAAAATTCATTAAAATATTCTTATTTTTTTCTCCCGATTTTAAATAGCAAAATTTGGCGTATACAGTTTCTTTAAAAAGCAAAGTTGTCAAAGACAAACAAATCAGAAGATTAAAAGATTTATAAATTTGCTTCATATATAAATATGTGTTGACATTTTGTTTATTATGAGTTATATTGACATTCCGTGGAACACTGATAAATACGTTTTTATTACTATTTAGGTGTGAATGTATACTTCATATATCGATATAATTAAATTAAGATAACTACACCCTTCCTCGCGTATCGCCAGATGTTGTTACCTAGGAATTTCAAAATGGAGAAACTATTAATAGCTCTATGCAGTAATCGCCCTTGTTAAGTGAGAAAACTTGGGATTAATTATCTTACCCAAGCAACGGAACTGAATTGCCTGAAACGGGGTTCGAACCCGAGACATTCTGGTCTCCGACAAATGCCACATTGGTCTCATCGATCGGTTATGATGAAAAACAGACATGAAATGATGTGAGTACAGAAATGCTAGAGGAGCACAGAGAATTAAAACGTTTAGCAGTGGTTGGAATCAAACTCGTCACCATACCGATGCGGCACTCTTCGCCTGGCTCTTAGTTTGACACTTTCCAGTCAATTTCCCCCCCCCCCCCCCCCACACACACACACACACCATTACACGGTGACCCAGAAGGTCCCGGGTTCGAAGCCCGCTTCAGGCATTTGACTAATAGTCTTAATCTGGTATTATGCTTGGTCGGTGACCATGATGCTGAAAATTGGATTCAATGTCTAAGTGATGTGCGACTATGTGGTCAAGTGGTACGACACTCGCTTTCGGATCGGAAGGTCCTGGGTTCGAGCCTCGCGCTCGGCGCATAGTTGAGTCATTGGAAATGGCTCTTTACTCACATTATCTCACTGTACTCAGGTGTAATATTGCCTAACAGCGTCATGTCCCGTCCTACATGTTAAATGTTGCTGTTGACCAGGGACCCTGTTGAAAATATAGGTGAATGAAGAATTTATTGTATTACTTCCCTTTGTTTACGAAATTATAATTTGCCTTTATTCTGAACTGTTTGGACTGCAATGTTGTTGACTTTTCGCTTTTGATTTTGATAAAAAAGAAGTGAAGACGAACGAACACATGAGGCATTTCGGTGTTATTTTATCTTATCTTATTGACTTTTGACTTGATTATTAGACAAATATTACAGACCCCTTGTAAAGCGCTTTGAGCACATTTAGTGGATATTGCGCTATAAAAATTGAATTTAATTTCAAGTCCTTATATTGACGCGAGATCATGTAGTTTCTTGACTTCAAATAAACTATAGATTTATCTACTAGTCTTTTACAGCCAAAGGCTCCGGAATTTATCCCGATGTCTAAAGCGTTAATCATACGATTTCTCGTTACCCTTTAGATAGACGCTTACCAGAAAGTACTTTCTTTCAGATTTAACAGACATAACTACCCAATCATTGCAGAGTGGACAGGGGTCTTAAGAAAAAAAATGAACCCGGTCTCTTTACTTGTGAAGCTAGCGCTCTACCAAATGAGCTATCCGGGACCCCACCGAGTTAATAATTCTGATAATGTTGACTTTATCCTTAGTTCTCTACATCTTGATTTTTAAAACCCCCATAAAACTTGAGCTTCTATTTAGCGCAATATCAACTAAACGTGCTCAAAGCGCTTTAAAAGGGGTCCTGACTAACTGCAATACGTAATATGCAAAACAAGATATGAAACCTGTTGGGCGATTTTACAATTTTTCCGACAGAGACAACGCTGTTAACGGTCATGACTCAACTCTGCGTGCCGAGTGAGACTCGAACCCAGCACCTTTCAATCCGAAACCGAGTGTCATAGCCACACAATCATCCTGACAAAATTCCAAATTGACACATATAATATAGATAGTATGCGCTTGGCTAAGAAGCTCATAACATTGTCATCCGGAAGTATAAGGAATCAACACACAAAACTGTATGTAATCATGAACGTTTATAGTCAGGTTGATATGATTTAGTGAGAACTACTCACAAACGCGGATGGCAAAAAACAATAACCAAGACCCGAATGACGTCATCTACGAACTATCTATAGTAAAAGTTTGTTTGTTAGCTTTTTTGGTTTTTTTTTCCAAATGAGAAAAAGATATTTTGGTTGTAAATCTCAGAGCTGGTATCTCATTACCTCGATGAAAATGAGATGATCTGATTTCCAGAACAAGCGAAGAAAAGTCAATTTTCTTCACATAATCTCAGCCGTGCTCTGAACAAAAAAGGTTTTCAAAATTTGGCCATAAATCTCGTCCTTAAAATATTGATCTATTACGTGGCCCTTCAGAGCCATAATAGGCCCATGGAGCCAGAGTTTTTCCGGGGTTCTTATAGCGTGAAACGGACGATAACAATTGCATGCTACCCTTTTAATAGGACGCTAGTTTGTTGCAAAGTACTTTCCATATTTAACAGACCCAGCTAACCGATGACTTCTGAGTGGACAAGGGCTAAGAAAAAATCTTGACTGCATCCAGGACCGATTTTGATAGTAATAATAATAATAATAATAATAATAATAATAATAATAATAATAATATAATAATAATAATAATAATAGAGAAGAAAAAAAGAAGAAGAAGAAGAAGAAGAAGAAGAAGAAGAAGAAGAAGAAGAAGAAGAAGAAGAATGGTAATAATAATAATAATAATAATAATAATAATAATAATAATAATAATAATAATAATAATAATAATAATAATAATAATAATAATAATAATAATGATAAAAATAATAACAATAATAACAATAATAATAATAAGTAAGACAAGCATTGAAAGAAGTATAAAGATATTGATTCCATAGAATACTCCGTTTTTCTAATTTGAATCCTAATGCAATGATAATCGCCTTAACACCGCAATTTACTCATATCTTATTTATCTTCAGAAGCCATTTAATTTCGGCATGTATGCTGGTCCAGATACGAAAATTCCAAACAGAACATTTCACCGTCTAAACAAAAATGGTTCTATAGATAGAACGAAGTTGACGTCACTCAGGTCGTTGTAATTGTTTTGTGCCATCCAAGTTTATGAGTAATTCTCACTTAACTGTATAATCCAGACTATAAAAGTTCATGGTTACACAGAGTTTTGTGTGTTGGTCGGTTATACTTCCGGATGGCAATGTTATGAGAATTTTTGGCTCCAGCTAAAAACTCTAGAGAACTGCATAGACGTTTTTGATTCAATACAACTTGTTGAAAAGCAAAGTCTGGTTGCTTAGAAAGAGTATTTAGGAATTTGGAGCAAATTTTGATTATGCTGAGGGCAAATAATAGATTTGTAATGCTATTGATTGGGACCTTTTTATTTTTACCCCTTGGGAATTACGAATTTTGGACATTTCGAGTCGGCAGCTCTGCACATAGTTTTGTGTATAGTTAGAATGAAGTTGACGTCACTCGGGTCTTTGTTATTGTTTTTTTGCCATCCACGGTAATGAGTAATTCTCACTAAACTGTATAATCCAGACTATAAATAAAAGTTCATGGTTACAGATAGTTTTGTGTGTTGGTCCGTTATACTTGCGGATGACACTGTTGTGAGCTTCTTAGCCAAGCGCATACCATCTACTGGTCCATTATATTTCCGGATGGCAATATTATGAGTTTCTAAGCCATGCGCACAGCATCTATAAACGTTCAACGTTACACATAGTTATGGTGTGTTGGTACGTATATCCGGCTGGCGGGTGTTGTGAGTATTTTTATCTAAACGCACAGCATCAAGTAAAACAACCCCATAATGCAATCCGGTTGTCTGACTTACAAATATTAAATCGTATCACATCATGTTTTTCGTATCTACTACGTATGAGTCATTGTTAATGACATTGTTAATTTGTTTAGATGCGTTTGCATTATGCCTGTTATCTATATGAGACCCCTCGTCTCAAAACGGTATTAAGTCGGGATGAACCTGATGCTAAAAAGTCAAATTATAGTTAAACAAACTGGTCAAACAAATGAATTATTTGTATTTAGCACTATAAAATATCATATGCATCCTCCTCAAAAAAAAATATACAAACTCAACGTGTGTCTGATATTTCTGGCTACAAATTCAATTTTCAGCATCTTAATTATTCCGACTTAATAACCTTTTGAGACGAGGGGTCACACATTTTATTGTCATCTCATTTTACATTATTACCATCGAGTGTAACGCTTAAACGCCTCATGTTTCATCTATTTATGACACACACTATCTACAATTAAATTAATAGAAACAGCTATTATTGTAAGTGATGGATTATATTACAACTACAAAGGCGTTAAAGTACCTATAGATAGTATGCGCTTGGCTAAGAAGCTCATAACATTGCCATCCGGAAGTATAACGGACCAACACATAAAACTGTGTGTATCCATGAACGCTTATAGTCAGGTTAATACAGTTCAGTGAGCATTACTCATAAACGCGGATGGCAAAAAACAATAACAGACCTGAGTGACGTCATCTTCGAACTATCTATAGGTAGAATGCGCCTGGCTTAGAGTTCACAACATTGCCATCCGGAAGTATAACGGACAAAGACACAAAACTTTGTGTAACCATGATCGTTTATTGCCAGGTTAATACAGTTTAGTGAGAATTACTCATAAACTCGGAACGCAAAAAACAATAGCAAAGCCCTTCATGATGTCCACTTCGAACTATCTATAGATAGAATGAAGTTGACGTCACTCGGGTCTTTGTTATTGTTTTTTGCCATCCGCGTTTATGAGTAATTCTCACTTAATTGTATTAAGTTGAACTTTTAGCCTGACACTGACAAAAAAAATTACGTCAAAGGACAAGTCTTTGGCCACAAAAGAAAAAAAATTGTGAGTTGTAATCTATAGTTCAACCAATGGGATCACTAGTTTCCTTGAGCTCTACTAACAGCAACTCACTAGAAGCTGCACAAACCTAAAATTGACGTCAAACTATAAGTCTTAGAGGGTTCTAGTGTCGGGCAATAAGTTAACGATAGCTATGATTAACCTGAATAGAAAAGTTCATTGTTGCACAAATAGTATGCGCTTGGCTAAGAAGCTCACAACATTTCCACCCGGAAATATAACGGACCAACACACAAAGCTATTTGTCACCATGAACTTTTATAGATAGTTCGAAGATGACGTCACTCCGGTCTTTGTTATTGTTTTTTTACCATCCGCGTTTATGAGTAATTCTCACTAAACTGTATTGACCAGTCTTTAAACGTTCATGGTTACACACAGTTTTGTGTGTTGGTCCTTTATACTTCCGGATGGCAATGTTTTGAGCTTCTTAGCCTAGCGCATACTATCTATAGTGTGGTTAATACAGTTAAGTGAGAATAACTCACTAAAAAAAAACAATAAAAAGACCCGAGTGACGTCAACGTTTAGTCTAGAAAAAGAACAAAGTTTTAGCTTCATGCTCAATGTTTGGGAAGGAAATGTAAAAATGACATCATATCTACTGTTCTCTCGGTTCCTCAAATCGTAGCCATCGTTAACTAAAGCCTGACACTGAAACCCAAAAAGTCTGGCATTTTGACGTCATTATTTGGTTTTTGCATCGCCCGGTGAGTTGTCGTTAGTAGTGCTCATGGAAACAATTGATCCCATTGGTTGAACTATTGAACACAACTCACGATTTGTTTTCTTTTGTGGCCAAAGACTGGAATTTTTACGTCATTTTTTGGTCAGTGTCAGGCTATAAGTTAACGATGGCTACTCTCAAATCCTCTATGTAGGTATGTAACCAGTCCTTCGGAGGAATAAAAATGAATAGGCTACATGTTGAATCATAAGGTGGCATAACTGTTTTAGTAGCAGGGTGTATATTCAGATTCTTTGAATGCTCTTCAACAGTCGTAACGTCACTTCCTTCCTAATGACGCATGGTAATTTAGTAACACTAGCTCTAAACTATCGGAACAATGGCGGACGCCCGTATGAAATATTTCTCGGGCGAGCATAAAAGGGTATCCAGAGGAAAAAACCCCCCATAAATTTGATCATGTTTTGACTTTTACACATTCTGATCACAAGGCATATGAAAAGTTCTAGCCAGCATGAAGAATAAAAAGTAATGATTTTCTTTGTTTAGAACCACGATGGCCGCCGTTGCCAGGCGGCGTGACATCAGACTACTGAATCCAATTGCGGGAGGCAAAAGAGCGAGAACGGATGATTTTACTATATGACAAGCATACATTTAGAGTAGAAAGTAAGATGCTATCACTCTGAAACCAGAAGATCAATTGCAAAAGGTATGTATCCATTCCTCCCGAATAGTTTGACACTTCCAATTATATTGGAACCAGGTTTTGGACATCATACTTTTGTTCCTTATTATGAAACACGCCTAGCAACATGGATAAGTTGAAATGTATTCATAGATTTATACGAGAATATGTTCAACGAGCGTATTTTTTGCGTGCAAAGCTGGAGCCAATCTTGTTTCGTCAGGATCTGTTGTGGTGCTAAAGTGTGTGTCAACGATAAATTGCCTGTCTTTTTTATTCTAATGGCCGCGCTCTTACCGTGAGAGATGAATAGGCTTTAACAGTCGTAACGTCACTTCCCTGGTAATGACGCACGGTAACTTAGTAACTGGTTCTAAACTATCGGAACAATGCCTGCCTCCCTTATGAAATACTTCTCCCACGAGCATTAATGTGTATCCAGAGGAGAAAAACATTATAAATCTGATTATGTTTTGACTTTTATACATTCTGATCACATGGCATGTGAAAAGGTTCTAGCCAGCGTGAAAAATAAAAAGTACCGATTTTCTTTGTTTAGAACATATCTGCTGGTGCTGGACGGACGTGACGTCAGACTATTGTATCCTATTATTGCGCCAAAAAGGCAGCGTTTATTAGAAATCATATAATTTCCATTGATATATCAGGTTTTATATCCATAATATATCATATAAATGCCTGTGCACGTTTATTTGTCTTCTATGGAGCAGGTATGTGGTCTATTGATATGACACTCGCTTTCGGATCGGACGATCCACGGTTCGAGTCCCGCTCTAAGCGGCGCATACTGGAGTCCTTGTAAATTGTTTTTTAACTCATAATTCTCTCTCCGTACACATGTGTATAATGAGTACCTGGCCTTTGTAAGCGGTTTCTCTATCAGAAAAAATATTGTAATATTATCGCCTCACAGGTGTCATGTCAAGTCTTATATGCCACGTGTTGATGTTAGATAAAAACTCCTTGTAAAGCGCTTTGAGCACGTTTAGTGGATATTGCGCCATATAAATGCTGAAGTGATTTTAATTATACTTCCTATTATATCATCTTAGTTTGTTTTTGTTTTGTTTTGGGTTCTTTTTGTTTGTTTGTTTTTTTCCCATTCAAATGTCTATTTAAAAGCATTATTTCTCGTTCGTTATCGGCTATTCATTTCATTCTATATATCTGTATGTTTATTTTAAATTTCCCCAGATTTAGCATCGCCACCATTTTTACTTATGTTTTCTGTTATATTTAACACACACTTTTCTATGTCCTTTGTTCTGCATTGCGTTTGAAAAGAATGAATTCCAATCAAAGATTTGATTAACAGAACACGCTCAATCTTTATAATTTTATAAATAAAAGTCAAACTTTCCCCCCAACTTCCTGGTATACGGCACAAAATGAAATATGGAGACGTCTCGAGAGCATTGTTGAGAATAATTAAAGTTTTGTGGTGTTTGGAGCATGAAATTAAGAATAACCAGATTTCCACGGCTTTCTATGAATAATCTCCCTTTGACGTCCATTTGAATAGAGCATAAAAGCATTGTCTATAGATAGTATGCGCTTGGCTGAGAAGCTCGCAACATTGCCATCCGGAAGTATAACTGACCAACACACAAACTCTGTGTAACCATGAGCTTTTATAGTCTGGTTAATACAGTTTAATGAGAATTACTCATAAACGCGGATGGCAAAAAGGAATAACAAAGACCAGAGTGACGTCATCTTTGTTCTATCTATAAGAACGAGCATGTAACAGCATTAAAAAATTAACAAACTGGGATCCGTGAAAGGATCTGGTATTATGTTGGAATCAACTGGATCAAGCTTTTATTTCGTTGAAAGTAGTCATTCCGAGCATCCGCTTGTCCGTAGCGTGAAACGGACGATAGTTATTGCTTGCTTCCCATTTGATAGGACACTATTCTATCGCAAAGTACTTTCCGACAGATCTAACAGAACTAGCTAACCAATCAATACTGGGTGGACAGAGACGAGTGGGTCAGAAAACTAATCTGGATTACTTGAGCTTTATATATATATATATATACAGTATGACTCTAATGACATATATATAATGCAGACGAGACGAGGATTTACTACAATAAACGCTTCACGATTACCATTCTTACAAACTATAATGTCACACTTTGTTGTCGATGAAACATGAATAAAAAGATAAATTCTAAAAGAAAATAGACCCCCTAACACACCCCCGCCCAAAAAAAAAAGAATTAAAAAATGTAAAAAAAAAGAGAAACAAAAAAACCCAACCGAACCTCAGACCTCTTGATTATCTGTCAGAAATGCTGCCATTACACCACAGATTATGTAACCTTGGTTCAATTTTTTGTGTTTTGTGATGCGGTGAAGGTTCACAGCAGAAACCCCCAACCTTGTAAAGAAAATTGGCCTTACATCGGGATCTAATTATCAACATAATCAGTTGTGCTCTGTTATGGATAGCTCAGTTGGTTGAGCACTCGCATCACACGCAAAAGGACCGAGATCGATCCTGGGTGCATGCAAGATTCTAACCATCAACCACCCCCACCCCAATCCTGTCAAACCAGCATGCAATGGTTAGATCTGGCTGAATGTACTTTGCGACAGAATGATGTCCTATCCAAATGGTAGCAATCAATTCTTCCGTCTTGAGGAAAAGACCGTATGTTTACTTGAAATAAGAGGCCACATACGGTCTTTTTCTTTAAGACGGCAGAATTGCTATTGCCCGTTTCACGCTAAAAAAACGGAATAAACTTCGGCTCTAATGGATTTGAATGACTGATTTTTTATGGGGGGGGGGGGGGGGGGTGGTTAGGGAAGGGGCTTATGGATAAGGAAATATGTTTTGGCAATAACTATCTATAAATTGATTTTCCCTTAAGGGAGTTAACACCATAATGTTGGACTCTGGTGTCATTTTCCCTAGTGAATCTACGCAATGTGCCTTTCGTAATTCAGTGTTATAAATGACTGCATTCGACAACCGACTGTTGTCACTCGCAAATAAAATTAAATAAATTAATGTGCCTGATTTAATGGTAAACTCGTGAGTGTGGTGTTTGGTGTTAGGTCATCCATCCATCCATTTCTTCATTCATCTGGGTGGGAGGGGGGGGGGGGGGGGGGGGTGGGGCGAGAGAGGAACTTTCATCTGTCTGTTTTTCTATCATCCACACTAAGCGACAATCACAGATATAGTCCTTCAGAGCCATAAGACCTATGGGACTGGCGCTTATCACAGTTCACATAACGTTCAACGAACAACATCAAATGCTTGCTACCCTTTGGATAGGATGCTAGACCATCGCAAAATATTATTTTTTTGGGGCTCTTCTAAAAGACTCAGCTTTTCTTCAACCTGGATCAATACCAGTCTCTCTTCAGAAGAAGTGAGCGCTTTACTGGGTTATCAGGAACCAGAATCTCGACAAAGTGCCAGACATATGTTGAGTGTATTTTTTTGTGCGGCTATGTGGTCTAGTGGTATGACACTCGCTTTCGGATCGGAAGGTCCTGAGTTCGAGCCTCGCTCGGCGCATAGTTGAGTCCTTGGAGAAGGCTATCTACTCACATTCTCTCACCCTTCTCAGGTTTAAAATGAGTACCTGGCCGTTAAAAGCGTTGTCTCTGTACTTGAAAAATTATAACATCGCCTAACAGGCGTTGTCCCGCCCGAAATGTTAAATGTTGCTGTTGGCCAGGGACCCTTGTAAAGCGCTTTGAGCACATTTAGTGGATATTGCTCTATATAAAGCTCATTTTTAAAAAAATTAAGTGAGTGCTCCTGAGTTCTCAGGATCCCCAATCGCGACAAAGTACCACCCAAATGTTGAGTGTATTTTAATACAAAAATATTGATTATGATGGAATAGGGTATCATAAGCTAGCTTGTTGTATTCTTCTCTCCTTATTTTTTGGCTATGATGATTCAACGCTTGAGTATTTGAAAACTCCATTTATGATATCTAAACCACAAATATAAGCCTGCCATACTGCAAAGCTACAAGAGACAAAGAGAAATTTATTGAATTCTCGTCTCATCATTCTCTCCATCATTAATTAACCTAATTACCTTAACAAAACTCTACAAATTTATCACTGTCTGTTTCACGCTCCAAGAAGCCTAGCAAATTTTATATCCATTGGATTATTGGATGTTGAGGACATTTCTGTGAAAAGATGAAATAACCCAAGCCATTGGCCAAATGCCGAAAAAAATCCAAACACAATTCAGATTCAACGCCTGCAAGCAATGTAAACACCATGTGTCCTGATTTATTAACGCCAATAGAAATCCCAAAAGCTCAACATATATATATATATATATATATATATATATATATATATATATATATATATATATATGTGTGTGTGTGTGTGTGTGTGTGTGTGTGTATACCATTTATTATCAAGTGAAGAACAATAATGACGCAAACAGAAAATATTCCTTTTTCTAAAAAAAAAATGGCCAGAAATCTTTTAGACCTAAAATATATCCACATAGACACGCTGATCCCAAACTCGTTATAAAACCATATTATGTATATTTCAGACTTTATAGAAGTTCAATTTTGTGGCTGTAAACAAGTTTGTCGTCATCTGATATCATCAATATTAAAATTAAAGATTTTTCTTGCTAATATTTATTATAAAAATGAGTTTGTCACGTTACTCGTATAGTACGACTTCTGTCTATCTTAATCACCAATTTGTCCAACTGACACAGAACACCATGTGTAAATTCAGTCACTAAAATAGAGTCTGTTGCTGATTGTAATTTGATTAGATCCCGATTGTATTATGGTCCATGTTCACTTGGGAGTTTGATTTCGTGGGGATTTTTTTTTTCTCTTTCTAAATGATAAAATGCACATAGAGAAATGCCAGATACAATGTATTCCCCAAGCCCAAAGGCAACACCGTGAGAATAGGAGCACCAGAAAAACTTTGGCTATTCACCCTTGAGAGTTAATTCTCGTGTGAGAAGTTCATTGACTTAAAAATAGAAAGAAGTTGACGTCACTCAGGTCTTTGTTAATGAGTTTTGCCATTTATGAGTTATTCTTTCTTAACTGTATTATTCAAACTATAAAAGTTCACGGTTATACGAAACTCTGGTGAGTGATGGTATCTTATTTCCTAGTCTAAAAATATCTGGTTGTCAATAAATAACTGTATATTAATATGTGTGTGTGTGTGTGTGTGTGTGTGTGTGTGTGTGAATGGCTGTTTTACAGAGATTAAATTGATTGATTCAAACAATGTTCTTGGTTCGTGAACTATATATGAGAAATTTATATCAGTTTTTATTAATTTTCTTAATTACCTTGATCGTCTTTATACCTTCAAATTGCATTTCCATTTGCGTTGTTATAATCTGAAAGCCTTTTTAATGAGAACTGTCATTTTGTGAGGACAAATAGTAATTTCCATTAAAAAACATTATTCATAGTTTACGCATTATTTGTACGTAATAGCATCAATACACATTAGAGATAAAGTTACTCCTTAAAGTGGTTTAAGCGAGCAAAACGCTGTGTCATGTTTTTGTTCTCACTGATAATGGTCCGTTTTAATGTTTACTGGTATAATATGCTGACAGGTTGTAAAGGAAACGATAGATAAACAAATTATCGTTTCATCAGTGACTTTCTCACTTGAGAAAATATCATTTTTAGAGGCCGCTTCTAAATACAGGAGAATTAACGAAGCTAATGTGAAAAAAATAGAGCGGTTGAAAAAAATGGAAACGTTCTAATGGAAAATTCTAATACGATAAATTGTACCATGGAACCACGCACTAGAAATGAGGAGAAAATCTCGAGATGGGAAAGTGGCAAAGACATTCCAACAGATGGTCAAATGGATAGACACACAAATGGCCAGAAACAACACATACCTGAGTTGACTGATACATTTCAGTCTTTAACGAGTTCCCGACAAAAGAAATTGGTGATGGTTTTATGTGCTCTTGCTTTATTTTTTTCATCATGTGCTTGTTCCTTGATTGCTCCATTTTATCCAACAGTGGCCCTAAATAAAGGTATGAGTCTTACTATTATAGGATTGGTTTTCTGTTAATTTGAACTAGTGTTTTTCGTGGCATCGCCGATTATAGGAATTTATATCTCGCGAATTGGTGTCAAGTTTGTATTCATTTCAGGAATCTTTGTTGCCGGTTCCAGTACAGCCTTGTTTGGAATTTTGGAAAAAGGCCCGGGTGGAATAGAATTCGCTGTGATGAGTTTTGTGTGCAGGTCTGTAGAAGCTCTTGGCTTTTCGTGTGTTACTATAGCTGCAATGACTATTGTTTCCAATGACTTTCACGAACACATTGGGCGCGCTGTAGCTGTTTTACAGACTTTTTCCAGTTTGGGTTACAGCCCATAATACTGTTCGGTAATCAGACATACTAATATGTACACGTCGCCACAGGGCCATTGCAATCTCAAGTCAATGTTAGATCATTCTTAAACTCATGAATTTTTAATTTCAAGCAAGTTCCCAAGGCCGCAGTGTGACCTACGGAGCACCTTTGTGGAGCGAGCTCACAGTTTTAAATGCTCATTATTATAACCCTCTCCACTGACCTTACCTAAATTGTTCCTTATCAAAATGTATTCTTTTTTTCACAATGATTATTTTTCGGACGCGTACGAGTTAGATTATGAGAAAAGCATTGAAACATACGGTTTTGTATCCGGCTTGTATCACGCTGCTGCTTCTCTAGGTGGATTTTGTATCCCCTTGGCTGGTGACGCTATTGTTGATCGTTATGGATTTCCTATTGGATTTACAGCATTCAGACTTCTAAATATTGCTTTGATGTTTGTACTCATTGGGTTTTTCTCCTACCGATATTACGCTAAGGGTACTGGGGAGAAATGTAGATGTGATTCATTATATTCTCCGGAATTGAGCAAGAACAATGCCGAAATTGAGACTGTCAAGTATACTGCATTGGATTAAAAAAAACAAAACGAGATCATGTTATAATAAAAAAGGGATATAAAATCAATAGTTATAGTATTGCGCTTATAATTGAAATGTTCTTAAGCTTTTAGAAGATTCGGTTTACCTGTATTTCCAGATAACATCAGATGGAAATAAAATAGTGTAGCTTAAAATCATAAAGCAAAAACGTTTTTTGGATTAATTTTGGGAGTATCTAAATGTTTAGATACGTTATTTGTAAAAACTAGAATTGCATCATCAACACTGCGCTTTTTATTGTTATCTAGAGAGGACTAATTAATATCCTTGTTAATCTTTAATAATTTTAGTTTTTCGAAACATTTCATAATAATAATGACTCGTTCTGATATCCTGACCACTTAATACTTCTTAATGTCAAATTCGAAAAACAATCATTGTAAAAAAGGAATACATTTTGATAAGGAACAATTTAGGTAAGGTCAGTGGAGAGGGTTATAATAATGAGCGTTTAAAACTGCGCTTGCTCCCCAAAGGTGCTCCGTAGGTCACACAGCGGCCTTTGGAAATTGCTTGAAATTAAACATTCATGAGTTTAAGAATGATCTAGCATTGATTTTAAGTCAGATGAGATTAGAAGTGGATTCTAGTTTAATTTAACCCCTCCCGACCACCCATAGAAAAATCGGCACATTTGTTACGATGCAGCCAACATTATTGTCATTCTTTTTTTTTATACATCATAATATTTGAACAAAAATGTTTGCTATAGTTAAAATATATTAACACTGTGTTGAAGAGCTCGTTTAGCAAAAAAATATATTATGTATCTATAGCAAGAACTAACAGCTATTTTGTCTGTGTGAAATATAACTATTTTTGTATAGAAGAAAACACTTAACTGCCGAATATGTAAACAACAACATTCGACGTCAAACGTGACCCAGATTTTTTTATAAATGACCCGAACTTTGCTGCAATTGACCCTTAGTAATGTCATGCGCATCTAGCCAACCTTTTGTTTACATGTTGCTAAGGCAGCAAACTGAAGTTGGCCGTGAATAAATTCAAGCTGTTTACTCTTAATTCTAAGCCATCTAGGGAGGCCACGACCATAGTTTTCATAGCCAAAATACCCCTTCTTTTATTTTGTAGGAAAACCATAATCATGGTTCCAATTCCCCCTCCTCCCGTAAACAAAACCATATCTATGTCCAGGGAAACGAAGATTGTTGCTTGTTTTTGGTTAGGGTGGAGCATACTTTTAAAAAATTTTTTTACAGCGTATCAAATAATCAAAGCATACGGTCAATGCGATGAAGAGAGTAAATTCGAATCTATCTCCTATCTCTTCGCTCAGATGACCCTTTTGACAGAATACTACTACTACTTCTGCTATAACTGCACTACCACTACCACTACTGTACTATAACCACTGATACCACAAAACTATACTATCTAGAACTTATAGACCGTATGGCTCAGCGGTACGGTTTTCGTCTTGTCACAAAAGTCGAGCAATGCCAATGCTAAGTGTGATCAGTAATGGGATGGGTGACTAATCGTGGAAAAATATGGTCTCCGCGTTGTTTCCCTGGCTAAGACAATTTACCCCACTCGATTGGACGAGTATCTGGCTACAGAAATGACGGATAGTGTAGTGACAGTTTTAGTGCACAAGGGTCGCCTAACAGGCTGTACTGTAATGACTGACACTGACAGTGACAGACAAATTGCGATGTGAAATGAAAACAAATAAACAAAGCATTCTAAAGTTATGCCGGTGAGACATCCAAAGTTAAATACCCGAACGCTATTATGGATTAACATTGAACTAAATCGTTTCCTGCTCTCAAAACCAATCGATACAAATTACAAACTCAAACACTGAAATTGGAATCTTACCTTTGCATGAGTTGGACTGCCATTCTTTGCTGGTGATTAGGAACTTTAGCAGCCGGACAACGTTGCGCACAAAACAGGTCTCCCGTTTTTGTCTTTCAAATTGTAGATAATACACATTCAGTTAAAAACAAACACCTGCAAATAAAATTGTTATTTATTTAAATTCTTTGTATATGGCTAAATTATTCCGAAAACCAGATTTCAAATAGTTCTTGTTTTGTTCACACAAGCGCTTTGATTTTGGAGAATGACCTTGACCGAGGTCTAAAAATAGACCGACAGTAATTTTTGATAAATGTTACCATTTGTTTCATTAAAAAAATCAATATTTAGATATTATTTGACGCGTGATCGAGTATTCATGAATATGTGTTTTTTTTGCCACCTAAAAACCACATTTTAAAGGTTATTTTTTTTCTATAATTTACATTGGAACGTGAGCTGTCAAGACATGAACATGTGGTTTGCCATGTGCTTCTAGACTTTTGTTTAGATAATCGGCAGCTAAATGGACAGCTCTATAGGTTGGGTGTGAAGTTTTGGGGAAAATCCGGATATTGGACGGTAAGGAAAGTGTAAAAGTGTCAACAAAGAACCATTACATTGTTACGTATTACTCCCTTTTGTCTGTATTATTTAAAACACATACCACGTTTTGGTGACTCGATTCAATACAAGTTTAGTTTGGCTCAAATATAGAACATTATTTTAAAGATGAAGGGCAGAAGTCATTCATTTTTCGATAAATGGCTTATTACCTTGACCGTCGAGGTAAATAAAAGTTTAAGCCCCCCCCCCCCCCCAAAAAAAAAAAAACAAAAAAAAAACAAAAAAAAAAAAACGACTCGCACATATTTGCAGGTCTGATAACCCAATTTCCTTATGGGTTTATGGTTGTAATGGAAATCTCAAATAATGACGCAAAATATTATCCATTACAAGACTGTTAAATTAGGCCCATATGTGGGTTTGAATGTCAAATCTGCATATATGTACACATCGCAAAAAGACAATTACACCACAAGCGGTCATTAATGCATTTTAGCTAGTCTAGTTTATTTCTATTAGTGACAACAAAAAGGGGAATTGCAGTGGATTTTTAGCTTGTCTGGTTTATTTTACAAAGGTGTGTTACAGTGTTATAATATACGATTCTTTCAACTGAACGAGATATTTTTATCGTGCCCAATAACACAACGAGCTTGTGAGTGTGTGTTATTGCACTATGAAATATAACGAGTTTAAAAAATACAAAGATAAGAAAGAATACAACTGACTGGGGTGTTATAATACTGTTGTTGATCAATAATGCATATTTCGTAACCTCAGAGATCCTTTCAAGTAAGAGTATTTGATATTTTGTAACCATAGGGTATGGTATTAGTACTTCTATTCACCATAATTTGTACCTTTCTCCTTCTTCTTGAATGACAATTTGACCTAAAACTAAAAACGTTGGATTTGTATTCATGCGCACCAAAATATTATTTTTATTTACCAATCTTTTACACCTAATCTTACATCAATAAAATGTACGAACATATTCTGCAATCGTTGAAGAACACTTTTTATTCAACGCGTTAAAGCACTATTCAACGATCACGTATTTACTTAGAAATGATATGGTTTTCTAATGAGAGGGGGTGGGATAATCATTTTTCTCATTGGAAAACCTTATTATTTCTTAGTAAATGCGTAATCGTTGAACAATGCTTTTAATGAGTTGAATAAAAAATATTCTTCCACGACTGCAGACTAATGATAATATAAATAGTCCCCACAAAAGTATAGCTTTAGATTATTAAACAAGTCTGCTGATTTAATTAAAAATTAACTTAATTTTAAAAAACGAAGAAAATGTCAAAAAATTAATGAAAAGGATTTGACAATGAAAACGTACTATTCAGTAACACGTAAAGACAAAACGATAAATGCAAACATATCTTGTTTGTTGTCTCAGGTTTTCTCTTCTGTTCTCTTGTAACAGCGTTGCCCTGACTTTTCGTGAAGGTGTATAGTATGGATACTTCTTCACTCTGTAACGAAAACGGCCCAACAAAAAAAAATATTGAGAACAATCGTGCTTCTCAAAATTGTTTTACGCACAGGACTTAGCACTATCCTTTGGATCTGCATAGAGACTTGACCGAATCAATTGTTAACGGGCAACTTTTTACTATCACACTCTTTTATTGAGGTGTGATATTATGACATATTATGTCGCTTTTTAAATTCGTCACCGACCGACCAGCTTTTGATATTTTATAACACAGTGTTTGATCTCTTGTGTTATATTTGGTTTATTCTGAACCGGCCTTCTCTGTGTTATACTATATTGGGACACATAGTAACAGATTTGCCTTCTCTGTTCTATGATTTGGTCACCCGTTCACGGACTTACACAGTACAGTAGCCTGCACTATGCCTTGCTGTATCCCGGTCCCGAACGTACTTCACACAATCAACCCTGCATAGTGTGAAGGATAGCAAGTGACGTTTTGGGGCCTGCCATGGGTTTATATAACCATGGTGAGTAGTATTCATATGACGACTGAGAAGCGTTGTCATCACAAGGTAGCAACAGGTTTGAAAAATAACAACACATGGTCACCTAAAGCTAATTTACCATTGAGACGCTCGTTCTACAGTAACGTTGTCACAGTAATGATTATTCACATTTATTTTATTTAAGTTATATTTGAGTAAGAACTGAATTCATCTCACTCCAGTTATATTTCGGTAGGCTTAGAAAAACTTTACGTTCTAATATTTGATCATCTTTCCTTTAATAGCCTTCCCTTGAATTAATTTCAAATGAGTGAATACTTTTCGTTCTACCTTCTGTCACGTAGCCACTTATTATAAAAGCTGACCGATCTCATCTTCCTCACTCACTTATTACTGTGATAAACTGTAAAACTGTATATATATATATATATATATATATATATATATATATATATATATATATATATATATATATATATATATATTATATATATATACATATATATATATATATATATGTGTGTGTGTGTGTGTGTGTGTGTGTGTGTCTGAATGGATTTTTTTACAGAGATTAAATTGAATAATTCAAACAGTGTTCGTAGTTCATAAAATAAATATGAGAATTTTATTTCTGTTTTTATTAAATTTCTTTATTACCTTGATCGTCACAATACCTTCACATTGCATTTACATTTGTGTTATTATAATCTGAAAGTATTTTTAATGGGAACTGTCATTTTGTGAGGATGAACGGCAATTTCCATTAAAAAACATTATTCATAGTTTACGCATTATTTGTACATAATAACATCCATACATATCAGAGATAACGTTACTCCATGGACTGGTTAACCTCGTCAAACGCTGTGACACTGTTCATTCTTTTTGTTCTCACTGATAATGGTCCGTTGTAATGTTTACTGGTATATACTGACATGTTGTAAAGGGAACGATTTATTAACAGAGTTTAGTTTCATCAGTGACTTTGTAACATGCGTGAAATCTGTATAGAATAAAACGCATGACATTTCAATATTGTGTGACATTTTTCAGTAAAGGGAATTATTATGGCAGAATCAACTGAGTCACTGGAGAAAAGATCATTGTTAGAGGCCGCTTCTGAATACAGTAGAAATAACGAAGCTAATGTGAAAAAACAGAGCTGTTTAAAAAATGGAAACGTTCTAATGGAAAATTCTAATACGATATATGATACCATGGAACCACGCACTGGAAATGAGGAGAAAAGCTCGAGATGGGAAAGTGGCAAAGACATTCCAACAGATGGTCAAATGGATAGACACACAAATGGCCAGAAACAACACATACCTGAGTTGACTGATAAAATTCAGTCTTTAACGAGTTCCGGACAAAAGAAATTAGTGATGGTTTTATGTGCGCTTGCTTTATTCTTTTCATCATGTGCTTGTTCTTTGATTGCTCCATTTTATCCAACAGTGGCCCTAAATAAAGGAATGAGTCTTACTATTATAGGATTGGTTTTCTGTGATTTTGAACTAGTATTATTCTTGGCATCGCCCATTATAGGACATTATATCTCGCGAATCGGTGTGAAGTTTGTATTCATTTCAGGAATCTTTGTTGCCGGTTCCAGTACAGCCTTGTTTGGAATTTTGGAAAAAGGCCCGGATGGAATAGTATTCGCGGTGATGAGTTTTGTGTGCAGGTCTGTAGAAGCTCTTGGCTTTTCGTGTGTTACTATAGCTGCAATGACTATTGTTTTCAATGACTTTCACGAACACATTGGGCGCGCTGTAGCTATTTTACAGATTTCTCTCAGTTTGGGTTACATAGTTGGGCCAGTCATTGGAGGATGCCTGTACGATTTGGGTGGGTTTGGCGTCCCATTCTATTTTATGGGTTGTTGTACGTGGTTCAATGGCTTACTCGTCTATAAGCTGTTACCTGGTTCTAAAAAGACACCAGAGGACCGACCTGCCAGATCAATATTTCACTTACTTAAAAGTTCCATGGTTTCCATTCCAATGCTGAGCGTGATCACTGGAACTGGGGGCATGATTATGTTTGATTCTCTGTACGCTACACATTTATCACAATTCAACTTGTCCGCCACTTTAGTCGGACTTTTTTACATGACTGATTCCTTGACGTCCGTCATCACAGCCCCCCTTTGGGGATATATCTCCGATGCAAAAGACATTCAAGCACCTTTATTGATTTTAGGCCATTTTATCTTTGGATTTGCATTCTTGATGAACGGTCCGAGTCCTCTGTTGGCTTTTATACCTTTTAATTTATGGACAAATGGATTGAGTTACGCCTTGATGGGTTTGGGTTTCAGTATTCTAACAATTTTAGGGTTAAAGTGTATGGTTAAAGGCGCGTACGAGTTAGATTATGAGAAAAGCACTGAAACGTACGGTTTTGTATCCGGCTTGTATCACGCTGCTGCTTCTCTAGGTGGATTTTGTATCCCCTTGGCTGGTGACGCTATTGTTGATCGTTATGGATTTCATATTGGATTTACGGCATTCGGACTTCTAAATATTGTTTTGATGTTTGTACTCATTGGGTTTTTGTCATACCGATATTACGTTAAGGGCATTGGTGCGAAATGTAGATGTGATTCAATATCTTCTCCAGAAGTGTGTAAGAACAATGTCGAAATCGTGACTGCCAAGTATACTGCATTAGATTAAAAAATCAAAACGAGATCATGTTTCAATAAAAAAGTGAGATAAAATCAATAGTTATAGTAATACGCTTATAATTGAAATTTTCTTAAGCTTTTAGAAGATTCGGTTTGTATTTTAAGGTAACATCAGATGGAACTAGTGTTGCTTAAAATAAAAAACCAATAACGTATTTTTTATTACAGCACCTTGGTTTTTCTTCATTTAATTTCAATTTGTTTATATCCATCCAATTTGTAATTTCATTGACTCAAACGTCCACCTTCTGCGACACACTAACATCATCATCCTCTGATTAAGGTACATAAATCTGTGTGTCATCGGCATACACATGGAAGTCGACTGAAAAAGAATGAATGATTTTCCCAAGAGTCTTGTATAAATAGTAAAAAGTATAGGTCCATGAACCGATCCTTGCGGAACTCCATATTTTTAACTCAGTTACACTAGACTGAGTATAATTGAGCATTTAAAAAAGTCGGTCGCCACATTGCTCATTGTTATAATGGAAACTTCAAAAAACAAATAAGCAAAATATTGTCCATTACAACAATGTTAAACTTGGCCCATTAGTGAGTTCGGATGTCAGACCGGTCAGAAACATCGCAAAAACACAATTGCACCACAAGCATCATTAATGCATTGTAGATTGACTGGTTCATTCCTATTAAAGATTGCAATAAGAGAATCAAAATGGCTTTTAGCTTGAATGGTTAATTCCTACTAATATACGTTGCAAAAGGGGTGTTATACACGATTGCATGTAGGTTATACTTTAGCTTAGGAGTCCGTACAGTGACCTGAATGCGGTTACAGTGTTGAACTACTTTTCGACGCATGGTGAGCAAGAAGCCTGATAGAGCAGGTGGATGTACCAAAAGGGCTGTTTTATAATAATTCGTGACAAATTGAATTGTAAACCACTTGGTCCTGATGACGGCATATTATGTTAATAAATGTTTCTCATTTATGGACATACATTTTTCATGTTGCCATCGTATGATTATATCAAATGATGAGCATTATAATCATATGCTCTATTTTGATTATATTTCCGAGAATATATACTCCTAAAAACAGGAAATTGCAAGAAATCTTATCTTACAATCTCTGTAAGATTTTGGCACATAACAGACTCATCCTGAAAGTTTCGTTGTTTTTGACCGTCCAAATAAGCTTAGTGACATTTGTATTTCAATATCTCTTGGTCAGTTGAGTTGCTATCTGTTACTACCTCCTGTTGTGATAATGATTTATCAGGGGCGGTTGGTCACATTGTATTTAAGGCGGCACAAATCCGAAATACAGAATCAAATTTTATTGGTCTAGTTAATCTAACTAAATTTGACCTACTTTGTATGAGTGTGTGTGTGTGTGTGTGGAGGGGGGTATTGCAATTGTTTGTCTTTATGTGTGCATATGTTTGCATCGTGTATTTGTGTGTGCGTGTAGAAGGAGAAAGGTACAAATTATGGTGAATAGAAGTACTAATACCATACCCTATGGTTACAAAATATCAAATACTCTTACTTGAAAGGATCTCTGAGGTTACGAAATATTCATTATTGATCAACAACAGTCACTGGCGGTCGGTCGTGTGTGTGTGTGTATTAGAATATTAACGAGACGTACTCACAAAAGAGCATCAATTATCTTGGACAAAACTTGTCTGTTAACTTTCACCTGTTCATTATAACGACTAACAGACGCAGCATGTCCTGTTTCCAACTGATTTCCTATATCTACAACGTCGAAAAGTTTATATTTAACAGCATCTGTGACATGGCTATTTGATTCAGAATGTTTCTTCAGTGCCTGAGAGATGTGCGCAATATCACTGAATGCTCCTGTTGTCCGTACAGCATACATCACCAAAAAATCAAGCAATGAAAACAATGAAGCGTTTTACGGCAGTAAGCCATTCAACAGTTTTAAAATAATCATTATTAAATCGGCGCTGTCTCCTCGGTGTGTTAGAAACTAAATTAAAATTTACTGGTTTGTGCGGACCTAAATCTTCTACCACTATTTTCTCTTGAGGGGATAAGTGTCGGAATAATTAAAAAATCAAAATGATTCATGATTGGTTACAAATTACAGAAATAAATTTTAAAATAAAATGATTCAAGAAATCTTTCCAAAGATAAAAACAGGTAGGTTTCATAAACAATGACAACAGCGATAAGACATTTTCTCTGAATACTAACGGTATGACACACAACTTTAGAATAATTGAATTTAAAAATCCACATTAAATTCCAAACGCAAAGCACTTGTTAACCTCACACACAATCAGCGACATCTTTATAATTATACTATTATTAGACAATGCACACAATACAAGTTGAGTAGGGATCGTTGGGAGTGTGCGGGGCTGAAGGACTCCGTGTTGTCAGGGATTTTTATTTATAGTACCATGGGGCTCTTCTCGATGCATACTTTGTTTACTGTTCTTTTTGATATTTAATATATATTTA
Organism: Berghia stephanieae; assembly: GCF_034508935.2. Taxonomy (NCBI): domain Eukaryota; kingdom Metazoa; phylum Mollusca; class Gastropoda; order Nudibranchia; family Aeolidiidae; genus Berghia; species Berghia stephanieae. The sequence goes on along the minus strand of NC_088366.1, from coordinate 19,089,416 downwards.
AGCAAAACCAACAATGATAAAATATATATTTATTGCCATTCTCTTCATCCGTATATCATAGTGAAGCAAAGCCTCTTCTTTCAGTGATAAAACTGATATGGTTTTAATTTATCCAAAGTAGGTCCTCAGGGCGTGCATCGCTAGATTGGCCGTCTTGGCCTAATTATTTTAGCAGTGAAAGACAATAGTTGGGGAGGGAGGGTGGAGGGAGATTTGGGAGTGGTAACACTAACTTTCTTCAAAGTACAACAGAGTATAGGATAAGGACAGGACGGCCAAACGAAGACGGGCTCATATAAACAAAACAAAAAACGCCCCTACCACACAACACGCTCCGCTCATTGTCATCGCGCAGGCAACGGGGGAAAGATGAAACGTGTGGATTTGACGCCACCTTCGCGGAGCGACGCACGAGTAATCAAATATTAAATTCAAAACAAAAAGCAGTATGTGCTAAATTTTTAATTTTATCAAAATTTTAAAATTGAAGTTTTTGGTTTGGTTGACATGCTAATCTACGGAAAATATAGGGCGGCACAAAACAACTTCGCTCTATTGACCGACCGCCAGTGACTGTTGTTGATCAATAATGAATATTTCGTAACCTCAGAGATCCTTTCAAGTAAGAGTATTTGATATTTTGTAACCATAGGGTATGGTATTAGTACTTCTATTCACCATAATTTGTACCTTTCTCCTTCTTCTTGAATGACAATTTGACCTAAAACTAAAAACGTTGGATTTGTATTCATGCGCACCAAAATATTATTTTTATTTACCAATCTTTTACACCTAATCTTACATCAATAAAATGTACGAACATATTCTGCAATCGTTGAAGAACACTTTTTATTCAACGCGTTAAAGCACTATTCAACGATCACGTATTTACTTAGAAATGATATGGTTTTCTAATGAGAGGGGGTGGGATAATCATTTTTATTCCAACCTTCTCATTGGAAAACCTTATTATTTCTTAGTAAATGCGTAATCGTTGAACAATGCTTTTAATGAGTTGAATAAAAAATATTCTTCCACGACTGCAGACTAATGATAATATAAGTAGTCCCCACAAAAGTATAGCTTTAAATTATTAAACAAGTCTGCTGATTTAATTAAAAATTAACTTAATTTTAAAAAACGAAGAAAATGTCAAAAAATTAATGAAAAGTATTTGACAATGAAAACGTACTATTCAGTAACACGTAAAGACAAAACGATACATGCAAACAAATCTTGTTTGTTGTCTCAGGTTTTCTCTTCTGTTCTCTTGTAACAGCGTTGCCCTGACTTTTCGTGAAGGTGTATAGTATGGATACTTCTTCACTCTGTAACGAAAACGGCCCGACAAAAAAAAAATATTGAGAACAATCGTGCTTCTCAAAATTGTTTTACGCACAGGACTTAGCACTATCCTTTGGATCTGCATAGAGACTTGACCGAATCAATTGTTAACGGGCAACTTTTTACTATCACACTCTTTTATTGAGGTGTGATATTATGACATATTATGTCGCTTTTTAAATTCGTCACCGACCGACCAGCTTTTGATATTTTATAACACAGTGTTTGATCTCTTGTGTTATATTTGGTTTATTCTGAACCGGCCTTCTCTGTGTTATACTATATTGGGACACATAGTAACAGATTTGCCTTCTCTGTTCTATGATTTGGTCACCCGTTCACGGACTAACACAGTACAGTAGCCTGCACTATGCCTTGCTATATCCCGGTCCCGAACGTACTTCACACAATCAACCCTGCATAGTGTGAAGGATAGCAAGTGACGTTTTGGGGCCTGCCATGGGTTTATATAACCATGGTGAGTAGTATTCATATGACGACTGAGAAGCGTTGTCATCACAAGGTAGCATATCAACAGGTTTGAAAAATAACAACACATAGTCACCTAAAGCTAATTTACCATTGAGACGCTCGTTCTACAGTAACGTTGTCACAGTAATGATTATTCACATTTATTTTATTTAAGTTAAATTTTAGTAAGAACTGAATTCATCTCACTCCAGTTATATTTCGGTAGGCTTAGAAAAACTTTACGTTCTAATATTTGATCATCTTTCCTTTAATAGCCTTCCCTTGACTTAATTTCAAATGAGTGAATACTTTTCGTTCTACCTTCTGTCACGTAGCCACTTATTATAAAAGCTGACCGATCTCATCTTCCTCACTCACTTATTACTGTAATATACTGTAAAACTGTATATATATATATATATATATATATATATATATATATATATATATATATATATATATTATATATATATATATATATGTGTGTGTGTGTGTGTGTGTGTGTGTGTGTGTCTGAATGGATTTTTTTACAGAGATTAAATTGAATAATTCAAACAGTGTTCTTAGTTCATAAACTAAATATGAGAATTTTATTTCTGTTTTTATTAAATTTCTTTATTACCTTGATCGTCACAATACCTTCACATTGCATTTACATTTGTGTTATTATAATCAGAAAGTATTTTTTATGGGAACTGTCATTTTGTGAGGATAGACGGCAATTTCCATTGAAAACCATTATTCATAGTTTACGCATTATTTGTACATAATAACATCCATACATATCAGAGATAACGTTACTCCATGGACTGGTTAACCTCGTCAAACGCTGTCACACTGTTCATTCTTTTTGTTCTCACTGATAATGGTCCGTTATAATGTTTACTGGTATATACTGACATGTTGTAAAGGGAACGATTGATTAACAGAGTTTAGTTTCATCAGTGACTTTGTAACATGCGTGAAATCTGTATAGAATAAAACGCATGACATTTCAATATTGTGTGACATTTTTCAGTAAAGGGAATTATTATGGCAGAATCAACTGAGTCACTGGAGAAAAGATCATTGTTAGAGGCCGCTTCTGAATACAGTAGAAATAACGAAGCTAATGTGAAAAAACAGAGCTGTTTAAAAAATGGAAACGTTCTAATGGAAAATTCTAATACGATATATGGTACCATGGAACCACGCACTGGAAATGAGGAGAAAAGCTCGAGATGAGAAAGTGGCAAAGACATTCCAACAGATGGTCAAATGGATAGACACACAAATGGCCAGAAACAACACATGCCTGAGTTGACTGATAAATTTCAGTCTTTAACGAGTTCCGGACAAAAGAAATTAGTGATGGTTTTATGTGCGCTTGCTTTATTCTTTTCATCATGTGCTTGTTCTTTGATTGCTCCATTTTATCCAACAGTGGCCCTAAATAAAGGAATGAGTCTTACTATTATAGGATTGGTTTTCTGTGATTTTGAACTAGTATTATTCTTGGCATCGCCCATTATAGGACATTATATCTCGCGAATCGGTGTGAAGTTTGTATTCATTTCAGGAATCTTTGTTGCCGGTTCCAGTACAGCCTTGTTTGGAATTTTGGAAAAAGGCCCGGATGGAATAGTATTCGCGGTGATGAGTTTTGTGTGCAGGTCTGTAGAAGCTCTTGGCTTTTCGTGTGTTACTATAGCTGCAATGACTATTGTTTTCAATGACTTTCACGAACACATTGGGCGCGCTGTAGCTATTTTACAGATTTCTCTCAGTTTGGGTTACATAGTTGGGCCAGTCATTGGAGGATGCCTGTACGATTTGGGTGGGTTTGGCGTCCCATTCTATTTTATGGGTTGTTGTACGTGGTTCAATGGCTTACTCGTCTATAAGCTGTTACCTGGTTCTAAAAAGACACCAGAGGACCGACCTGCCAGATCAATATTTCACTTACTTAAAAGTTCCATGGTTTCCATTCCAATGCTGAGCGTGATCACTGGAACTGGGGGCATGATTATGTTTGATTCTCTGTACGCTACACATTTATCACAATTCAACTTGTCCGCCACTTTAGTCGGACTTTTTTTACATGACTGATTCCTTGACGTCCGTCATCACAGCCCCCCTTTGGGGATATATCTCCGATGCAAAAGACATTCAAGCACCTTTATTGATTTTAGGCCATTTTATCTTTGGATTTGCATTCTTGATGAACGGTCCGAGTCCTCTGTTGGCTTTTATACCTTTTAATTTATGGACAAATGGATTGAGTTACGCCTTGATGGGTTTGGGTTTCAGTATTCTAACAATTTTAGGGTTAAAGTGTATGGTTAAAGGCGCGTACGAGTTAGATTATGAGAAAAGCACTGAAACGTACGGTTTTGTATCCGGCTTGTATCACGCTGCTGCTTCTCTAGGTGGATTTTGTATCCCCTTGGCTGGTGACGCTATTGTTGATCGTTATGGATTTCATATTGGATTTACGGCATTCGGACTTCTAAATATTGTTTTGATGTTTGTACTCATTGGGTTTTTGTCATACCGATATTACGTTAAGGGCATTGGTGCGAAATGTAGATGTGATTCAATATCTTCTCCAGAAGTGTGTAAGAACAATGTCGAAATCGTGACTGCCAAGTATACTGCATTAGATTAAAAAATCAAAACGAGATCATGTTTCAATAAAAAAGTGAGATAAAATCAATAGTTATAGTAATACGCTTATAATTGAAATTTTCTTAAGCTTTTAGAAGATTCGGTTTGTATTTTAAGGTAACATCAGATGGAACTAGTGTTGCTTAAAATAAAAAACCAATAACGTATTTTTTATTACAGCACCTTGGTTTTTCTTCATTTAATTTCAATTTGTTTATATCCATCCAATTTGTAATTTCATTGACTCAAACGTCCACCTTCTGCGACACACTAACATCATCATCCTCTGATTAAGGTACATAAATCTGTGTGTCATCGGCATACACATGGAAGTCGACTGAAAAAGAATGAATGATTTTCCCAAGAGTCTTGTATAAATAGTAAAAAGTATAGGTCCATGAACCGATCCTTGCGGAACTCCATATTTTTAACTCAGTTACACTAGACTGAGTATAATTGAGCATTTAAAAAAGTCGGTCGCCACATTGCTCATTGTTATAATGGAAACTTCAAAAAACAAATAAGCAAAATATTGTCCATTACAACAATGTTAAACTTGGCCCATTAGTGAGTTCGGATGTCAGACCGGTCAGAAACATCGCAAAAACACAATTGCACCACAAGCATCATTAATGCATTGTAGATTGACTGGTTCATTCCTATTAAAGATTGCAATAAGAGAATCAAAATGGCTTTTAGCTTGAATGGTTAATTCCTACTAATATACGTTGCAAAAGGGGTGTTATACACGATTGCATGTAGGTTATACTTTAGCTTAGGAGTCCGTACAGTGACCTGAATGCGGTTACAGTGTTGAACTACTTTTCGACGCATGGTGAGCAAGAAGCCTGATAGAGCAGGTGGATGTACCAAAAGGGCTGTTTTATAATAATTCGTGACAAATTGAATTGTAAACCACTTGGTCCTGATGACGGCATATTATGTTAATAAATGTTTCTCATTTATGGACATACATTTTTCATGTTGCCATCGTATGATTATATCAAATGATGAGCATTATAATCATATGCTCTATTTTGATTATATTTCCGAGAATATATACTCCTAAAAACAGGAAATTGCAAGAAATCTTATCTTACAATCTCTGTAAGATTTTGGCACATAACAGACTCATCCTGAAAGTTTCGTTGTTTTTGACCGTCCAAATAAGCTTAGTGACATTTGTATTTCAATATCTCTTGGTCAGTTGAGTTGCTATCTGTTACTACCTCCTGTTGTGATAATGATTTATCAGGGGCGGTTGGTCACATTGTATTTAAGGCGGCACAAATCCGAAATACAGAATCAAATTTTATTGGTCTAGTTAATCTAACTAAATTTGACCTACTTTGTATGAGTGTGTGTGTGTGTGTGTGGAGGGGGGTATTGCAATTGTTTGTCTTTATGTGTGCATATGTTTGCATCGTGTATTTGTGTGTGCGTGTAGAAGGAGAAAGGTACAAATTATGGTGAATAGAAGTACTAATACCATACCCTATGGTTACAAAATATCAAATACTCTTACTTGAAAGGATCTCTGAGGTTACGAAATATTCATTATTGATCAACAACAGTCACTGGCGGTCGGTCGTGTGTGTGTGTGTATTAGAATATTAACGAGACGTACTCACAAAAGAGCATCAATTATCTTGGACAAAACTTGTCTGTTAACTTTCACCTGTTCATTATAACGACTAACAGACGCAGCATGTCCTGTTTCCAACTGATTTCCTATATCTACAACGTCGAAAAGTTTATATTTAACAGCATCTGTGACATGGCTATTTGATTCAGAATGTTTCTTCAGTGCCTGAGAGATGTGCGCAATATCACTGAATGCTCCTGTTGTCCGTACAGCATACATCACCAAAAAATCAAGCAATGAAAACAATGAAGCGTTTTACGGCAGTAAGCCATTCAACAGTTTTAAAATAATCATTATTAAATCGGCGCTGTCTCCTCGGTGTGTTAGAAACTAAATTAAAATTTACTGGTTTGTGCGGACCTAAATCTTCTACCACTATTTTCTCTTGAGGGGATAAGTGTCGGAATAATTAAAAAATCAAAATGATTCATGATTGGTTACAAATTACAGAAATAAATTTTAAAAATAAAATGATTCAAGAAATCTTTCCAAAGATAAAAACAGGTAGGTTTCATAAACAATGACAACAGCGATAAGACATTTTCTCTGAATACTAACGGTATGACACACAACTTTAGAATAATTGAATTTAAAAATCCACATTAAATTCCAAACGCAAAGCACTTGTTAACCTCACACACAATCAGCGACATCTTTATAATTATACTATTATTAGACAATGCACACAATACAAGTTGAGTAGGGATCGTTGGGAGTGTGCGGGGCTGAAGGACTCCGTGTTGTCAGGGATTTTTATTTATAGTACCATGGGGCTCTTCTCGATGCATACTTTGTTTACTGTTCTTTTTGATATTTAATATATATTTAAGCAAAACCAACAATGATAAAATATATATTTATTGCCATTCTCTTCATCCGTATATCATAGTGAAGCAAAGCCTCTTCTTTCAGTGATAAAACTGATATGGTTTTAATTTATCCAAAGTAGGTCCTCAGGGCGTGCATCGCTAGATTGGCCGTCTTGGCCTAATTATTTTAGCAGTGAAAGACAATAGTTGGGGAGGGAGGGTGGAGGGAGATTTGGGAGTGGTAACACTAACTTTCTTCAAAGTACAACAGAGTATAGGATAAGGACAGGACGGCCAAACGAAGACGGGCTCATATAAACAAAACAAAAAACGCCCCTACCACACAACACGCTCCGCTCATTGTCATCGCGCAGGCAACGGGGGAAAGATGAAACGTGTGGATTTGACGCCACCTTCGCGGAGCGACGCACGAGTAATCAAATATTAAATTCAAAACAAAAAGCAGTATGTGCTAAATTTTTAATTTTATCAAAATTTTAAAATTGAAGTTTTTGGTTTGGTTGACATGCTAATCTACGGAAAATATAGGGCGGCACAAAACAACTTCGCTCTATTGACCGACTGCCAGTGACTGTTGTTGATCAATAATGAATATTTCGTAACCTCAGAGATCCTTTCAAGTAAGAGTATTTGATATTTTGTAACCATAGGGTATGGTATTAGTACTTCTATTCACCATAATTTGTACCTTTCTCCTTCTTCTTGAATGACAATTTGACCTAAAACTAAAAACGTTGGATTTGTATTCATGCGCACCAAAATATTATTTTTATTTACCAATCTTTTACACCTAATCTTACATCAATAAAATGTACGAACATATTCTGCAATCGTTGAAGAACACTTTTTATTCAACGCGTTAAAGCACTATTCAACGATCACGTATTTACTTAGAAATGATATGGTTTTCTAATGAGAGGGGGTGGGATAATCATTTTTATTCCACCCTTCTCATTGGAAAACCTTATTATTTCTTAGTAAATGCGTAATCGTTGAACAATGCTTTTAATGAGTTGAATAAAAAATATTCTTCCACGACTGCAGACTAATGATAATATAAGTAGTCCCCACAAAAGTATAGCTTTAAATTATTAAACAAGTCTGCTGATTTAATTAAAAATTAACTTAATTTTAAAAAACGAAGAAAATGTCAAAAAATTAATGAAAAGTATTTGACAATGAAAACGTACTATTCAGTAACACGTAAAGACAAAACGATACATGCAAACAAATCTTGTTTGTTGTCTCAGGTTTTCTCTTCTGTTCTCTTGTAACAGCGTTGCCCTGACTTTTCGTGAAGGTGTATAGTATGGATACTTCTTCACTCTGTAACGAAAACGGCCCGACAAAAAAAAAATATTGAGAACAATCGTGCTTCTCAAAATTGTTTTACGCACAGGACTTAGCACTATCCTTTGGATCTGCATAGAGACTTGACCGAATCAATTGTTAACGGGCAACTTTTTACTATCACACTCTTTTATTGAGGTGTGATATTATGACATATTATGTCGCTTTTTAAATTCGTCACCGACCGACCAGCTTTTGATATTTTATAACACAGTGTTTGATCTCTTGTGTTATATTTGGTTTATTCTGAACCGGCCTTCTCTGTGTTATACTATATTGGGACACATAGTAACAGATTTGCCTTCTCTGTTCTATGATTTGGTCACCCGTTCACGGACTAACACAGTACAGTAGCCTGCACTATGCCTTGCTATATCCCGGTCCCGAACGTACTTCACACAATCAACCCTGCATAGTGTGAAGGATAGCAAGTGACGTTTTGGGGCCTGCCATGGGTTTATATAACCATGGTGAGTAGTATTCATATGACGACTGAGAAGCGTTGTCATCACAAGGTAGCATATCAACAGGTTTGAAAAATAACAACACATAGTCACCTAAAGCTAATTTACCATTGAGACGCTCGTTCTACAGTAACGTTGTCACAGTAATGATTATTCACATTTATTTTATTTAAGTTAAATTTTAGTAAGAACTGAATTCATCTCACTCCAGTTATATTTCGGTAGGCTTAGAAAAACTTTACGTTCTAATATTTGATCATCTTTCCTTTAATAGCCTTCCCTTGACTTAATTTCAAATGAGTGAATACTTTTCGTTCTACCTTCTGTCACGTAGCCACTTATTATAAAAGCTGACCGATCTCATCTTCCTCACTCACTTATTACTGTAATAAACTGTAAAACTGTATATATAATATATATATATATATATATATATATATATATATATATATATATATTATATATATATATATATTGTGTGTGTGTGTGTGTGTGTGTGTGTGTGTGTGTGTGTGTGTCTGAATGGATTTTTTTACAGAGATTAAATTGAATAATTCAAACAGTGTTCTTAGTTCATAAACTAAATATGAGAATTTTATTTCTGTTTTTATTAAATTTCTTTATTACCTTGATCGTCACAATACCTTCACATTGCATTTACATTTGTGTTATTATAATCAGAAAGTATTTTTTATGGGAACTGTCATTTTGTGAGGATAGACGGCAATTTCCATTGAAAAACATTATTCATAGTTTACGCATTATTTGTACATAATAACATCCATACATATCAGAGATAACGTTACTCCATGGACTGGTTAACCTCGTCAAACGCTGTCACACTGTTCATTCTTTTTGTTCTCACTGATAATGGTCCGTTATAATGTTTACTGGTATATACTGACATGTTGTAAAGGGAACGATTGATTAACAGAGTTTAGTTTCATCAGTGACTTTGTAACATGCGTGAAATCTGTATAGAATAAAACGCATGACATTTCAATATTGTGTGACATTTTTCAGTAAAGGGAATTATTATGGCAGAATCAACTGAGTCACTGGAGAAAAGATCATTGTTAGAGGCCGCTTCTGAATACAGTAGAAATAACGAAGCTAATGTGAAAAAACAGAGCTGTTTAAAAAATGGAAACGTTCTAATGGAAAATTCTAATACGATATATGGTACCATGGAACCACGCACTGGAAATGAGGAGAAAAGCTCGAGATGAGAAAGTGGCAAAGACATTCCAACAGATGGTCAAATGGATAGACACACAAATGGCCAGAAACAACACATGCCTGAGTTGACTGATAAATTTCAGTCTTTAACGAGTTCCGGACAAAAGAAATTAGTGATGGTTTTATGTGCGCTTGCTTTATTCTTTTCATCATGTGCTTGTTCTTTGATTGCTCCATTTTATCCTACAGTGGCCCTAAATAAAGGAATGAGTCTTACTATTATAGGATTGGTTTTTTGTGATTTTGAACTAGTATTATTCTTGGCATCGCCCATTATAGGACATTATATCTCGCGAATCGGTGTGAAGTTTGTATTCATTTCAGGAATCTTTGTTGCCGGTTCCAGTACAGCCTTGTTTGGAATTTTGGAAAAAGGCCCGGATGGAATAGTATTCGCGTTGATGAGTTTTGTGTGCAGGTCTGTAGAAGCTCTTGGCTTTTCGTGTGTTACTATAGCTGCAATGACTATTGTTTTCAATGACTTTCACGAACACATTGGGCGCGCTGTAGCTATTTTACAGATTTCTCTCAGTTTGGGTTACATAGTTGGGCCAGTCATTGGAGGATGCCTGTACGATTTGGGTGGGTTTGGCGTCCCATTCTATTTTATGGGTTGTTGTACGTGGTTCAATGGCTTACTCGTCTATAAGCTGTTACCTGGTTCTAAAAAGACACCAGAGGACCGACCTGCCAGATCAATATTTCACTTACTTAAAAGTTCCATGGTTTCCATTCCAATGCTGAGCGTGATCACTGGTACTGGGGGCATGATTATGTTTGATTCTCTGTACGCTACACATTTATCACAATTCAACTTGTCCGCCACTTTAGTCGGACTTTTTTACATGACTGATTCCTTGACGTCCGTCATCACAGCCCCCCTTTGGGGATATATCTCCGATGCAAAAGACATTCAAGCACCTTTATTGATTTTAGGCCATTTTATCTTTGGATTTGCATTCTTGATGAACGGTCCGAGTCCTCTGTTGGCTTTTATACCTTTTAATTTATGGACAAATGGATTGAGTTACGCCTTGATGGGTTTGGGTTTCAGTATTCTAACAATTTTAGGGTTAAAGTGTATGGTTAAAGGCGCGTACGAGTTAGATTATGAGAAAAGCACTGAAACGTACGGTTTTGTATCCGGCTTGTATCACGCTGCTGCTTCTCTAGGTGGATTTTGTATCCCCTTGGCTGGTGACGCTATTGTTGATCGTTATGGATTTCCTATTGGATTTACAGCATTCTGACTTCTAAATATTGTTTTGATGTTTGTACTCATTGGGTTTTTGTCATACCGATATTACGTTAAGGGCATTGGTGCGAAATGTAGATGTGATTCAATATCTTCTCCAGAAGTGTGTAAAAACAATGCCGAAATCGTCACTGCCAAGTATACTGCATTAGATTAAAAAAACAAAACGAGATCATGTATCAATAAAAAAAAGTGAGATAAAATCAATAGTTATAGTAATACGCTTAGAATTGACATTTTCTTAAGCTTTTAGAAGATTCGGTTTGTATTTTAAGGTAACATCAGATGGAACTAGTGTTGCTTAAAATAAAAAAAACCAATAACGTATTTTTTTATTACAGCACCTTGGTTTTTCTTCATTTAATTTCAATTTGTTTATATCTATCCATCCAATTTGTAATTTCATTGATTCAAACGTCCACCTTTTGCGACACACTAACATCATCATCCTCTAATTAAGGTACATAAATCTGTGTGTCATCGGCATACACATGGAAGTCGACTGAAAAAGAATGAATGATTTTCCCGAGAGTCTTGTATAAATAGTAAAAAGAATAGGTCCATGAACCGATCCTTGCGGAACTCCATATTTTTAACTCAGTTACACTAGACTGAGTATAATTGAGCATTTAAAAACGTCGGTCGCCACAGTGCTCATTGTTGTAATGGAAACCTCAAAAAACAAATAAGCAAAATATTGTCCATTACAACAATGTTAAGCTAGGCCCATTAGTGAGTTCGGATGTCAGACCGGTCAGAAACATCGCAAAAACACAATTGCACCACAAGCGTCATTAATGCATTGTAGATTGACTGGTTCATTACTATTAAAGATTGCAATAAGAGAATCAAAATGGCTTTTAGCTTGAATGGTTTATTCCTACTAAATACGTTGCAAAAGGGGTGTTATACACGATTGCATGTAGGTTATACTTTAGCTTAGGAGTCCGTACAGTGACCTGAATGCGGTTACAGGGTTGAAATACCTTTCGACGCATGGTGAGCAAGAAGCCTGATAGAGCAGGTGGATGTACCAAAAGGGCTGTTTTATAATAATTCGTGACAAATTGAATTGTAAACCACTTGGTCCTGATGCCGGCATATTATGTTAATAAATGTTTCTCATTTATGGACATACATTTTTCATGTTGCCATCGTATGATTATATCAAATGAGCATTATAATCATATGCTCTATTTTGATTATATTTCCGAGAATATATACTCCTAAAAATAGGAAATTGCAAGAAATCTTATCTTACAATCTCTGTACGATTTTGGCACATAACAGACTCATCCTGAAAGTTTCGTTGTTTTTGACCGTCCAAATAAGCTTAGTGACATTTGTATTTCAATAGCTCTTGGCCAGTTGAGTTGCTATCTGTTACTACCTCCTGTTGTGATAATGATTTGTCCAGAAGATGATATTCGTTATAAAATGATAGTCCATCCCAATGACCACTAGAACTGAGTCTTATAAACAATTTTGTTTTATAAGAGTACTTATAATGTTCACAAGGTACTAATGATAAAAGTAAACTTGTACTAACAGTTATATATATATATATATATATATATATATATATATATATATATATATATATATATATATATATACACTTTTACTCGAGGGGACACGTTTAAGATTTTTGTCTCTAGAGCCAAAACAAACATAAGACAAAACTGGTTCGGTATTCGTATTGTCCAGAAATGGAACAATTTGAAATTTGAATCAAAGAATGCAAAATCTATGGATTATTTCAAGGTGTAGACAGAGAATTATATGATGGGAGATTTATATATGACGAATAATACTTGTTTGCACTGCTGTTGACATGGCTTTCAATCTTGTATGTATATATTATGTATTGTTATATTATTATGGTTATCTTCTATAGGTGTTTGTGTGTGTGTGTGCTTTGCATGTCACTGTTAAAGATAAATGTTTGTACACCACATATACATGAGTACATTTAAGTTGAAATACTATTTTACCACGTATATCATTATTGTAATCTTTATTCAATAGATTTATGACATTACTATTAATATTAAGGGCATTCAAGGGATTTTATACTATTCTGCCCTATGCCATATGTTATGTTATGTTAAATATAACTCGTTTAATAGATACAAAAAAATGAAAGAATTGTATATTATCCCTCTCTTTCCACTGATAACCCCTCTCATTTCTTAGTAAATACATACTGCTTTGAATGCGTCGAATAATAAAAATATTCAACGATTGCAGAATATTTGCACACATTCTATTGGTTTAAATTATGGTGTTAAATACAGCTGATTGGTGAATAAAAATAAACTTTTAGTGCGCATGGATATTAATCTGATTTTATTCTTATTTGGGTCAAATTGTCATTCATTCATATGTAGAAAAATACAAACGAGAGGAGTACGAGGACATTTTATATTTTTGAAAATATCAAATTAAGAAATTAAGGAGCAGTCACGGGTGTGAGATAAAGATATGAACAATTATGTATAAGAATAAAATGAAGCAATTCATGCCCTCGTCCTCGGCCTCTCGTGTTCAATGAATGTGTTGTTTGATGGAAACGAGGGTTCGCAGCGTAAAACGCGTACCCTTGTGAAGAATATAGGCATTAAAATAATTGTGGTGTAATGGTAGCACGTCTGACCGGGGATCAGAAGGTCTGATGTTCGATCCCCAGGCGAGGTACACTGATTTTCAGGGATTTTTTTGTTGTTGTCATTTTCTTTCTTGCTTCGTTTGGCACCTTTCATACACATTTGTTCAGTTCTTTATCCTACACCGATGCCTGCTCCTTAATTTCTTTACTTGATATTTTCTCATATTGATACTGAACGCATTGGGGACTGCATTTGAGAGCCTGTTTAGAGAAAAACTTTCCCGGTCGATGGATTGTAAGCGGTGAGCCCATTGACTGGTCACCGATGTCACGTGATATCACCCCTCTCAAATTACTTTACTTTAAAGATAGAGTTTATGCTACGGGAAAAGAGATTGGAACCGTCTCCAAATCAAGACAAGGGAAGTTATGACGACAATAGGATTCAATATTCTGTTGTCACGTCCGCCCAGCAACGAGCAGCTTGGGTTTAAACAAAGAAAAGCGGTACTTTTTATTCTTCATGATGGCTAGAACTTTTTCATATGTCATGTAATCAGAATATATAAAAGTCAAAACATGATCAGATTTATAATGTTTTCTCCTCTGGATATACTTTTATGCTCGTAGGAGAGGTATTGTTCAATTATTCCGATTGTTTAGAACCAGTTGCTAAGTAACTATGCGTCATTACGAGGGAAGTGACGTCACGAGTGTTGAACCCTATTACCCCGCAAATGCTACAAAACACGCGGATAGAACTAAGGAAGCGATTATATACGTTGGGAGAGAATGGAGGATCCTTGTAGAGGTTCATCTTTCAACATTACGAAGCCCTGTCATGTTGATTTGAGTAAAACTGAATCAGATGCATTCTATATTTTCTTACAATGTTTGCATCCAAAGATCGCTTGAATCATATTCCTCCTTTTTTACAAAATGCATCATGGTATGGAAACGGCTTATAGCAACTACCTGAAATTTTCACCACAACAAAACTTGAACAATGATGAAATACTATGCAAAAAAATAGATGTTTCTACCATTTCTAGTTTTTAAGCTATTTCAATTCTTTATCAGGTAGTTAAAAAGAAATAAAAGAAATCCTGTACATTGAAATTGCAGTCCAAATTTCATTTCGACCAATTTTTGTTGATGTTCTCTTGACTTCTATTTTTATCAAAATGTTCTTTATCTTGATGACATTTTCATTATTTCCCATTGCGCTAGCCTTGTTTTGTTTTGTTTTTTACCTGATGAAAAGCCAGGCAGTATTTTTATGCGTTAGAATTCCTATACAGATTTGGATTAGTTGGTTATTATTGACTCTCATCCAAAC
>NC_088366.1:19061725-19069225 GCF_034508935.2 Berghia stephanieae | reverse complement strand
CCCAATGAAACATCCATAATCCTAGACGTGCCTCCCCCCCCCCAACCCAACACCACACCACACTCAGCAGACATACACATATACTCACATATGCGCACGCATACATACATACAAACACGCACGCATACATGCGCAACAAACCTACATCCGGAAACAACATTAGCGCCAACTGAACACACAAGCATTCCTCTCGGACACTACTATGCAGAATACCTCCCTGAAGATTCCATCAAAATACCAACGGATGGCAGAAACATTGTTGTAGGAGGAAATAACCAAATGAGGTGAAAGGATAATAAATAATTCACTCTAAGAAACTGTCTAGCAATCTACGTGTTTCCAGCCATATTATATTATATAATATATATATATATATAATATATATATAATATATATATATATATATAATATATATATATTCCAACACGTATGTCCAGACATGACGCCATTTGGCGATATCACATTTTCCCCCGACAGAGACAACGTTGTTAACGGCCAATTCATCATTTAAATCCAATGTGAGGTGAGAGAATGTGAGAAAATAGTCTTTTCCAAGGACTCAGCTATGCTCCACTTAGAGCAAGTTTCGAACCCTGGACCTTCCTAATCTTAGACCGGACATATAATCGAATGATGTGGCATATTGGTAAACAAACAATATTTGTGACGCATGTCGGGATGACTCCGTCTCCAAAATAAGTTCAGAAACAAATTGATGAGAATAAATGCAGAGCTTGAAGTAGTATGCATTTTCTAACATAGTAGTGGTCCTTCACAACCATCAGGCCCACGGAGCCGGAGTTCATCCCGACTTCAATATCGTGAAAACGACAATAGAAATTGCTTGTTACTCTTCGGATAGGACGCTAGTGTATCGTAAAGTACTTTCCGCCTGCTCTAACAGACCCAGCTACCCAATTTCTGCTGGGTGGCCAGGAAGGGCCAGAAAAATATCGATCTCGGTCCCTTTGATTGTGAAGCGAGTGCTCTACCAATCGAGCTATCCGAACCCCCCCCCCCTCCCCCTATTTTCCACCATAATTCATAATTAATGAGGCTGAAAACCCAATTTCCAGAACTTAATTCGTGCCGACATAATACCGATTGTTTAAACAGGTCCCGTTAGCTCAGTTGGTAGAGCACTCGCTTCACAAGCAAAATGACTGAGATCGATCCCGGGTGCAGTCGAGATTTTTTGTCTTAACACCCCCCCCCCCCTATCAACCGAGTGATTGGGTAGCTGGGTCTAATAGACTTAACGAAAAGTAGTTTGCGATAGACTAGCATCCTATCCAAAGGGTAGCAAGCAATTGCTATTGTCGGTTTCACGCTATAGAAACCGGGATTAACTCCGGCTTCATGGGCATATGACCCTGAAGGACTAGTTGTTGTTGTTTTTAATAACGATTAGAGATTGCGGACCATATTATTATTTTGTGGAGTTATATCGATACTGGAATGATTGAATTCATAGTCAAAATCAGTTATGAAACGTGGATTATGTGTATCTATATGCTTTATTAAGTGGAACGAATATAAGTAGATGGTTTCAAAATTGCATAAACCTAACATTTTATATTTTCAATTATTTAAAAATAAAATTTACTAATTGATTCGACACCAAATTATTTTTTCGCAACGGGCCATATGATATATTAAGTATTTTCGACGATATACGTTTCGGTAGAATACTCGCAACATCATCCAGCCTGATAAATCGTACAAAAGTACAAACTATATGTAACTTTGAACATTTATATCTAGTCTATGATTAATAATAAGATAAATAATAATAATAATAATAATTAATAATAATAATAATAATAATAATAATAATAAATAATAATAATAATAATAATAATAATATAATAATAATAATAATAATAATAATAATAATAATAATAATAATAATAATAATAATAATAATAATAATAAAAATAATAATAAAATAATAATGATACACTTTGTACAGCGCTCATTCTCGTGTAAAACACAAGCTCTGGGCACTTTACAATATAATTATCAATTTTGAGTGAATATATATATATATATATATATATATATATATATATATATATATATATATATATATATGAGAACTAATCATTAAAATGACTGTCTAAAAATAATAGAAAGGAGTGTTGTGACGTCAATATCGTGTTGAATTTAGTGAGTCAAATTTTGACAATATTCATATGAGAATAATAGTTTGTAAATATTATCATAATAAATTAGAGCGCGTACACCGCCGTTTAAATCAAGGAAAAGACAACTATCCTATTTTTTAAAAACTGTTCAATTGTCTCTGAATTTACGATGAAATCATGTGAAGTCACAAATCATTTAATTATAAAACATGTAATTTACATGTTGCTGCATGAAAATTGTGAGAGTATTTTTTTAACCTCCTCAAGCAAATAATAAGCATGTAAAAGCAAGTAAATGTATCTCTCCATGTCAGGGCCATTGTCAACAGTGTTACAAAATCTTCAATTTTTAAAAAAACAACTAAGATATAATAGGGGATCAATTTGTGTCACGTACGTATTGCTTCCGGACAGTGAGGACCTACGACTGTATCGGAAAAAAATCGAATTCTTTTGATGTTTTAGTCCTATTTTATTTCTGTTATAATTTACGTGACACAAACTAATTCCCTACATTCTCTTACCTTTGATTTTTATTTAAATATGAAAGAAAGCTATTCTCTATATTTACGAACAATAAATTCTACTCGTGATAAACAACAATTTTTGCCCTAAATAATTGAAAATATCAAATTAATGACCCTGTAAGATGAAATATATTCTACGTGACCTGGAATGGCCGTATACGCTAACTGTATTCTACGTGACCTGGAATGGCCTTATACGCTATCTGTATTCTACGTGACCTGGAATGGCCGTATACGCTAACTGTATTCTACGTGACCTGGAATGGCCTTATACGCTATCTGTATTCTACGTGACCTGGATGGCCTTATACGCTATCTGTATTGTACGTGACCTGGAATGACCTTATACGCTAACTGTATTCTACGTGACCTGGAATGGCCTTATACGCTATCTGTATTCTACGTGACCTGGAATGGCCTTATACGCTAACTGTATTCTACGTGACCTGGAATGGACTTATGCGCTAATTGTATTCTACGTGACCTGGGTGGCCTTATTCGCTAACTGTATTCTACGTAACCTGGAATGGCCTTATATTTCATAGCATAACACAACATAATATAAAAGTTAAAGAGTAATCTTAGAATTTTTCCTTTAAATGCTTTGAATGGGAAAAATACAAAGTGATCTATCAATAATGCCATCGATGAATCATTAATCCAATGAGAAAGAAAACATTACTGGTCATATTGAAATCTTAGACAATACAACTCTATTTCGATCAAAATTATAATACTATCTAGATAACATACAGTCTTTGTATCGAATCTACTATTATTCCACAAGTGAAGGGTACGAAACATTAAAGATTTCTTGTCTAACTTAATTATTACATTTGGATAAATAAAGATTAAATTTATCTCCGCTTGTATTGACCCGTGGTCAAAGCACAATATCTTACAAAGTGTTTGGTCCAGGTAAATCTGTTCTCATTGTCGGGCGAGAGATCGTATTATAATACCGAAATCTCCCCTATGGAAAACGGTAAAAAATATAAAATAGTGCAACAAAATTTGATCCACTGCCTCAAAACGGTATTATGTCGAGATGGTTAAAGTGCAGAAAATAGAATTTGTAACCAAAGATACCCGTCTTGGGGTGACGTGTGCTTAATCGATGAGAATAAATATAGAAATTTCGACTGCTAAATCCGACATTTTCATATCTTGATCAGTTTAATTTAAACTTGACCTTTAACCCTATCCTTACCACCCATTAAAAACCGTCAGATTGGTTACGATAAAATCAACAATTTTACCATTCTAATTACTTGTGTGTATCACAGAATTTAAAGAAAAGTTTTCGCCAGCCATAGTTATAAAAACTTGACACTGTGTTTTAGAACTTATTTAGTTGAACAATAATATGTATAGAATGTATTTGTTGCTTTTCTGCTTGAGTGAAGAAGAATCTATTTTTGTATTGGGTCGTGTGATGTTTCAGGGAAAATTCTGAAAGACAGCTGGTAAGGAGAGAATTAGACATTTAATTCATCCCGACATAACACCGTTTTGAGACGATGGGTCAAAAATAATGATACGCCATTTTACTTTACATCTCAGAAAGCATTTTATTGACAAAAATATTTTAAAACAAAACAATACATTAACTAAAAAAAAGAAGACATAATGTATTCATTGGAATGCAAACGATGTTTTCAAGGCACTTACTCTTTCTTATTTTTAAATAACTTGTGATCTTATATATCGCAATATCCACTAAACGTGTTCAAATCGCTTTAAAAGGGGTCCCTCGCCAACAGCAACATTTAACATGTAGGACGAGACTCGACGGCTGTTAGGCGAAATTACATTTTTTTTCCTGACAGAGACAAAGTTGTTAATGGCCAAGTATTCATTTTACATCTGCGTACGGTGAGAGAATAATGTGAGTAAAGAGCCTTTTCCAAGAACTCAACTTTTCGTCCCCCAGGAGTTGTATTCGAACCCAGGACCATCCAATAAAAAGGATAAATATTGAATGTAATTAGAATCTGTCAGTCGTTTTTGCTTATGTGGGCATATTCTATTTGGAATAGGGAACAAAAGTGAGATGTCTAAATACTGGTTCCAATCTCATTGAAAGGGTGAAACTAGTCCTCCGGAGATCTGGATACATATCTTGTGCAACTGATCTTCTGGTTTCAGAGTGATGGCATTAATTTTATTTTCTAGCTTACATAAATGTTAGTCGTCAATAAAGATCATTCATTCTCGCTCCTATATGTCACGTAATCATAAAAAACCGCCTATACATTCTGGTACTAAAATAGACTGAGCGTCAATATAAACTGGCCAAGGCTTAACCGCCTATAAAGTCACATATACACTTTAAAATTCTGACTCCAGTGCCAATAAAATTCTTCGCAAAATGTCTCAGGATCTACAAGATTAACAGACTGCTCATACCTTTAGCAAAAAAGCTATAAAATAGAGCAAATAAATCGACAGCTCAAACTGAATGAAAAATTAACATTGTTTGAATTGTAAAGGCGTCCGTCGCCATGCATTCAATTGCGCACATTACATCCCTGTTGAGAAGAAACATGACTTAATGCGGTAAAGCATGACAACAAGAACACATTTAAATCTGGAAAAAAAAGCCATTTTACTCAGCTTGCGATTTTCAAACTGTACTTTCGTCATGTCTAGCCTTTCAGAAACTGTCAAAACCCAAGAAAAAAAGATTATGCCTTTTCCGCCACGACATCATAAGACATCGTAGCTTAGGCATCCCACGAAGGGATATAGATAACTCATCAAAGAAGATGTCTGATGTCAACAGGAATCACCCATGTTGTCCAAGTGAGCAAATTGGGGGTTAATAATCTTGCTCAAGGAAAAAAACGAAAGTGCCTAAAGCGGGGTTCGAACTCGAGTCCTTCCGGGTCACAGTGCAATGCCTTAACCACTCGGCCACTTCGCCCCCAGAACCCAAGTAATTGGCATGAATACTGCTGGCATTCCATAAAATGAGTTTGCATTGCTCTCCCATTTTTCCAAATCCAGTGTCAATACTATTATAGTAAGCAAATATTACGATCACGGAACTGTCTCCAACCTCCCAGGTTTCATGAGGGGGGAAAAAGACTTCTATTGACGACGATTGACAATTAGTCTAATGGGGTATACATTATGACAATGTGACCAACATATCACTGGCCAGTTTAAATAGGATTCAATAGTCTGTTATCACAACCGCCCAGCAACCAGCAGCTTGGTTCTAAACAAAGAAAATCGGTACATTTTAATCTTCATCCTGGCTAGAACTTTTTCACATGCCATGTGATCAGAATGTATACAATCAAAACATGATAATGTTTTTCTCCTTTGGATACCCACGTTTATAATCGTCGGAGAAGTATTTTATAAGGGCGTCCGCTATTGTTCCGATAGTTTAGAACCAGTTACTAAGTTACTATGCGTCATTACGAGGGAAGTGACGACTGTTGAAGCCTATTGATGCTCAGTTTAATTATGCCACCTTATGATTCAATACGTAGCCTTTTCAGTGTTCATGTATTATCTGGAAGACAGTTTACAGACTTCCAAGGAATTATGAACCTGAAGAAATTACATTTCCTTCTGTAGTTATGAGCTTGGTGTTTTTATATTTTCCCTTCAGCACAGAATGAACTTTGAGGACGGAAACTTGATTCCGAATCGATACAAACTCCAGATTTTGGAAATCGATTACAGTTAAATACTCGCTTCCACCGAATACCCAGAACTTTCTTCAACAGGCGTCTGCAATGTTTTTTGGATTGTCTACACAAACTATGACAAGGAGGAACTGTCTGCTTCAAACGAGTGCAAACAGGTGCGTACATAGTGCAAAGAAATAATCGGAAATCACGGTAACATTTCGAGTCAACAATGGCCTTGAATTTTTGGATATCTTGATCGGCATCTTTTTGCGAAATATGTCCAAGAATATTCGGGGTGAAGGTCATGTTGTATGGAATATGTTCTTTACAGATTGAAATTTTAATAGATTCACACTCCCCTAGTTTATCTGGAGTGACTTTGTGAGTAATATTGAGAAAATAATCTTTTCTTTCAGTAATCATTTTTTCTCTTTGGGTCTTGTTAGTATTGTTTTCTGTGACAGCATCTGAACCATGTTCAGTGGTTTTCATTGCATATATTGTTTCCGTAGAAAGAATGTTTTCATTGTCATCAGTATGTGATACCGGATTTACTGTCGTTGGAAAATCGTCGTTATCTGTGGGCTTGGACACGCATAAAGCATTCCTCATCTCTGGATAATGGTGACACTGTAAATGGTACGGCCACTCATGAAGATAGTAATACATTCTTTTAAATCGAGCACTGCACTTCTTTTCTATTTCCTGACAAAACTCGCGACATGGGGGAAGAGGCTGGCGTGCACTGGTGCAAACTGGTGCATACAGACTGCACAAAAAATCTCTGAGTTTTGGGTGACAGCCAGTTTTGATGAGACGTTTGAAAGCGTTCATGTCTTGTGAGCCAAATTCTTGTCGATCATATCCAAAAGCATTCGGTATTATGGTCATGTTGTATGGCATGCTTCGACACATGCGAACGTCCATCACTTCACAACGTTCAAAATGATAATCTCCAAGCCATTGATAAGACAGAAGACAAGTGTTGAAGCCGATAAGTGACTGAAAAATCTTAATATGCCACATTTTCAGAACAGAAATAAAATCAATACATTTAACACATTTCAAAATGATATTTGTTAAGAATGTTGCCGTCCATATGACCGTAATTCTATTACTATTGAATAAATACACTACTTGTCTATCATTTAAACAATATATTTGTGAAGCGAAAATGAT
>NC_088366.1:19049225-19056725 GCF_034508935.2 Berghia stephanieae | reverse complement strand
TGAGCACGTTTAGTGGATATTGCGCTCTATAAAGGCTCAATTTTTTAAAAAAATTATGTGAAAAGATATTTTTAAACAACAACATTGTTAAAAAAAAATAATAAGCAGTGCAATTGTTTTCAATAGTTGTAGTATTAGCAATACGTTATCTGGACGCAATTCTCAACAAATTTAATTTTAGAATATATTGTCAAATATTGATTTTATCTGTGTGCTGAAAATGTGGCATTTTAATTTTTTTCAGGCACTAATCTACTTTCACATGTGTCTTCAGTCTTATCAAAATTGGCTTGGAAGTTATAATTTTGAACGATGCGAAGTGATGGACATTCCCATGTGTCGAAGCATGCCATACAACATGACCATAATACCGAATGCTTTTGGATATGATCGACAAGAATTTGCCTCACAAGACATGGACGATTTCAAACATCTTATCGAAACTGGCTGCCACCCCCAACTCAGACATTTCTTGTGCACTCTTCTTGCACCTGTCTGCACCAGTGCACGTGAGCCTCTCCCTCCGTGCCGCGAGTTCTGCCAGGAGATAGAAAATGGGTGTAGTACTCTAATGCAAGAACTGTACTATCTTTCTGAGTGGCCGTATTATTTAAAGTGTCTACATTATCCAGAGATGGCAAATGCTTTATGCGTGTCAAAGCCCACAGATATCGTCGATTTCGTCACAACTGAATATCCATTATCACACACATATCAGAATGAAAATAATATTTCTACACAAACGACAATTTCCTCAATGAAGAACACTGGGCATGGTTTGGAAGCAATTACAGAAAACAATGACAAAAAACAACAAGAGAAAAATATTACTGAAAGAGAAGTGGGGTCTCTCAATACTACTGACGAAATCAACTCAGATAAACCAGGGGAGTGTGAGTCTATTCAAATTTCATTCTGTAAAGAGCATATTCCATACAACATGACCTTCACCCCTAATATTCTTGGACATATTTCGCAAAAAGATGCCGATCAAGATATCCAAAAATTCAAGGCCATTGTTGACTCGAAGTGTTACGAAGATTTCCGATTATTTCTTTGCACTATGTACGCACCTGTTTGCACTCGTTTGAAGCAGACAGTTCCTCCTTGTCATAGTTTGTGTAGACAATCAAAAAAACATTGCAGACGCCTGTTGAGAAAAATTCTGGGTATTCGGTGGAAGCAAGTATTTAACTGTAATCGATTTCCAAAAACTGGGGTGTGCATCGATTCGGAATCGAGCTTCCGTCCTCAAAGTTCATTCTGTGCCTAAATGGATTCAATTGCCTGATGTCACATCCACCCAGCAACCAGCAGCTTGGTTCTAAGCAAAGAAAATCGGCAGTTTTAATTATTCATGCTGGCAAGAACTTTTTCACATGTACTGTTATCAGAATATATGATAGTCAAAACATTGTCAGATTTATAATGTTTCTTTTTCCTGTAGATACACTTTTATGCTTATCGGAGAAGTATTTTATAAGGGCGTCCGCCATTGTTCCGATAGTTTGGAACCAGTTACTAGGTTACTATGCGTCATTACGAGATGGACAGTTGAAGCCTATTGAAACTATAAAAACAACGATCTCACCTTTACAGACGGAAATTCGACTCCTCCCAACCCCCCCCCCCCTTACACTTTCCCTTGTGATCTCATTCCGTAAACTTTGTCGGGTGAGTCGTTCAAAAACTGAATTGAAAACTGAACTGATTCTCAATTAACTAGAATTAATAAGTTACTTTTCCTTTTTTTTATCCATGGTGTCAAGCTAGTGTGGTGGGAATAAATTTAATAAAGAAAATTGAGAGAAAAGTAATATTGAACAGAATCTTTGAAATTAAATCAATTTAAAATTTGATAAAATTTAATAACTTACTGGTCTCAATGAAGGCAATTATTTAAAGCCAATTACTATTAGCTAAGCATACACACATAAATTTCAATTTTAAGCACACCGGTAACACATAATACCGTTATGAAAAGATGGTCACAGCTATGCACTGAACACCCTTATACTTGTTTTTCTAAAGTATTCATGCCAATAATTAAACCCCCTGCTCACACTTTCTTGTTAAACTCCAAGTGACAACTGATTGAAGCAATGCGTCATAAATATCATTTGAAAGTATTAGTTTATCATCAATTTTCGACAAATTAGAAACCTGAACAAGTGTGAACAACTCAAATTTCATCGTCTTCGTCCCTTCGTGTTCAATGTATTTGTGTTGTCTGATGCAATCGAGGGTTCACAGCGTTAAACGCGTACCCTTGTGAATAATATAGTTATTAAAATTGTCCCAACTACCGGGAGCCTCTGTAGTGTAATGGTACCACGTCTGATTGGTAATCAGAAGGTCTGGGGTTCGATCTCTAATCGAGGTTGACTGATTTTTTTTTGTGATGTCTTTATTTTCTTGTATTTTTATTTCTTGCTTTGTCTGGCACCTCTCAAACACACTTTTTCAGTTCTTTATCTGACACCGGTGCCTTCTCCTTAATTTCTTAAATAAGAAATCGGAATATAATATTGAATAATCATCGGTTTATGAGTGCATCTTAAAAAATTATAAATACAAGTTTTAAAAAGGAATATTTACGTTTAGATACGTCTCATTCATCTTATAATGCAGTATGAATCATTTTTTAATGTTTCACAAATCATCAAAAACTTTCACATAGAATGAATCCTGAATAACGCTATTCGACTTACCAATTCACTCATTTTTGTGTCGTCTTAAACAATCACCCTGTGTATGCTAATCAATACATTATTCATCCTTTTCTTTAGTTGTTTTTTTTATTTATTTCAAAGAATACTATTATAAAATGATTTATTAGATAAATTTTAAACTGTTATATTATCTAGTTGCATTACTGAACTTTTTTCGCCCTTTTAAAAGAAAACCCAGTCTTCCTTGAGTAGGGAAGAACCGGTACCTCTCTCCTTACCAGCTATTTTTAGAATTTCCCCGGAAAATTCACATCCAACCAACACAAAAATAGACTTTTCCTAATGAAACAAAAACAAGAAACAAGTGCATTCTATAAAGAATGTTGTTCAGCAAAATGATGCCTACAACATTGTTTAGTGTTTATAGCTCTAATCAAAGTATTTTTTTTCCATTTTGTGATATAAACACGAAATCAGAATGAGAAAATTGTCGGTTGGGTTGCATCGTAACGAATGTGACGATTTTTCTATTGTTGGTCAGGAGAGGATTAAGTGGTTTATGGATTCTACTCTACGTCCTACATATCTGCAGGTCTGACATCCGAACCCAATTATGGGCCTAGTTTAACAATGTTGTAATGGACAATTATGATTGGGTCATTTTTTGAGATTTCCATTACAGTAATGAGCCCATAAGGAATTGGGTTATCAGACCTGCAAATGAGTGCACGTCGATTCTAGTCCACTTATGAAAAAGTCGAGGAATCATAATTCGTATATTAATTTTTCTTTTTCTTCTCAACGCTGTGCCCCTATGTCGGAAAGAATTACACGCTGGATATTGCATTTATAACCACAAATTTGAATATGAAACTTGGTGTTAATTCCCATTCGTTGTGGTCAATCTTCATCACACGAAACTGCAACTATTTTGGATTGGATTGGATTGGATAGATACCACTTCTCAAATTAAAAATAATAATAATAATAATAATAATAATAATAATAATAATAATAATAATAAATAATAATAATAATAATAATAATAATAATATAATAATAATAATGATAATAATAATAATAATAATAATAATAATAATATTAATACTACTACTACTACTACTACTACTACTACTACTACTACTACTACTACTACTACTAATATAATAATATATAATAATAATAATAATAATAATAATAATAATAATAATAATAATAATAATAATAATAATAATAATAATATAATAATAATAATAATATATAATAATAATAAATAATAATAATAATAATAATAATAATAATAACAATTTTAAATAGGTAATTAAATTAATTAATTAATAAAGAGTAAATTCGTATTTTTTATCATTCTAATTCTAAATTCACATTTTGAAATCCCGTTCTTCTGACATAATCTCGTTTTGAGACAATGGATCACAGAATATTATATATGTGGTCCCGTACGTGAAAATGAGATTATATCGGATGATATCGAATGGCAATAAGGGAATGTACTGTTGGAATGAATAGCAATATGAAGTTTTAGACTAATTCAAATCATTAACTGTATGCATTGCACTAAAAACATTTTTTTTAAAATCCAAACAAATAAACAAACAAAAAACTAAACAAAAACAAATAACCCACAAACACTTTAAAATAAAAGTTAAATCCCCTTTATTCATCCCCAAGGGGAAATTTGTCTTTAGGTTATATTATCTCAATGGAAGACTGGAATGACCCAGGCGTCAGCCGCAGTGCAGCGCCTCAAAGTGTGCTAGGGCGAGGTGACTTGCTCGAGGCCACACAACGAGGCGAGTAGTCGAACTCGGTACCTTTTTGGGTACGAGGCAAAGACCGTACCGCTGAGCCGCGCTGCCGCCTTTATCCACGTTTCATAATTAACCTTGACAATAAATTCATTTTTGGGCATCAATTTCACTCCGACAAAATGTGACCCACCGTCTCAAAGAGGTATTATGTCGGTATGAATTATGTGCTGGAAAAATTGAAATTTCATCCAAATTCATGGAACTTGGGGTAAATTTTACTTCAGTATGAGGGAGAATGAAAACTATTTCAATTTCTTTCACTGCAAAAATGTCATAGATCGTAGCTATTTCTCATCATTGGGGTCACCGTTGACAGCGGAACTGTCTTTGCTTCGTACCCGAAAGGTTCTGAGTTCGATCACCCGACGCTGCGTTGTGTGGCTTTGAGCAAGTCACCTCGCCCTAGCTCAATATAAGGCGCTGTACTGCGGCTGACGCCTGGAGTATTCCAGTCTTCCCTTGGAATAGACCCTAGAGATAAAGTTCCCTTTTGGGATGAATAAAGGGAATTTTATTTTTATTAATTTTTTTTAACTTTATTTATTTGTTTCTGAATCTAATTTCGAATTCGCATTCATTGCGACTTAATACCATTTTGAGGCGATGGCCCATAAATATACTGTGTCAGAGAGAATGAGTCACATATTCCAGTGATACAAGTATAAACACCACATTTGTGACCCATCGTGTGAAGCGGTATTATGTCGCGATGGACTAGATGCTGGAAATTGAATATACAGACACAAATATGAAACTTGGGGTTATTTTATGTTCGCCAATGATGGAAAATAAATCCTGTTTCTTGCATTGCAATAAACTAGAAGGTCCTATTTCTTAGCAGCTTATTTACAATAAATTCAATTTTTGGAGTCCTATTAGTCCCGACATAATACCGTTTTGAAAGGTGGGTCACATTTTTCAATTTATGATATATATCTAGACTTATGACGTCTGCACATTTGCAAAAAGACGAATAGATAGCGTTTATTTCTCTTAGAGAATTTCACTGCATTGGCTCCATTAAGTACCAGTAAGATTGTTTTAATTTTTTTTTGGAATAAGAGAAATCACCTGGCCGCTTTACACAAGTTCAGTGGGTTTTTTTATTGTCGCAGAAATATGTAGACGCGGCCGCGTTATGGGGCGGCCGCTTTATGCAGTAACAAAAATAGAAGATATAAAACGATGATGAGCCAAAATACAGCTGGCCACCATAGCAGGTGGCTGCCTTATACAAATGGTCATGAGGACAAGCTCGACCGTTCTTCAATTTGAATGCTTTTGACATTACCTCACTCAATCATAGAGATTTTGCTACTTTTTAGAATTGGAAAAAATGTATTAAAATGAGCATGTGCATTTATATTATTATTCAACTACCATTAAATGTAAAAATGAAAAAAAAAATTAGCTTTGATACTACGCATATAATTTGTCTCAGAAAAATGTAATAAATAGGCATGGGGCAATATATATATATATATATATAATATATATATATATATAATATATATATATATATATATATATATTCGATGTTAGGGTTGAGTGAGCAAACCTTATTTTGGTTTGTTTGCAAACTCACTTAAGTTATAAAAGGAACAAACGGATCCCCAATTTTGGATCATCCCTTGGAATGTCCATATGCTTTACGCTTACTAGTGTATCACCACTATGGAAACAAACGGCAGACACCCAAGACTCCATCGTTGGTTCATTGCTAGGTGTGTGGTCTCTTCATATTTTGTTTAAACTCTCTATATACCTATCAATTTATCTTTCTATCCATCTATCTATATATCTATCTATCTATCTATCTATCTATCTATCTATCTATCTATCTATCTATCTATCTATCCATCCACAAATCTATCTATCTCTCTCTCTCTCTATCTATCTATCTATCTTCCTCTCTATCTGTCTATCTATCTTTCTATCTATCCATCCATTCATCCATATATCTATCTTTCTATCCATCTGCCTATCTATCCACCTATCTATTCATTTTTCTATCTATCTATCTATCTATCTATCTATCTATCTATCTATCTATCTATCTATCTATCTATCTATCTATATATCTATCTATCTATCTATCTATATTCCTCTCTATCTGTCTATCTATCTTTCCATCTATCCATCCATTCATCCATATATCTATCTATCTATCTATCCATCTGCCTATCTATCCAGCTATCTATTCATTTTTCTATCTATCTATCTATCTATCTATCTATCTATCTATCTATCTATATATCTATATATATATATATATATATATATATATATATATATATATATATATTTATCTAACTAACAATCTGGTTATCTCGCTTTATCTTTATCTCTCTTCATCTTCCTCTCCCCTCTCTCTCTCTCTCTCTCTCTCTCTCTCTCTCTCTCTCTCTCTCTCTCTCTCACACACACACACACACACGTTCTCTATAATTTCTCCCTGGCATTTAAAGTGCTTTTGATCATTTTTCATGCAATATCAACGCCTGCCCATGCTAATCAATTTTTCTGGTCTAATTAATCCTCGGGGAAACACACGTTATTTCGGCACATCTTGCTAATAGCCGACAATAATAGCTTTACAATCGAAAAAAACAACAAAACAATTAGTAAACAAACGAATGTGTCCCATCACTTCAAACCAGTCATATGTCGGGGTGAAATAGAGATTATATGTTGATGTAAAGCGCCTTAGAGCGATTTGATTAGAAATATTATAAATTCATTTACGATGTTATGGTTGTATTATTATTTATTATTATTATTATTATATTATTATTATTATTATTATTATTATTATTATTATTATTATTTATTATTTATTATTATAACAAAACAACATAACATATGGTATAGGGCAAAATAGGATAAAATCCCTTGATTGCCCTTAATATTAATAGTACTGCCATAAATCTATCGATTAAAGATTACAATAATGATACACGTGGTAAATATAGTATTTCAACTTAAATGTACTCACGTAT
>NC_088366.1:19021725-19044225 GCF_034508935.2 Berghia stephanieae | reverse complement strand
CCGAGGGCCGTTGTTATGATCCGATCCACATCCGATCCATTTTAAATGATATCTGTTTGAGTTTGTGCATCACATATAATTTCTTGCAAAACAAAATGTAAAAGTTCTTATGTCTCAGTATTTTGATTCCAAATTCATCGCTTAGAGTCCGATTCCTCCCTTTTGGGATATAAATTCAATTTATAAAGTCTTAATAACTCCAATATTTTACCATTTCAAGACAACGAATCACATATTTTAAATAAACAAGTACTGTCTGGCAATAATAGAAAAAAAAAAACGTGTTTTGCAAGTGTATGTCATTATAGGGTCAACAAGATCTTCCTACGTAGATTACCATCCTTTTCATTTTAATTGGGCAATGAAGAATGATTTATGTCAAGCCTCCAGACTTTTGCATTTGCGTCCGTTCCAAAAATTGTCCAAATCTTTTTTCTTTTCAGGTTGATGGAAAACGAAATGATTAATCGTCTCTCTCTCTCTCTCTCTCTCTCTCTCTCTCTCTCTCTCTCTCTCTCTCTCTCTCTCTCACTCTCTCTCTCTCTCTCTCTCTCTCTCTCTCTCTATATATATATATATATATATATATATATATATATATATATATACGAGTATTGGTGGGTACTTGAAGATCCGAGGGTGCTCGATGAGCATGTCAAATGAATAAGAACGCTCACATTTGTACACCAAGACGATCGTATCGATGTTGACCTTGCATCTCATCAGTTGGCGATAAATCCATAGTGTACAATGAGTACGTTGTCGGTGCTTTTCGTTTCTATATATATATATATATTAATATTATATATATATATATATATATATATATATATATATATATAAATTCACTCACGCATATGTCAGCCAAAACGCGCATTTCGATGATTCTCTCATCACCTCAGTTGGCAGATTCTGAATTTAAAAAAAACAATATTTAATATAGATAATTGTTGTTGTTTTTTAACTACGCCACTACCACATTCCCTCATTCATCTGTGATGTTTTATTCATCCTGTTTTGTTGATAAAGGGGAAACCCGAAACGTTCATTTGATCTGTTTTTGTAATTAAATTGAAGCTGACATTTAACTTCACATTATTATTCATTTCTTCGAGCTTCGAGCAGCAACATTTACATTACCCAGTATCCTTTTAAAAAAAAGAAGATCGATCAAACTGGTTTAATATAATTTACTTTTTTGAGAGTACCTTGAGAACGTCCTTGAAGTCCAGGGTTTAAACGTTTTTTGAAAAGATGAGGGTCTTTAATCTACTGGCTTAAAGATGAAGGATACTTGACTTGTTTACCTCATAGAAAAATACCCTCAATGTTCTGAAGCATCAAATTTTCTCTGGTAATTTTAAGCTATCCAATACTAATGAAATAGAGAAAATGGAAATACTTCGGATGGGAACGGTGCATACAATGGGTACAAACCTTCGCCAACTCAAAAATAAAGAAAGGAACGCTGGCTGAAAACAAATAGAATAAAATGGAGTATGACTTTTTGTAGTTGTAAAAAAAATTGACCTTTTATATAGCACAATATACACTAAACGTGCTCAACGCGCTTTACAACGGGTCCCTGGCCAATAGCAACATTTAACATGAAGGACGGGTCATGACGCCTGTGAGGCGATATTATAATTATGTTGGACATAAACAACGCTGACAACGATCAGGTACTCATTTGACACCTGAGTACGGTGAGAGAATGTGAGTAAAGAGCCATCTCCAAGGACTCAACTATGCGCCGAACGAGGCTAGAACCCAAGACCTTCCGATCCGAAAGCGAGTCATACCACTAGACCACATTGTCGCACCAGTTGTACTCTGGGGTGGTTGGAGTGTTAATTAGGCGTTGGATAGTTTGCTTTAGCATTAACTCACTTAATCCTAGAGATTTTTGCTACTTTTCAAAATTGGGAAAAATGTATTTAAAATGAGCATGTACATAGATAGTTTTATTCAACTATCATTAACATGCAAAAAAACTATAAATATTAGCGTTGATACTATGCCTATAATTTGTCTCATAAAAATGTAATAAATAGGCACGTGGTAAAATTAACCCGGGTAAGCTACGGATATAGTCGGTGTTAGGGTTGAGTGAATTAACACATTTTTAACAAATCTGGACAGATCTAGCAGTTTTTGAAAGGCCCCTCTTCAGCTTAAAATGACTCTTGAAAACAAAGCTATTTTTACGCTGGATGAATAATAAATGTATGTACTTTGTGTTTTGTTTAGTGCGTATCTCTCTCTCTCTCTCTCTCTCTCTCTCTCTCTCTCTCTCTCTCTCTCTCTCTGTGTGTGTGTGTGTGTGTGTGTGAATGTGTGTATGTGTGATAGAGAGAGAGATAGAGAGAGAGATATGGAGAGAGAGAGAGAGAGAGAGAAAAAGAGAGAGAGAGATTTGTATGGAGAGGAGAGAGGATATTTGTGCGTATGTTTATGTGCATAATTTCTCTGTGCATGTGTGCTTAGCGCTACACCATTGAATAGTAAAGCGCTCTATATAAAAAGTATTATCATTAATAATAATAATATAAAGGTTAATAAATATAATAATAATAATAATAATATAATAATAATAATAATAATAATAATAATAATAATAAAATAATAATAATAATAATAATAATTAATAATAAAATAATATAATAATAATAATAATAATAATAATAATAATAATAATTAATAATAATAATAATAATAAATAATAATAATAATAATAATAATAATAATAATAATAATAATAATAATTAATAATAATATAATAATAATAATAATAATAATAATAATAATAATAATAATAAATAAATAATAATAATAATAATAAATAATAATAATAATAATATAATAAATAATAAATAATAATAATAATAATAATAATAATAAATAATAATAATAATAATAATAATAATAAAATAATAATATAATAATAATAATAATAATAATAATAATAATAATAATAATAATAATAATAACAATAATAATAATAAAGCTTTATTGTATCCCATAAATGGATTTGTTTGTACAGTTGTGTTATAATTTACATATCAAAATGAATAATACATAATGTCATAATATATGTATATATATATAAATAATTAGTGATTTCACAGCCAGAATTGTGCTTTTATATATGAATAATTTCAATACAGTAAAATAGTTAAAATTGTCTTTGTAAGTATTGCAAAACAAATAAATTAATAAGTTAATATTTACTTTATAAGGTCGTTAATAAACTAAAAAAACAACAAACAAGAAACAAAAATCGAATCACGAAAATGATTATATAATATTAATTTATTACTTGGTATGGAAAAGCTTTTACACTAGACGAATTTTCTGTGTCACTCTGTCTTTGTTGAGATGAGAAGGGGCGACCACTCCTTTCTGACATAACAAGATGGTCTAATTGGAAGATGTTGGTCGTTTAATATTTAATTTTATTTATTTTACTCATATAAAATTCCTCATATAAAAGATCTATATTGCTCACATCATTTATATAGTCGGATTTTTTAAATAATTTAATTTCATTCTGTTCTTTTCCACTGCTGAGCAATTGTCTCCCCAAGCTGTTATGCAAAACGACAAGACACTTTCAATTACTGCTGTATAAAATAATGTTCAGAGGGTTTTATCAATTCCAAACTGAGAAAGTTTTGACAAAAAATAAGGACGTCTGCAAATCTTATATTTAATTATTTTCATGTGTTCATCCCACTTGGGCCTGTCATCAATCGTTACACCAAGGTACTTGTAGTGAGGAATTTCCTTTAAATTTAACGACTCTATTGGCTCCTTCACTATCCTAAAGTCAATTACTAGCTCCATTGTCTTGCTTTTGTGACGCTCTACGTGATGTGCATCACACAAATTCCCGACCTCCCATAGCGGGCAGGGAGGTCCTTGCTGTTTCTGCTATCCCTGTGTGTCTGTTTACCAATTGCGTTCTGTCCTTGTCTTGGATTACTTGGAATGAGATTACTTGGTTTTGTCCTGACCCTGGCCAGAGTCCTTGGCTGGGAGGGAAACAGTCGAATGTATAGTTATAGTTTTGGGAGTTGATATCATCTCTCTGCTATGTACTGTTCTTTTTTTTCATTTTTTTGACATACAATTTGTAAACATTTGAGTGTATTTCTCTTAGTGGGATCATGTGCTGGTGCCTGGGTGAGACTTTTAGGTGATCTCAAACAAGGTACACTGACAGTGTGCTCTTGGAATCTACATCTTTTCTCTATTTGAACCTTTCTCCTTTGTCTTACTCTTTATTGGGTGATTTAATTGTAATTCTAGAACTTTTTACTATCCCATTTTCTTCCTTTTACTGGCGCTGATATGACCTTAATGTATTGCAAGCGCCGTAAAACCAATAAAACACAAAAATACGCATCGCACCAAAACACAAATCGATCAATTGCTTGCCTAAAAGCTACTTCGGCGTTGTCATTTGTTTTAAGGCCATGAAACTTTGTAAATGGCACACTCGGGTCTTGACGGCTACAGTCATTCGTATATGTCGTGAATAATACAGGGGACAATTCACAACATTGAGGAGCACCAATATTTGTAATTATGCAGGAAGACACATCTTGTCCTCATTGAACATACTGTGCTCTCTCAGCAAGAAATTCGTTGTTAGTAAACAGCAGAATGGCATAATCTACGCTATGTACTGGTTTGTAAGCAAATTGATGACTATTACTCAATGACATAACCTGATTCCTGATTTTAATGAGGTTTTGCGAAAGATTTCATGACTATTGAAGTAAATGGAACAGGTCTGAGATCGTTCATTGATTCAATTTTTTTCCCTTATATTTTGGAACAGGATTAATTTATTTTTGAAGTTTTCCAAATTGCAGGAATCGAAACGCATTGGATGGACTTGTTAAAAATATGTATAAGAATGGGGGACAGCTGCTGGGCACATTTAAAAAAAGTAATTTTACCTTCAACTCATCCGGCCCAGTAACTGTTCTCTCGTTTAGCTTCGAAAACATAAACCTCGTTTCTTCTTCACTGATCCCTATCTAATTTGTGCTTTTCATTTTTAATATCAATTTGTTTGCTGTGTCGAAAGGTGAATAAAATGTGTTTAAAGATTCAATTTCGATGTCTTCTGGTTTAACGTGGAGTTTGGATTATAGTTGACATCGGTTTTAAGACCCCGTCACATGTTTTTTATATCTCCAGAAGAAAAGTATTTTTCAATTTGATTTTTATAATTTTCTCGACAACTATAGATAACTGTCTTTATCTCTGTTTTGTTTTAAGATCCTTTTTGTGTTTCCACTATTAAAGTTTCTTTTGGTTTAATAAAAGTTTCAGTATTGTGTTATCTAAGGTTTGTTGTTAGGATAATGAATAATGAGACAACTTGCAAAATTAGAGATTGGCTGTAATAAACAAACGTGCTTTTTTTTGTAAAAGCCTGGAATCGGGAGTACTTCTTTCTGTGCTGACAGCAGACATGGAAGAAAATATTCGTGAAATAGCGTTATCCATCAAAGATTCTGATATTTGTCATTTATTGCCGGAGGAGATTTAGATGCCCAGGAGGCACACTACCATAAAATTTGTCATGCACGATACTTAAAAAACGAGCTTTAAAATATGTCACTGCTGATGATAATGATGATGTCACAGTTCTTGAAAGAAGTCGAGCTTTTGCTAACATTATATTTTTTATAGAAGAAAACCCTGCAACAAATGTGACGATCGACATGAACCATTGTGGAGCTTATTTCCAGAATTGTCAAAAGTGTCCCAAAAACTCATTAAGTGTTCATGTAAGAGAGAATGTATCGGCACCCGATGCAAGTGTTTAAGATCCGGTTTGCCTTGCACGGACTTTTCTAGATGCGGGGGGTGTTAGGTCCGTACAGTAATAAGTAAAATTCGCTCTCTCCTTCTTTCTCCCCCCCCCCCCCCGCCTCTCTCTCTCTCTCTCTCTCTCTCTCTCCGTCTCTCCCACTCAATCCTCTCCCGCCTCTCCCTCTTATCTCTATTATTTGCAACACGAAATAACCATCAGTTAGCTACCGTAATTGGTTACCAGTGTATTTAAAGATTTAGAACGCACATTGTATTGTCGTGGTTATTTCCTTGGATAAGTAATGCTATATAGTAAAAAAAATATGCTAAAAACGCACTGTTATGATAAATTGCCAGAGTGGTTCTATATCAGATGTTATTTATACGGGTCCTAGCTACCTATATGCCAATTTTCAGGATTTCAACCCCAATGTGCACGGTTTTAGCCTAATTTTCCCTAATACAATGAATATGAAGAAAAAATATATTTTTACGCAGTTATTTCTCTTGTTTAATATAGCTGTAATAGGTAAAATCTAAGGCCTTAAACCGATACGTTATGATTGATTGCCAGAATGGTTCTATATCAGATGTTTTTTCTATGTGTCTTAGCAACCTGTATGCAAATTTTCATTCTTTCAATCCGAATTTGCACGGTTTTAGGCTAATTCTCCCTACTATAGGTGACTTGTTCATGGACACTCAACGCAGCGGATGGTTGAACTCGGTACCTTTAGGGTACGAAGCAAAGATTAGATCACTGAGCCACGCTGCCCCTTGTGGTATTTCAGAAAGCAATAATACAATAATATGCTTTTAGTTTGTATGAAACTACCTGAAACAACTACCGGGCCTCCGCCAAGAGGAATCGAATCGTATGGTTTCACAATCTAAACATTGCTGTAAAATCCTAACAATCATATTATTCCATAATGGAGATAACTTTGATGAAAAGTATATAATAATTTCTCACAAAGGATAAATGCGTCAAATGAAATAGTTTCCCTTTCATCCAAATGCAGGTCTCAGGCGACACCATCATGTGATTCGTTGACTCTAAACTCTGTTAAGTTGTGGTTGTTTAAATACTGGATATTAATAATAATAATAATATATAATAAATAATAATAATAATATAATAATAATAATAATAATAATAATAATAATAATAATATAATATAATAATAATAATAATAATAATAATAAATAATAATATAATAATAATAATAATAATAATAATAATAATGATAATAATAATAATAATAATATATAATAATAATAATATAAAAATAATAATTATAATAATAATAATAATAATAATATAATAATAATAATAATAATAATAATAATATAATAATAATAATAATAATAATAATATAATAATAATAATAATAATAATAATAATAATAATAATAATAATAATAATAATAATAATAATAATATAATAATAATAATAATAATAATAATAATAATAATAATAAATAATAATAATATATAATATATTAATATTATCACTGGCATTTATTTCGCCATTTTCATCAACGTGTGATCTCAATAACGTTACAAATAATATATATACAAAATC
The DNA here is from genome assembly GCF_034508935.2 of Berghia stephanieae. Lineage (NCBI taxonomy): Eukaryota > Metazoa > Mollusca > Gastropoda > Nudibranchia > Aeolidiidae > Berghia > Berghia stephanieae. The sequence continues at coordinate 19,036,808 of NC_088366.1, read as the reverse complement.
TCTCTCTCTCTCTCTCTCTCTCTCTCTTTCTCTCTCTCTCTCTCTCTCTCTCTCTCTCTCTCTCTTTCTCTCTCCATAAAATTTATATAATAATGATTTCTAAGAGTAAGCTTCGTTTTGTCAGTCGAGGATCGTAAATTCTTATTTGGTAGACATATATTTCCAACATGCTTTTAATGTAGTCAGGTGCTTCATCATTTAGGTTTTTGAAACAAAACAGAGCAATCTTTAAAATGATTCTTTTCTTGAAAGGTAGCCAGTGCAGCTCATACAGAATTCAGGATGTTGAATAAATAGTTAAAGCTTTTAGGTCTAAATCATACCGATATAATATCATTTAGAGGCGCCGGCTCACATATGTGGTCACTTTTAGCATCTGTTTCACTCAAACATAATACCAGTCTGAGATGGTAGACCACAAATCTGACTATTTGCCAGATATTTTATTTGTCTATCTAATGGCAATGCCTTCGACGCTATATTGTCCACCAAACATTGAATATTATCCACGACAACATGATAAAGTAGAAACATTCCCTGAAGGTTTTTTGCATCCGTTTAAATTGGATTCTATTGCTTGCTCTCGCAATTCGCTGAGCTTGCGAATAATTGTCAGAAAAACATCATACTTTAAACTCTTTTGTTTCATTGTATCTCCTATTTTTCTATTACCAGACTGGCTCCTAGCAATGATAGATTGAAATTTATGGTTAGCGTTAGGAATACATCGCCTTGAGGAAATAAGAGTTCGTTGTCTTGTGTGGGAAAGAAAAAAAACCCATTGTTTTACAAACCAGAACAGTTTCGACATCCGAATTATATGGGACATAAATAATAATAATAATAATAATAATAATATAATAATAATAATATAATAATAATAATAATAATAATAATAATAATAATAATAATAATAATAATAATAATAATAACATAATAATAATAATAATAATAATAATAATAATAATAATATAATAATAATAATAATAATAATAGTAATATACCCGTCATCAGAATCTGTTTTGGAAAATTGTATTACTAACATAAAGGCTTGGATGAAACTAAACAAACTTAAATTTAATGACGAAAAGATAGAAATGATAATTTTTTGAAATTGGTATCAACACTCAAAAATATCTACAGATGAGATAGTAGTGGGTGAAAATACTATTGAACCTAGTTCTTGTGTGAGAAATCTTGGGGTGTATTTAGATCAAGGGTTATCCATGGAAGATAATGTTTAAAAAGATATCAATGTTGTAACTATCACATTAGAAACATTGGAAGAATCAGACATTATATTGATGAGGATATTACAAAGATGCTCGTTAATTCTTTTATTACTAGATTAGATTATTGTAGTGCCCTTCTCGTTGGTTGTCAAAACAGATTAATTCATCAACTACAAAAAATTCAAAACAAAGCGGCTAGACTAATAAAATTTACGAAAAATAAGAAATCATATAACACCAGTTCTCCAGGAATTGCACTGGCTGCCTGTTAAGTTTAACATAGAATTTAAGATATCTTGCCATGTTTTAGATGTCAGGATGGATTGGCATCTGAATTTTGCAGGAACTGATTAATAAATATGAACCCACTCGAAATTTAAGATCAACTCAGTCCCAACTTCTAAAGGTAACCATCTCAAAATCCACTTTTGGTAAAAAAAAGCATTTTCATCCATTTCTCCTCGCCTATGGAACGAACGCACTCAGTCCTCGGATAAAGTCCTGTGAAAATTTACCATCTTTCGGGAAATGTCTGAAGACTGAGTTGTTCCGTGAGGCTTATTTTTTAATGAAATAGATGTTGCTTATATTTTGTTTCTGTATTCATGCTTATGATGTAGTGTCGTTATTTTTAATTTTTAAAAATTTTTGTTTGTTTTTTAAACATTCTTATCATCTAAAGCGCAGCAGGGCTAGATTAACGTAAATGTTTAGGCGCTATATAAATTCATTATTTATTTACTATTATTATTATTATTATTATTATATTATTATTATTATTATTATTATTATTATTATTATATTATTATTATTATATTATTATTATTATTTATATTTATCACTATTTATATGATAATATAATAATAATAATAATAATATATAATAAATATAATAATAATATAATAATAATAATAATAATAATAATAATAATAATAATAATAATAAATAATAACATAATTAATAATATAATGGGTTTTCCATGGAGCCGGAATTTAGCAGGGTTTCTATAACGTTAGTCTATAGCCAGATCTATCGGACCCAGCTATCCAATAACTGCTTAGTGTGTGGAGGGGCGGGCCGGGGGGGGGGGGGAATAAATAAAATCTCGTCTTGACTCGGAATCGATCTCTGTCCCTTTGTGTGTGGAGCTCTTGCTCTACCAACTGAGCTTTCAGGACCCCCTTAAATGCCTTGGACATGTCAAGAACTAAAATAACATGGAGTCTAGTGCGATTCACCCTCTTAGCTCTTACGAAAAGAACGTCAGTCTATCTAAGGGGCTCTCTTTTATCCGACGTTTAAAACATAAGTCGCATTGAACCGGTGTAGCACGCCAGAATGACTCTATCGCCAAAAAGCCGCGAGCCTAACTCTAGAGTCTGTCTCGCGTACGCCAATTTAACCCTAGAGTCTTTTTTTTTTTTTGGTAGAGTCATTCTCGCGTGGTACACCGAAACTAAGGTGTCAGCACTAGATTTTTTAATATTTTTTTTTAGAAAATACTGTGAATTCATCTCTTACTTTGTGAAGCTGTTGTTTTGTCCTTTTTTCAATTTAAAAAATATTTTGTGTTTAATAAGGAAAAGTCAAATTTTAGGATGGTTTCAAAAAAAAAACTCTAGAGTTAAATTGGCGTACGTGAGACAGACTCTAGAGTTAGCCTCGCGGCAGCGGGACTAACTCTAGATTGGGCCTCGCGTACGCAAATTTAACTCTAGAATCTTTTTTTGGTAGAGTCATTCTCGCGTGGTACACCGGGCGCCTGGCCCATAGAGAATCCCTAGTCTGTGGCCTGGCCTAACACAAACGGCGCTGCTGAAGAAAAATTAGTTGAAGGCCTAAACCGCTTATCATGATATTAATTTGTAGAATTGCGCCTTGTACATGCTCGACTATGAATGATAGGATGACACTGTACTGTAAATTACTGTTTTTATTACGGCAAACATCCACATCAATCATACTTATATTCATAAAATAGATAAATAACTGAATGATTAATTAAGTGAAAAATACTATAACTAAATAAATAGATAGATAGATAGATAGATAGATAGATAGATAGATAGATAGATAGATAGATAGATAGATAGATAGATAGATAGATAAATATATAAATAAATAGATAGATAGGTCGATAGATAATTAATTGAGTAATAAATATATAGATAAATAAATGATTAAGCGAATTCATAAAATGTCACTGCATTGCCAAGTGTAATCAAAAATGAATGTTACAGTTTAATTACCAAACAGGGAACGTTTTGGGCTCAAAACCCTTCTTCAACCAACAACAATAAACAATGAAAACATAAATAGATTACTGACAAACCAGATCGACGGAGAGTTATATCCTTTCTGAAGAGATAGTATGCACTTGGCTAAGAAACCCATGACACGGGTAGTTATAATCGGCATGTCCTTTCTGTATAGATAGTATGCGCATGGCTAAGAAACTTATAACATTGCCATCCGGAAGTTTAACGGACCAACACACAAAACTATGTGTAACCTTAAACGTTATTTGTCTGGTTAATACAGTTTAGTGAGAATTCTCATAAACGCGGATGGCAAAAAGCACTAACAAAGACCTGAGTGACGTCAACATCATACTATCTATAAAAATCTTAAAATGTAAATAAAAAAGAAGCGTTTGCTAGATAAGTATGGAGTGCCAAATTGAGCGGAATAGAAAACAACCCATAAAATATGTCAAAACTGTACTGTAAGTACCCAAAAATTCTGACATTAAATTTGCTCTTATACCTCTTCACTCACAATAATGAATAAGGAGAGGCACATAAATTTATCTCTATCCTTGCAATTAAAGTTCCTTGTAAAATCATTTGCGCGCCCCGAGAGAAAGTACCTCGTCCATTCATTATAACAAGTGAAGGGCGCTTAACAACATTTTAATCTTATTCTCGCTATCAGTGCCAAAATAAATCGTCATGCATTGCTTGTCTTTCTCAAAGATTGCACGGATTCCCGCACAATGCTGGGATCTATTTAGGACTCACTTCATTATGTATGGGATAAATATGTTATTAAAAACCACTCATAGTTTGTTTACCCGTGTCATATTTAAACCATGTCCTTACCAACTATAGGAAAATCGTCCCATTCGTTACGATACAACCAACATTTTTTCTTATTCAAATTTCTCTTGTACATCAAACAATTTAAAGAAAATGAACAGTGTTGTAGAGCACGTTTTGCTAAAGAAATTGTGTATGTCAAGAACTTTACTGCTATTGTGTTTGAGTGATAAAAATATATATTTTTGTGTTAGTTGGGTGTGAGGTTATGGAAAAATCCTGACATTGGCTGGTAAGGAGAGTTAAAAAAAGGAAGACTGATGGTCTGTCTAAACTACATTGCAACAAAATGCAATCTGCCACCTCTTTCCTTTAACTTTTCGGGTGAATATCTATAGAGGTGAATGGCAGTGAAAAAATGCATTTAAAAAGAAAATCAAATTGAGCTTTCATAGAGGGCAATATCCATTAATCGTGGGCAACAGCAACACTTAACATGTAGGACGGGACATGGGACCTGTTAGACAATACTACAATTTTCTCGGACAAAGACAATGCTGTTACCGGCCAGGTACTCATTTTAAATCTGAGTTACGGCGAGAGAATGTGAGTTAGCGGCCAGGTATTCATTTTACACCCGAGTTCGTTGAGAGATTGTGAGTAAAGAGCCTTTTCCAAGGACTCACCTATGCACCGAGCGAGGCTCGAACCCAGGACCTTTCGATCAGAAAGCGAGTATCATACGACTAGACCACATAGCCGCACAAAATAGATGAAACCTTATAATCATTTATTTATTCATCAAATACCTATTTTAAGTTATGGAGCTATCTGTCAATAGTACTGTGTTTTCGAAGTGATTTATACTTTCGGTTTTTTTTTAATGTCTTATGAGGAAAGACTAAAGTTTTTAGCCCTCGCATCTTTAAAATAAGAAGAAAGTGTTTCCGTAGAAAGACATATAAAATTGTCTATTCCCTACATCAAATTGACTTAAAAACAATATTTAAGTAAAAATTACTTCGAACATACACGTAATATTGACAGATAGCTCCAAAACTTAAAATAGGTATTTGATGAATAAATCATTATTAGGTTTTTGATTGCTCATGACATAAATGATGGTGATACTTATGATTTGTTCATTTTTACCTGAATCTGTCTTCATTTTTAAACATGGTAATCAAAGGTAAGTTTAACCTGTGCAACCCTTAACGTTATATATTATATTATGCTAACATCGCTAAACAAAGCAGAAAGAAAAATACAAGATTAAACCATGCCAAAAAATTTAAATCAGTCTATCTTTATCTGTCTCACACACACACACACACACACACACACACACACACACACACAATTTTCGGATCGTTATCTTGCACCAATTCCCGTTCACTGATGTGTCACATTCTAATTTGTCGGGGTTATTGTGATGGCAAAAAAAGCAGATCGAATTTAAAATGAATGAAAATGTGATATTTCGGATTCTTAACACGTCGAGAATTTATAAAGTTTCTTGATAATCAATTTTTTATAATCAATTTTCAAATCTAAACCAAATCTATTTTTGAGGCTATGGGTAAAATTATCGTATTCTAAAAGAAATAGAATACAATTAAAAGTTAACTGATTTTCCTCAGAATATTTTGTGTGCCTCATTTTTTTGTTTTACTTTCATACATTTAAGATTTATAGCTATTGTTATTTTAGAAATGTCAAAAATTAATCTGAAACAAACAAGAATAAAATATATCTCAAAATGAAGAGATTATATCCCAGACCAAAGCCTGGCCAAAAACAACAGAGCTGCTCATGCAAATCTTCCATTTCTATTTCTTTAGACAATTATTTTCTCGTCACGTAGATAATCGAATTCTCTATTGCCTATATCTATAGTTACAAAAATATTTTACACACACACACACACACACACACACACACAATATATATATATATATATATATATATATATATATATGTATATATATATATATGCCTTGCTATATATATATATATATATATATATATATATATATAGTTTTGTGTGTGTGTGTGATATATATATATATATAATATATATATATATATATATATACATACATATGCCTTGAGAATTTGTAGTATAACACTCGTCTTATGTCTGGTAGTTCTCTGGTTTGGGTCCCTCTCTGGCTAATCAAAACTGAGGTCTTTAGAAAAGGCTCTTTACTCTCATGCTCTCACCGTACTGATGTGTAAAATGAATACAAGATCGGTAACAACATTTTCGTAGTCGTAAAAAAGAATTGTAACAGGTTTTTGAAAATAAAAATTATTTAAAGTTCAACTACGATATTTTGTTGTTTTTTTTCTAATAAACAATTTATACCATTTTTCCTCAATGAAATTAATAAACCTAATCCAACCAGTAAATCTAATTTTCAGCTTCGAATTCAATCAAAAATAATACGATTTTGAGAAGTTGGATCACAAAGTAAACGCTGTTGAGCTGTTTCGAATTGTATGTAGTGTTACAGTTAAACGGAACATACAACAATAATAATAATAACTGTCGTTCTCTAATAAAACACATTTTTAAGATGTTGGTTAGAGATCTCGTATTTAAAATATAGATCGATTCTAATGACCATCATCTTATTAAAATCTGTTGAAAGTTTGAGACTTTTTGACAAGATGAGGGTCACTCTAATCGATCGATGTTTGAAGGATGAGCTTTCTGGCCAAAATTTTTCAGATATGTTTTTTAGAGTAAGACATAATATTTGCGCTCCTTATTGTCGAAGGAATGAAGTTGATGTGACTCAGCTCTTTGTTATTATTATTAGACAGCCTGTTAGTGATTAGTTCTCACTGGATCATATCACTCATACTATAGACGTTAAAGGTTACACATAAGTTTTGTTTGTTTGTCTGTTTGATTTGGCTGGAGTATGTTGTGAGATTTTTTTACCGTATCCATAGCATCAATATGTCAGCCACACCCACCAGTAACAAAGAAAATGATGGAATGGACAAAATACAGATTACAACAGACACAAACAGACACAAAAAGATGGCTGTGTTTGCCACTAACACTCAATACTAGGATGGATTTCAAAATGGTTTGATATTTACGAACAAATATTGTGTTCAAACGAAGAATTTGGGACAACAATAATTGACAAACGTGCCTTTTTCCGTTGTACAGGAAGCTGATCAATGAGTGGAAATGAATGGGATAATCAAAACATAATGATCGTTCAATCTTTCAACAGTAAAGAAATGATAAAACTCACTACAATTTCAAAATGGACAAATATTTTTTTCTCTTTTAATAGCATTTAAAGTTGTTGAAATTATCATTGTGGAGGAAATCGGAGTAACGTAAAAGGTCGGTAGTGATTTATCAAATATGAAATTATATGGACGCAGCGGCGTGGCGTATTGACGGCATATGGTGGTGCCATGATTAGAAGAAGAAAAAAAATCTAAAACAGTGAACACGGTTAAGAGGAGAGAGCACATGTTAAAAACTCTCTTTTTTGGAAGGGTGGGGGGAGGGTCGATGGTTTCTACGAGTGGACAAAACTCACAAAAACAAATAATTCATGAAAACAACAAGCCACAACACTGAGATACAAGTCCCGTATGAAAAGGTCTTTGTAATTATTCTTTGTCCACCATTTAAAGGATTGGATTTGGAAGATAATGCAATCAATATGTGATAAATGTAAATCAAAAGAGAAAAAAAAAACCCATGACAGAAATTACTTACTTTTAGTACTTGTAAAAAAAATCTGCACGGCGATGTTTCATCTCTGCAAATCTTTTTATAATGTGTTTATTGAAATCTGGAATGGCATCTATTTCAGCTTTGTGAATTGACAGAATCATTAACGAATTTAACCGCTCCTGTTTCATTGAATTTCGCAAGAAATTTCTCACTCTTTTAAGGGTGCTAAAACAACGTTCAGGAGGTCAAGAAATACGATGGAAGTCGTTAAGGTCACTATTGCCTATAGATGTCCATGATTTGTCAGTGTTTGTTGTATCTGTAAAGAGTAGTCAATAAAAACAAAAGAAACGTTTTTTTCTAAACTAACTGTGAGCCATTCATGCCTGTCATACCATGTCACTGAAAAAGAGCGTTTTCGAGATTTCCACACCTGTGTTAATTCAAAATCAGTTGGTTGGTGAGGAACTAGTCTTTTTATTTCTAATTTGCCATCTAGTGTCAATCTCCCAAACGGTCGGTGAAGTAAAGAGTCAACTTGATTCATTGCAATTCATTGTTTAACAAAACACAACTTCAAAGTATATCTCAAATGATGGAAATCAATGGAATACGATTAATGATTGCACAAATAAAAGGTAGATTCAGATCTTAAAGCATCACAAAGAAAAAATCACTCCACTTAAGTACTTAAAAAATCTAAACACACACCAAAAGTATAACTGTTGACAATCTTCGCTTTCTTTCTCTGACTGACACAAATACACACGCACAAACACACACACACACACACACACACAAATAAACACTCATACACACGTAACCATCAACTCGGCACTACGAGCAAGAAAAATGTTGGTAAATTCGTCCACAATGCTTCGTTGCAAAGAATTACTTTATTCAATAATCGTGAAAAAGAGGTGAGGGGGGGGGGTTGATATGTCATATTTTAAAGTTTTATGTTGTTTTTCTTTGCTGCTTACAAATAAACTTGACAATGATCAGTGTTTTTGACAGTTAATGTAATATTTTGGATGGCCGAAGTTACCCTAATTTGGCGCAGCCCCCCAGTCCAACGGTGGAGCTCTCAGATCGTGGCACAAGTCGAGGGGTTTTCCGCTATTTGAAGATAGTATAATTCGACCTAGTTTCTCGCTCAATCAGCTGTAGCGATACTAATGGATAGAGCATTAACTGGAGCTTGGATTGCTTTGCACCACGGTGTTGATTCAGTCACGAATTCGCGCAGTGATGTCACCAACACACGAGTTGGCGCAGTGCGTGATTCGGAATCTTATAGAGTGGAGACTAAAAAGGCAGTATGTTGTTGGCGAGTTGGCGAAAGACAGTGGAGTATCTCTCAGTTTTATTTTTAATTAAATTTTGCTGTTAATGATTTTTTTAAAAGAGTGGTGTGGTGCCTGGCACCATTCGATCCAATGGCCCCACGCCACTGTATGGACGGATGTATGAGGCTTGGTTATCTCGTCAACCTAAACGAAATGGTTTGAAATATTAACTTTTTTAAAAATTGGAGCTTTCAAATTGAGCTTTTATATAGCACAAAATCACTAAACGCGCTTTGTAGGGGATCCCTGGCCAATCCCAAACTTAACATTTAGGACGGGGCATGACGTTTTACACCGAGAGAATGTAAGTAAAGACCTTTTCCAATGACTCAACTATGCGCCGAGCGAGACTCCTACCCATGACCTTCCTATCCAAAAGGGAGTGTCATACCACAAGACCACAAAGTCGCTCATTTAAGTGCCGTACTCGATCTAGAATGACTCTATTTAAAAAATTGGCCAGATCAATTTAAATGACCTTCATCTTGGCAAATACTCTCAAACATGGGACCTCGCGAAACTGAATTGAAATTCCGAAACCTGAGTTTTATGTCGAGGCCTTAAGTGAACTTTTTTGTGTCACGAAATCTCTAACTTGGGCAAATATATTATTTCATTGACAAATCTTCAATGCAGCCCTTGATCATGCATTGCAACTTTTTGTATAAATCACTGCATCCTGTCCTCTGCAAGCGCCCCAAACGTAGTCCCAAGTCACATTTTTGTCAGATGAGATCCTATTTTCAAATGCTATGTAACTGTGCAAGTTTAGTAACAATCCGCGAAATAACGATCCAGAGACATTCTATGCCCTTTTTAAACCAACATGATAGTAATGACTTTTAAGCAATGGACATTTTTAGGTCTTTAAACAGTAACTTCAACCACTACGTTTGCGCATGTTTGAATAATTCTTGTTAACAAAATTGTGTCACTTTCATGAAAATGTCACTTTATAGTGGATAAAAAAGCCCTCTTTATAACAATTAACATTAAAAAGTTAAAGCAATTCATGAAATCAAGGCCATAACAGTAGCTTTCCAAGACAACAAAATTCACGAATTCGGGGCCAAATTTTTCAAGATAAAGGAAAAACTCATTATAAGTTCTCTTCGTGCCAAAAAAATGTTATCTTAAGATTTCAAAATCATATCATTTATCCCAAAACTGCTTCACCAACATTTCAAAAACAAAATATGGAAAAAAATAAGAATAGATTTTGAAAGAAATGGACAATTATGAATCTCATTTTTTTTCTTGCGATTTTTTTTTATTGTCGTAACGATTTTACAAGCCCTTAAGCAGATTGAGAACAAGAAATAATTTTGAAATACGAATTCATAAAAATAATGTTTATTAAAATAAAATAAAAATGACATAGACGTCTAGCATTGTCTCGGGGGAAGAGTAAGCCTTAGTTCAGATCAAATTTCCCGTGTTTTGATCAATAATTGACGTTGTTGTGGCCTTGGGGGCAATACTTTTCAACATGCCCTCGTGGAAGCAAATTCCAAAACCAATCTCTACGCTTGTCTAATACGTGACACGACATCTTATTACCGCTCGAAGTGAATAATAATCGTCTATATATCCTATGGACTGTGAAATGTAATATACAAAAATGAGCATGCGGTTATGTCATGTCTGCCGCCTTAAGGAAAAAGACCGGATGTTTACTTGAAATAGTAGTATGACACTCGCCTTCGGGAAGGAAGGTCTAGGGTTCCAGTCCCGCTCTTGGAAAAGACTCTTCTTTAATCGCATTCTCTCACCGCAACAAGGTGTAATAATATGAGTACCTGACCGTTAACTGCGCTATATCCGAAAAAAAATTGTCTTATCCTACGCGATAAAAGTGTTACTGTTGGGTGGGACACCCAGTAAACGGCTTTGAGCACCTTTAGTGGATATTGCTCAATGTAAATAATTGATTTTTAAATTTAATCTAACAGCATTAAACAGAATAAAAATACCAAATACGGAATGTTTCGTGCTCAAAACCCTTCTTCGGCTAATAAAAAACAATCCAGCTCAACGTTAATACATTCCTTAAAATCCACACATACGTACTGTTGAGTGAATGAGTATCTATAGATAGTATGCACTTGGCTAAGAGGTTCACAACATTGCCATCCGGAAGTATAACGGATCAAAGCACAAAACTATGTGTAACCATGATCGTTCATAGTCTGGTTAATACAGTTTAGTGAGAATTACTCATAAACGCGGATGGCATAAAACAATAACAAAGGCATGAATGACGTCAACTTCGAACTATCTATATTATGTTACGCGTGGTCCCAGACTAGTAGTATGCAGCTTGGTGGTCAAGTCGAATGACATTCAGCGTCCCATTGTGGGTACATTTTTGAGTCCGACCGGCTGGAGATGTTGATGTCGGCTTTGATCTCCGTGTAAATAAAATGTTAAGGACTTTGAGTGGGTATAGGGCTACATCTAAAAAAAATAAAAAGGCCAGGCCCACTATTTCACCATGTCAAGCTTCGTCAATCACAATCATTATTTAATATAGTGCGGCTATGTGATTTTGTGGTTTGACACTCGCTTTTTGGATCGGAAGGTCCTGGGTTCGAGCCTAGATCGGCGCATAATAATTGGGTTCTTATAAAAAGGCTCTTTACTAACATTACTCACCGTATCCAGGTGTAAAATGAGTACCTAACCGTTAGCAACGCAATCTCTGTCGGAATATTTGAATATTGTAAGATCGCATAACAGGCTTCATATCTCATTTCAATCCACTAAACATGTTCAAAGCGCTTTACAAGGGAAGGGTCTTTGACCAACAGCAACACATAAGAGACACGTCACCTGTTTGACGATATTACTTTTTTTTGGAAAGAGACAACGCTATTAACGGCCAGGTACTTAATTTACACCTGAGTACATTGAGAGAATGTTAGTAAGGAGCTCTTTCCAAGGACTCAACTCTGCCCGAGCGAGTCTGGAACCCAGGACCACAAGATCGCATAGCCTCACTCAGTTAAGAGTCAAAAACCTCAAAGATAGCACTGTATATCCAAACAGTCAGCGGAGAAGTATAATTTGGCAAGTCTTGTCCACAAATTATATTATAGAGTCAGAATGACTTCGCGAGGTTCAAGATTTGAGAGTTTTTGGCAATCGATCGATATAATTTTACGGACGAGTTTGTTTTTTTCTGGACAAATATCTAAATACGTGTTTTTCCAGAGTACGGCAGTTAACTGGTTAACCCTCTCCTTACCAACTATAGGAAAATCGTCACATTCTTTACGATACAACCAACATTTTTCTTATTCAAATGTCTTTTATAAATCATAAAATTTTAAGTAAATGTAGAGTCTGTTGCAGATCATGTTTTGCCAAGGAAATTATGTATCGGAAGATCTTAGATACTGCTATTGCATTTGAGTGATAAAAAATCTATTTTTGTGTTAGTTGTGTGTGAAGTTTTGGGGAAAATCCTGAAAATGGCTGGTAAGGAGAGGGTTAAATGGAGGCTTTTATTCCAATGTTATTACTATTATTTTATTTATTTTTTCGATCTTCAAGCACCAACATTTTATCAATAATTTAAAGCGTACAACCACTGCACACTGTAACATCCAAATCGGTTTCAACAGTCGTGACGTCACTTCCCTCGTAATGACGCATGGTAACTTAGCCACTGGTTCTTAACTATCGGAACAATGGCGGACGACATTATGAAATACTTCTCCAACGACCAAAAAAGTGAATCCAGAGTAGAAAAACATTATAAATCTGATCATATTTTGACTTTTATAGATTCTGATCACATGACATGTGAAAAATCTCTGGCAAGCACGAAGAATAAAAAGTACCGATTTTCTTTGTTTAGAACCAAGATGCTGGTTGCTGGGCGAACGTGACATCAGAATATTGAATCCTATTATTATCATTAAGTTCAACTCCAACATTAATCTCATGCCCAGGATAGAGTAGAATCAATTCCATATCTATATCCGGCCAGTAGGGGAGAGAAGTCGTGATGTCGCACCTTCTACTTTTCCGGTTTCAAACTCCTGGGAAGCGTTTTTTAAACTAGTCATTGGGAAAACTAATAATGAATAAGTTTCATATTGAACCATACGATGGCATAACTATTTAAGTAACCGGGATGTATAGACTTGACTTACTTGACTTAGATGCCTTTCGCGTCTCGACCGAAAGATCGGGTCGCCTTGGCTGTTTCCAGTATTTCCTGTGTGAGGTGTCTCCAATATTGCCGGTCCTCTGCTAGGGTTCTCAGATTTTCAAGGTCCCCTGCCGTTATGAGACTAATGCTTTGTCCAAGTGTTGTGGGGTTTTTGTTTAGGATCACAGGGAGTGTTGTGATCGGTCTTCCTCTTCCGTGTTTTTGGAAGTATCCCGACATGGCTTGGTTAGCTGGTATGTTTTTGTCCCTGCGTAGTATGTGACCGAAAAGTTGCCATCGTTGTTGTAAAATGTCAAGGGAGATTGGTCTTTCTTTTGTGATCTTATAGAGTGATTCATTTGAGATCTTTTTTGGGTATTTGATGTCCAGTACCCTTCTTAGCTGTGTGCGATGGAAGGCATCCAGATGTTCTTCTTCGGATTTTGTCAACGCCCAAGTGCCGCAGTTATACAGAAGTACCGGTTTTACAAGAGCACGGTACAGTTTCAGTTTGGTTTTTCTCTTTATTATTACAACAATATCGAGGAACAAAGAGGAATGGAAAAGAACAAAGAAAGTCGGCTCACTAATTGGAGACACCGAGGATGTACAAAGAAGAAAACAGCTATCAAACGCCGCACTCAGTAAACTCACCAATGTATGGATTAGAGGATGTATAGGCAGGACGTAATAGAGCGAGGATGGATGATATTTATTGACGACCAGCATATATTTAGACTAGAAAACAATATTATGCTATTACTCTGAAACTAGGAGTTATACACTTCCAATGAGATTGGAACCATTTTTATCTCACACTTTTGTACTCTATTCACCACATTCCCCCTCAATCATATCAATGAATGCAGTAATAATCTAAAAGCAATGAGTGATAGTAGTAATAAAACCCACCCCTGTTTTACACCAACGAACGTATCTTAGTCTACACTATATTGAGCTTTTTTTTAAATCTTTTTTATATAGAGCATTATCCACCAAACGTGCTTAAGGCGCTTTATAAAATGGTCCTTGACCAACAGCAACATGTAACATGTAAACCGAGACATAACGCGTGTTAGGCGATATTACATTTTTTTTCCTTCAGAGACAATGCTGTAAACGGCCAGGTACTCATTTCACACCTAAGTACGTTGAGAGAATGTGAGTAAAGAGACTTTTCCAAGGACTCAACTATTCGCCGAGCGAGGCTCTAACCCAGGACTTTCCGATCATACCACAAGACCCCATAGCCGCACTAGACCACATAGCCGTAACTATACATTTAAGACATTGACTCTAGTGCAGTTATATTGCAGACTGTATGACTATTATGTTTTATTAAAGCCAATCATCTTTCTCTATTTACCCCTTTCGAGTTGACTCCAACTAACTTATTTAGAGAGATTAGCTCTATCCTTACGAGCTATTTTTAGAATTTCCCCCGAAAATTCACACCCACCCAGCATAAAAATAGACATTTCTTTCTCAAACAAAAAGGAACAAGTGAGCTCTACAACACCATGTTTAGTATTCATAATGTAATCAAAGCATTTTTAAAAATGTTGTGATATACAAGGGAAATCAGAATGATAA
>NC_088366.1:18999225-19001725 GCF_034508935.2 Berghia stephanieae | reverse complement strand
TTTCTCTTGTGCGTCATAAAATTTTAAGAAAATGAACAATGTGTTGTAGAGCATGTTTTGCTGAAGAAATTATGTACGGCAAGAACTTTACTGTTGTTGTGTTTGAGTGATAAATAATCTATTTTTGTGTTAGTAGGGTTGGGGAAAATCCTGAAAATGACTGGTAAATGAGAGCGAAGTACAAATAACTGATGCCCTGGATAGTTGAAGCTTCACGTTTAACTCGTGAATTTCCAACGGCTATGTGGTCTTGTGGTATGACACTCTCTTTCGAATCGGAAGGTCCTGGGTTCGAGCCTTGCTCGGCGCATAGTTGAATCATTCGAGAAAGCTCTTTACTCACATTCTCTCACCGTACTCAGGTGTAAAATGAGTACCTGGCCGTTAACAGCGTTGTCTCTGTCCAAAAAAATTTCTGATATCGCCTAACAGGCGTCATGTACCGTCCTACATGTTAAATGTTGCTGTTGGTCAGGGACGTCTTGTTAAGCGCTTTGAGCACGTTTAGTGGAATTTGCTCTATATAAAAGCTCCATTTTTAAACAACCAACAATAGGAAAATGGTGACATTTGTTATGATACACCCACCATATTATATTAATGGAATAAAGCTTTAATATTACTATCAGACAATGGCCCTTTCTTGTACAGATTGTTCTTTTGAACAAACCTTTGCAAAGTGTTTTTGCCTTAACCCTTAACCAGCCATTTTCAGAATTTTCCCCAAAACTACACACCCACCCACCACAACAATAGTTTTTTTCTTACTCAAACAGAAAAGCAACAAATACATTCTATGCATAATATAGATCAGTAAAATGAATTCTACAACAAAGTGTTACGTTTTTATAGCTATAATAAAACATTTTTCTTTAAATTTTGTGATTTACAAAATAAATGATAAAAGTGTTGGTTCGATCGTAACGAATGTGACGATTTTCCTATGGTTGGTAAGGAGAAGATTGCATTGGATGGGTATGACTTTTCTAGAGAAATCGCGAAGAATGTTCAATAAAAAATATCTAAGAATTATTTTTTTACTTGAAATTTATCACCTTAATATTAATGCTATACGTCTAGATAAAATACTCACAACATCCTCCAGCCACATAAAAGGTACCAACACACAAAATGTGTAATCTTTAACGTTTATAGTCTGATGGATAGAATTTGGTGGGAAATAATCAGACAACAGGCTGTATTAAAAACAACAACAATGAACTAGCTGAGTGTCGTCAACTTCGTCCCTTCTATCTATATTATTATCGATGTATAAAAAAAAAACAACTTTTTTTCTGGCCAAAACGAGAAAAAGAAAAACGTCCAGTGAAAAATGGCCATGTCTTGTTTTCAATTAACTTTATGTGATGTGGAAAATGATTTCTCGTCCAAGAACGAGGTGTTGGTGTCCGGCAGTTGAAGTATTCAATAAACAAGGCTGTCTAGACTCGTCTCAGTTGAGTCGCCAGGATTGATTTCGTGTTCTTCCAGAGGGTAATTCTGTACTGATGTTATGCGTTCGGGTAAAATACTCACAATATCCGCCAACCGGATACAAAGTATCAACACGCAAAACTATGCGTAACATTGGACGATTATAGCCTGATTTAAATAATTTAGTAAGAATTACTCATAAAAATTGTGCGGCTATGTGGTCTAGTGGTATGACACTCGCTTTCGGATCGGAAGGTCCTGTGTTCGAGCCTCGCTCGGCGCATATTTGAGTCCTTGGAGAAGGCTCTTTACTCACATTCTCTCACCGTACTCAGGTGTAAAATGAGTACCTGGCTGTTAACAGCGTTGTCTCTGTACGAAATAAAATTGTAACAGGCGCCTAACAGGCATCATGTCCCGTCCTAAATGTTAAATGTTGCTGTTGGCCAGGGACCCCTTGTAAAGGGCTTTGAGTACATTTAGTGGATAGTGCGCTATATAAGAGCTCAATTTAATTTTAAAATTTGATGAGAATTTCTCATTAAATGGCAGTCTAAAAACAATAACAAAGAGCTGAGTGACGTCAACTTCGTTATTTCTATAACCCGGGACAGCGGTTTTGTCTTTGCTGTGTAGATAGTCAAAAGCTACCGAGTTCGATTTTCCGTCGCGAAGTTTTGCCTTAAGCAAAGTCATCTCGCTGTTACTCTCTTTTGCGACGCTCCACTGCGACCGACACCTGGTTTATTCCATTCTTATCTTCGAATAGACCCTAAGGAAAAAAAAGTCCCCTTATAGGTGTGAAAAAAGGGATTTTTGAAAACTTTTTAAAACATTATATTTTGCCATAATGATGTGCCACAATGTAGGGACGAACGGACGGTCAAAGTATTCGAAAATCGTTTGTATTTATATAAACAGAAACGAATAACCGAACTGCGACATTATGAAGCAATGATGTTTTGGTAGTTAACAAACTTGACTCAATTCACCATTAACCGACACTTCTTTATTTTCTTTAAAATGTTTAAATCTTAAGTTATTTCTATATTCCAGATTTGTTGGA
>NC_088366.1:18944225-18994225 GCF_034508935.2 Berghia stephanieae | reverse complement strand
TCCATCCTCACCTGTCGCGAAGAAATTCAAAGTCATGCGGTCAGCAAAGAAAATAATGGGAACTGTTTTCTGGGACAGTCGTGGTGTTATTCTGTTCGAAACCTTACAACCTGGAGAAACAATCAATGCTGCAAGGTACTGCCAAACTCTTGACAAGCTTAGGGAGGCCATTCGCAGAAAGCGCCCAGGGCAGTTGACCAACGGGGTCATTTTGCAACACGACAACGCTACACCCCACACAGCACGAGTGACGCAAGGTTGGCTAGAGAAATATGGGTGGGAGATTTTGCCACATCCACCACACAGTCCAGACCTCGCACCATCTGATTATCACCTCTTTGGGCCACTGAAAAGTGAGCTGGCAGGAAAGCGCTTTGATGTCGATGAAGAGCTTGTTGACCATGTGCGGAAATGGCTACAAAACCTTGACGGAAATTTCTTCCGAGAGGGTATCTATTCCATGGTGCGACGTTGGCATAAGTGTGTCGACAGACTTGGCTGTTACGTAGAGAAATGAAGGACGAGTCAAGGTATGAACACGTGCAAGAATTTTGTTGATAGCATAAAAAACGCGGTTTTACAGGCATTTTTCGGTTAATTATGAAAGAGCCCTCGTACTAGAAAAAATTTTTATTTCTAAACCTATTTTTGTGAAACAAAGATAAATGTTCTCCTTTTTGCAAGCTGATTCAACAATGTGGTTTTCAAATTTATCGTATACGTAATCAATTGGAAGCTCCCGAGAAAGGTATTTTTGAGTAATCTCTTTCACACACACGCGCGCGCACACACACACACAAACACACACACACAAACATATACAAACAATACACAAACAATACACATCCCTGGTCATCTATTGCCTATATTATTAATGTTAATATAAACATCCCATGCTGATTGTCACTACCCCCCCCCCACCCCCAACCATTTCCACCATCCAAGTACCAGCGGCCTTTTCTCTTTGATTTCGTATCATGGTCTACCCGAAGCCCAACACCTCCCCCCCCCCCCCCCCCCCCCCCCCCCCCCCCACCTTCGCCCGTAATCAATTTATAATTTTCTCTCTGTATAGAGCGCCACGTGCACAATTATATACTATTGAATGACTCTGACCTTGCCCCTCCCCTAACACAAGCCAACAGCAACCCAAGCTATCCTCTATCACGTGACCTTAGATCCGATGCTGCATACCGCTTGAGAGTCTTCACTATCCAGATCTCGTTCATGGTCACGTGAGAAGGCTATATCCGTTCGGGTTCGGCGTTCGGCGTCTCGTTCGACCCGATTTCGTTAAAAGCCCATTGTTCAACGAACGTCTATTCTCGTACAAAACTGGAGATAATAAAATCATCTTTTAGTCAAGATAATGAATGGTGGTAGACCAAAGTTGTCTAAATATAACAAATTGCTTCTGTACTTTCTTATAATGAATGACACCCGCTTTCGGACAGGAAGGTCCTGGGTTCGAGTCTCACTTGGCGCATAGTTGAGCTCTTGGAAATGGCTCTTTACTCACTTTCTCTCTCCGAACTCAGGTGTAAAATGAGTATCTTGCTGTTAACAGCGTTGTCTCTGTCCGAAAAAAAGGTTATATCGCCTAACAGGCGTCGTCCTAAATGTGAAGTATTGCTAGTGGCCGGGAACCCCTTGTAAAGCGTTTTGAGCATGGTTAGTGGATATTGCGCTAGATAAAATCTCATTTTTTAAAGACAGAAAATGTAATACTTTACAAATAACACAACACAGTGAAGGAAAACAATAAACCACAACATTCGAAATTCAGTCTGGTACGATGGGTATTGTAATTATTAGTCAGTCACTGATCAAGACAGAGGAACCTTGTCAATACTCTTCAACAGTCGTGACGTCACTTCCCTCGTAATAACGCATGGTAACTTAGTAACTGGCTCTAAACTATCGGAACAATGGCGGACGCCCTTATGAAATATTTCTCCGACAAGCATAAAAGCGTGTCCAGAGGGAAAAGAAAAATATAAATCTGATCATTCTTTGACTTTTACACATTCTGATCACAAGACATAATAATATATGAAAAGTTCTAGCCAGCATGAAGAATAAAAATTACAGATTTTCTTTGTTTAGAACCACGATGGCCGCCGTTGCTGGGCGACGTGACATCAGACTATTGAATCCAATTGCCAGGAGGAATTATCGAGCACCAGGAGAGGACAAACACTCCACCCCCAGGTCAGGTGACCCAGGTGGCGGAAAGGGGAAATTGCAATCCCTTTGGGAGGCCCTTTTGGCAAGGCCGAGTACCCATCAGCCACCATCGCTAGGGTAACAGCAAAAGAACAGGGAGCTCCCGAAATGAGCAAAGTGTTGAAGTCGGAGCAGATGTTGAGCCGGAGTGCGAACTTTTAAAATCACAAAATCATGCAAACGTGCGGCTATGTGGTCTTGTGGTAGGACACTCGCTTTCGGATCGGAAAGTCCTGGGTTCGAGCCTCGTGCTCGGCGCATAGTTGAGACCTAGGAAAAGGCTCTTTACTCACATTCTCTCACCGTACTCGGGTGTAAATTGAGTACCTGGTCGTTTAACAGCGTTGTCTTTATCCGAAAAATTGTAATATTGCCTAACAGGCGGCATGTCCCGTCCTACATGTTAAATGTTGCTGTTGACCAGGGACCCCTTGTAAAGAGCTTTGAGCACATTAAGTGGATATTGCTCTGCAAAAAGCTCCATTTTTCTTTTATTTTTTTTTCAGCTCAAACGCAAATAATGATATCCAGGTTTTTAAGAGTTACAATACTTATTATTATTTTTTTCCTTCGAGCTTCAAGCAGCAATATTTTCATGATAATCAATTGTAGAAAATACAATTATTTTGATTTCATGACTGACCGAATATTTTAATATTCGATTGATGAATAATTTGAACTAAAAGCATTAATGTTTTTCATCGAAATAATACATTTTACAGAAGTTTATATTGAACCAGGTCCCTTTTTTAACGTCTACCTATATCTTTCCTTTTTAAATTTGATTTTACCGAATTTTTAAAAACAAATGTAGTGTTCAATTGTATTTATTCTCAAAACAATTCAATAATAATGGCGAGAGATAGAGAGAGAGAAAGAGAGAGACAGAGAGAGGAAGAGAGAGAGAGGGAAGGGGGAGATTAAACAGAAAAATATGTGAATATTTTGAAGAGAAGCAAAGCAATGAAAACAAATCTAATTAATAGCATTCTGACTTTTGATGTCCTCATTCCAATGCCTGAAATATCATCATGTGAGGTAAACAGTTTGATCATTCTGAAGAAGAAAAACTGGGTTGAAGTATGACAGATAGGCAGGCAAACGGCTTTGTGGCTGTCAAAAATACGACATTCATAAACAGGCGAGAGAGAAGGATGGAGGGAAAGAAAGAAAGATAGATGGAGATAGATAGAGATAAAGAAAGAGAGAAAGAGAGAGAGAGAGAGAGAGAGAGAGAGAGAGAGAGAAAGAGAGAGAGAGAGAGAGAGAGTTTTGCTGAATGTTAACTTGATTAATTAAAAGATAACAGATAAGCAGGAAGCCAACTGTTGTCATTGATCATGACATCAAAACAAAACAAAATGAAGGGGGAAAGTAGAGAGATGTGGAGAGAGAGAGAGAGAGAGAGAGAGAGAGAGAGAGAGAAGCAGAGAGAGAGAGAGAAGCAGAGAGAGAGGTGGGGGGAGAATAAGGAAGAGAGAGAGAGAGGAAGGGAGAGTGAGAGAGAATGAGGAGGAGAGATGGAAAGAGACAGAAAGACAGAGAGAGAGAGAGAGAGAGAGAGAGAGAGAGAGAGAGAGAAGCAGAGAGAGAGGGGGGGGAGAATAAGGAAGAGAGAGAGAGAGAGAGAGAGAGAGGAAGGGAGAGTGAGAGAGAATGAGAGAGAGAGAGAGAAAGAGAGAGCTGCTTTGGGGTCTTGTGATACGATACTCGCCTTCGTACCTTCATGTTCCCGGTTAAATAATCTGAAATAAATAGCTTATTTAAGACTTTTAAGCATACGAAACTAAACTACTCGTTTCAAGAAAACTATAATTTATCCTAACAAGAAGTCCCACACTGGGTGATGCTATGTTGAGTCCTCGGAAGAGGGCTTTATAACCAAGATGACCTGCAATAATAGAACACTGAGACTTTTAAGCAAACGAAACTAGACTAGATACTCGTTTCAACAAACCTATTTTATCCTAACTAGAAGTCCGGCACTGGGTAATGCTACGTTGAGTCATCGGAAGAGGGTTTTATAGTCAAAAGTACTTTGCGACATTGACTTGCGTTCTATTCAAATGGGAACCAAACAATTAATATTGTCCATTTCACGCTATAGGGAATGAGATTAGCGGAAGAGTAGCATCCCTTGATTGGACGTCACCTTACAGAGAGAACGTCAAAATGGTCTTGCGCATGCTTGTCTCTCTTTCTCGCTTTCGGTGAAGTGTCTCATGCCACTTTCACCGGAAGCGAGGACCAGAGACGCATGCGCACAACCAACATGACGTTCTCTCTCTCTAATAACTTTCCCGCCGGTGACGTCCAATCAAGGGACGCTACTCTTCCGCTAATATGATTCCCTATAGAATCCGGGATAAACTCCGGTTCTGTAGGACGACTTTTAAGACTAGGTCAACGATGACATATTATATGATTGAGAAAAATGGCAAATATGAAGTGTTTACTGCATTTCCATGAAAGCATTGTTGGATTCTAGCTCCATAGGACCAATGTCTCTAAGGGGTACTTAACTCCAATTTTATAAATTGAACATAAGATTGAATTTTCAACACCGGGTCCGCCACGACATGAGGTAACTGAGAAACATGATAAATATGAAGTGTCGACTGAAGGTCGATGAAACAATTATTGGATTAGCAGATAATATAGAAAAGCCTTGTGTCTGTAAAAATAAAAAGGATGTGAAAATTTGATTAAAGATTCAATAATCACTTATGGAAATTTCTATAACTCAAATCCACGAATTCGCTATACTCATTGCGCTTCGCGATGGTACTTTTATTAACTCAACTCATTGTATACATTATAACTTGTTCGATGTCTTTTCATTTGTACTAGCCACTTGTAGATAGTATGCGCTTGGCTAAGAAACTCAGAACATTGCCATCCGGAAGTATAACGGACCAACACACAAAACTATGTGTAGCCATGAAGGTTTATGGTCTGACTAATACAATTAAGTGAGAATTACTCATAGACATGGATGGCAAAAACACGAACAAGGACCCGAGTGACGTCAACTTCATTCTATTATATATATATATATATATATATATATATATATATATATATATATATATATATATCCCCCCCTCGCCCAACACACACACACACACACACACACACACACACAAACACATATGCTTTAAGAATTATGGTAAAAATGGAATGCCAACTTCATGCATGCCTATGAAATAACAGGTCATGGATTGGCAAATAATAATATGTCTGTAGAATAAGGATGTGAACATTTGATTAAACTTCAAGAAGCAGTTGTGAATATTTACATATCTAACTTAATCATACGGATTTGCCATTCTCAATGCATTTCGCGGTGGTACCTTTATCAACTTGCCAGGTCAAAATTTCCATTTTATACAGAATAATCAATAATAATTGAGCTTCTTATATAGCGCAATAT
The DNA here is from genome assembly GCF_034508935.2 of Berghia stephanieae. Lineage (NCBI taxonomy): Eukaryota > Metazoa > Mollusca > Gastropoda > Nudibranchia > Aeolidiidae > Berghia > Berghia stephanieae. Next base: position 18,988,566 of record NC_088366.1, on the reverse strand, counting down.
CCACAAAACGTGCTCAAAGCGCTTTACAAAGGGTCCCTGACCAACAGCAGCACATAACATATAAACGAGACATGACGCCTGTTAGGCGATATTACATTTTTTCCCGACAGAGACAAACGCTATTAATGGCAAGGTACTCATCTTACACCTGAGTAGGGTGAGACAATGTGAATAAAGAGCATTTCCAAGGACTCAACTAGGCGACGAGCGAGGCTCGAACCCAGGACCTTCCTATCCGAAAGCGAGTGCCATACCACAAGACCGCATAGCCGCACACCATAACTCATTGTTTGGGGTCTTTTTCTTTGTACTAGCGATTTTATAGCCGGTAAATGACAGGCACTTATTCCCACATGCCGACTATAGTTCGTACTTCCTGAGAGAATTAGTTCGTGACGATGGGTTACAATAAGTGTCTTGCTATGAATGTCAAAAATAAAAAGAATAAATATGAATATTTATATTCCCTGGATTTGCCATGCTCAATGCGCTTCAGGATGTTTTTAATCTATTACCCCAGCAATCTATATGGAATCACAATATTTCCCTTTCTTACAGGACAGTCGAATGTTAGGCTCATACATTACCCGTCACTGTCTATAGCAAGATACTCAGTCATACCTGAGTCGAGTGGGGTAATATGTCCTGTACCTTATCCTAGGAGAAAACGCTTGAACCAGAATTTTTGTGCAAACACGATCACCCATCCGGCTACAGACCACGCTTAACATCTCTTGACATTGACATTTGTTACAAGATGAGAAATCATATCACTGAGTTTCCGATACGCACATGAAAATGGAACGTTTATCCTTCTGTATTAAAAATAAAATATGTTGCCCTTTCCACCACGACATCATAAGATACCGTCGCTTGGGAATTCATCAAACAAGATGTCTGATATCAACAGGAATCACTCATGTTGTCCAAGTTAGCAAAATGGGGGTTAATAATCTTTCCCAAGGTAAAAAAAAAATGAAAGTGCTTGACGCGGGGCTCGAACCCGGGACCTTCCTGGTCATAGCGTAATGTCTTAACCCACTCGGCCACTTCGCCCTCAATGCTTCTGCATGGATTTCCTAAAGAGCCATCAATCTAACCAGAACTTTGTCCAAACGGAAATAATCCTGGGTGGTGTTTATCTAAATTGTGATCTTAACCAGTTTTCTGCCGTACTCGGGAAAAGCCCTTATCTAAAGATTTTGGCCAGAAAACTCGTCCTTCAAATATCGATCGATTTAAATAACTTCCTTTTTGGCAAATACTCTCAAACCTGGAACTTCGCGAGGTCCCATGTTTGAGAGTTTTTACCAAGATGAGGGTCATTTAAATCGATCGATATTTGAAGGACGAGTTTTCTGGGCAAATTTTAAATACGAATCTTTCCAGAGTACGGCAGTTAACTGGTTAAAAAGAGTGGCATTTGTCAGGGCTTCATATCCTGCCCAACTTTTGTCATAAATAAAGACGTGAGGAAAAATGCTGACAACCATACAGATGTTTAAATAATGATAAAAAATGTGGCCTAGGAATAGTCAGTTCGATTTTGGGGTCGTGGTAGCTCAAATTATGATAGAGCACTCCCTTCGTACGCAAAGGGACCGAGATTGATCCCGAGGGCAATCGAGATTTTTTTTGCTGATATTTCTCTCCACCCAACAGTGATTGGATGAATGGGTCTGTTAAATGTGGCGGAAAGTACTCAGCGATGGATTTGTCTCATATCCAAAGGGTAGCAAGCAATTGCTATTGCCCGCCTAATGGCTCTGAAGGACTGCTTTATAGTTAAGATTTTACGCAAACTGATATGTGACTGATCATCTCAAAACGGCCATATGTGGGAGTGATGACCAGATATCCAAAAAACGTACATTTATGCTACCTCATGATATTTCAATCTAAAGTATTGACTTCATTGAGGATAGATAGTGATTGATCCAACCAATCGGATAAAACTTTGAACTCCTGCTGTTGCAATGTCAAACAAATGGCTTAACCCTCTCCTTACCACCTGCAGTAAAATAGTGACATTTGTTACAACACAATATACATTTTTCTTATTCACATTCATTATGTACAATTAATACAAACTTTGAAGAATGATCTTTGTTTAATTGATAATAAGATAAAGTTGTTTTATAGACAGCTTGTTTGAGTTTAAAAAATCAATTTTTTTTATCTGCTGGGCAAGTCTGCCATTTTGGGAAAATATTGTAAAAACCATCGGTAAGGAGAGAGTTTATCCGCTGTTGGACCATAGGACCGTGTTTTGGGAACGAATTTGGCATTTCAAACGCAGGATTTCAAGAATCCTATAATGTACCCCCCCCCCGCCCCCCCCCCCCCCCCCAACCTAACCCCACATTTACAGAACTCGTCTATATTATTTCTTATCGAAATATGTTCTTACTTTTTTTTTTTACAATGTCTGGCTCTCGCATTTAACGATTTGACATTCAGAATCGTCAAGAGTGGTCAGGATATCTTCCATCGTAAAAATCTATTTTAGTAAAACCGGATGCGTGGGGGATAAAATAATTTTAAAAATGTATTTGCTACTTTTTAAAACAAAGGATAATAGGGACACCTCGTAATACTTATTTATATATATATATAAAACCGGCTTTTCCCCACAACAAACGGTTATGATAATTTGGTTTCTTAAAATTCACCGATAGTCGAACCATAGACCTACAGGCCATTAGGTGAGTATCATACCACAAGACGCACAAAGCAGCACAAAGATAGAAGTGACATCAAAATCCGAGTGTAAAGGGATAATCATTAACTACAAGGTGTTCGTGCTCTGTTATGTTTGGGATTTTTTTTCTACTTTTCTCTTTCTTTGAACATTGAACTTTAGACCGTTTTCCGATTGGTTGAATCATATCGGACAATGCAAAATGTGTACGTTATTTTTCTTTCAATTTAGCTTCTGGTAGGCAAAAGGTAAGATAACCATGCATTTTGAACAGGCCTGATAATCTAACATTGTTGTAATATACAATAGTTTCCGTTGGTTTGAGATTCGTTTCATTATAAGAATGTCACCAAACAATTTGAATTTGCCTGAGTGCCTTATGAAAGATTGTATATTGATTTATAAGCTCCTGGTATCAGTGATAACATAATTGACTAGACAAGGTCTCAACTCACAAGGAGGGAAATGTTGGAATTGGAGCTTGCAATTTTGGTACAGTTGAGAGTGGCGTTCCCTAGGGTAGTGTTCTGGGACCACTTCATTTATCTTGTATATTGCTGGCTTGCTAGATAGTTCATCTAAATGTAAATTATTTGCTGATCCAAAATAGTATTTTTCATCATATATATGAGTTCGTGTGTGTATGTATGTGTGTGTTTGTGTGTTTGTCTGTGTGTTTGTATGTGTGTGCTTAAAACTGTTTTATGACCGATGAACCAGATGTTAACAAATAATGTTAAAGTTAATATTAAACGCACGATGAAATTAGTTTTCATCAGATATAGCCATCAATGAAATATATGAGTAATATAACAGAACATATCATAGTATGGTTCGCTTAGGTCAAACGCCTTTAAATACACTATAAGAAAAAATAGAAAGGTTCAGGTGACGAATCCACTGGTGTGATCATAACTATGACCATCGTTTTACAACAAGAACGATCAGAAATAGAACAATTTTTTTAAAATAAAGTATTCATCAAATACATATTTAAGTGATGGAGCCCCCTGTCAATTGTATTTTGAAGTGATTTATAGATAGTTCGAAGTTGACGTCACTCAGGTCTTTGTTATTATTTTTTGCCAACCGCGTTTATGAGTAGTTATCACTAAATTGTATTAACCAGACTACAAACGATCATGATTAAACACAGTTTTGTGTGTTGACCAGTTATACTTCCGGATGGCAATGTTGTGAACTTCTTAGCCAAGCGCATACTATCTATACTTTTCGAGTCTTTGGTTATGGCGTTTTAGATGTCCCATATAGTAACTGTCCTAATAAGAGTTCTTTTTGCCGAGTAGTTGTAGGATAAAAATTTTGTGTAATCCGTCTTATATTTTTCCTTTATATATGTATATAAATATATATATATATATATATATATATATATTATATATATATATATATATATATATATATATATATATTATATATATATATATATATATATATATACTTGATGCCAGGGGTAATATCATTTACACAGCGATCGATCGATTTGTCGAGACGGCGTGGACATTGATATCGTATTCCTTGTGAAGTTCCGGGAGTTGCGTGATGAAGAAATAAGACTGGGCAAGCATAGAAATATTATATCCTGGAAAACATTGAAACACTTTGACAAGACACAATTATTTGTATAATTTTTGTTAAAAATTCCCTATTATTTATCGATTTAGTGAACGCCAAATTTGTCCAAAGATTTTCAGACCTTAAACGTCAAAGAAACTACTTTTTGACATAGACAGACTCGTCTTTCTAAAACTAAAATTAAAAACTAATATAATCCTCTTTATTCATCCCATAGGGGATATTTGTCTTTATGGTTTATTCCAATGAAAGACTGGAATAACCCAAGTGTCCGTAGCAATGCACAGCCGCAAACTGAGCTAGGAGGGAGGTGACTTGCTCAAGGCAACACAGGGAAGCAATTAATTATTCGAACCTAGTACATTTCGGGTACGAAGCAAAGACCGTACTTCTGAGACACGCTGACCTCGATTGATAAGTGAAGTAAAAGTATTTTTGTCAAAATCATTACCAAAGGCGTTTTGTCAGATTAAGGAGGGTCTTTCCATCTATCTGATTGACAACAAAAAAAATAATAATTTGTCAATTTCCTGTTTTCATTTCATTTACATTTAAATGAATAAAAAAGGGATAAAGTAAGTAAATAAAATGAAAATGTTTAATAGCTACTCAATGTAAATGTAACTGATTGGTATAGCTAGATCTGATTTACAGCTGATGTAAGACAGAAATTTCGCATCGTTGATTAATAGAACTAAATATTTGAACAGGTTATAAAGATAGGAAATAAAAATGAAATTATATAACATTGAGATATAACGAAAACAGTGTAAAATTGAAGCCTGGAAAACCACCTAGTGTGAAATTCTGGAATTTGAAACGATTGTAGTCAATAATTATAGTAGCTGAAATAATAGTTCCTGAAAATTAATTATGTTATAGTAAAAAATATGAGAGTTTGTATAAGGTTTTTGATGAGATAGATTATGAGTTCTAGTAGTAGTAAAATACAGGATTTCACATTTGCAGACCTGCCTAGTGATAAGGAAAATATTCGTAGAATTACGAGTTTGGTTTTTTTTGCTCCAGTGACAGAACAGCACAGACGTGTTTGATTCAATGCATCTGGTTGAAAAGGAAAGTTCGATTGCTTAGAAATTGTATTTCGGAATTATGAGCGTTTGAGATCATTCTGAGTGCAGATAATTGATTACTAATTCTATTTATTGTGATATTTTAATTGTTTTCATTAGAAACTAAGAATAATTGAGATTTCAAGTAGGCGTCTCAGCATTTACTGTCATTTTAACTTTAAAATCAATGTTGGCACCTGTCTGATTGCTCCTTTTGATGATGAACACATTTGCAATTGCTCCTCTGTCTTTTAATTGATAAGGTATTTCAGAACTGATTTTTTTAAAAACGTTGTTTTTTTAGATTCTAGCAGCAACTTTATATTTAGAATAACATTTTCCAAACCCTTTTGAAACGGGTTATTCTCTGATTTAATATTTGAAAATTGGAAAAATAATCAAAAACATGAGACTTTTATGTGTTTTATTATTGAAAATCATTATGATGTCTTAATGTTGTGAATTATAAAAGTTCATATTTCCGGTAATTTTGTATTTAAAATCAGTGTTGGCATCTTGTTAACCCCGCCTTTGAGATGATGGGGACATTTGAATTTAGAAATACGATATTCATTATTTTTCGATAACGTGTTATTTTTAATAATTTAATTATTTTAATAGGGAATGAGATTAGCGGAAGAGTAGCGTCCCTTGATTGGATGTCACCCATGGTCTGTGACGTCACCGGCGGAAAAGTTATTAGAGAGAGAACGTCATGTTGGTTGTGCGCATGCGTCTCTCGTCCATGACGTTCTCTCTCTAATAACTTTTCCGCCGGTGACGTCACAGACTCTGGGTGACGTCCAATCAAGGGACGCTACTCTTCCGCTAATCTCATTCCCTATTCCAACACCTAATCCCCTTATACCGACGTGCATTTATTTGTAGGTCTGATAACCCAATTGTCCTTATGGGCTCATTGTTGTAATGGATATCTCAAAAAATGACGCAAAATATTGTCCATTGCAGCAATGTTAAACTAGGCCCATAAGTGAGTAGGGATGTCAGACCTGCGTATATGTTCACGTGGATTTCCACCGGTAATCGGACGCAATTAAGGACTTGATTTAACATAGTCGTAATGAACAATATTTTGAATTATTTTGAAAATCTATGCATTTTCATTACAACAAACGATCCCATAACAAATTGGATCGTCAGACCTGCAAATAAATACGCGTCGGGAAAAAACAAAACAAACTAAAGCAAAAGAAAAAAGAAAAGTATAAGAAAAGATAGAGCTGAGTGTGAACTCGGTTTGATGCCAACAAAGACAAACTCAATTGGATTCAATAGTTTGATGTCACGTCGCCCAGCAACGGCGGCCATCGTGGTTCTAAACAAAAAAAAGCCATATTTTTATTCTTCATGCTGGCTAGAACTTTTCATATGTCTTGTGATCAGAATGTGTAAAAGTCAAAACATGATGAGATTTATAATGTTCTTTTTCCTCTGGGTACGCTTTTATACTCGTCGGAGAAATATTTCATAAGAGCGTCCGCCATTGTTCCGATAGTTTAGAGCCAGTTACTAAGTTCCATGCGTCATTACGGGGGAACTGACGCCACAACTGTTGAAGCGTATTGTGGGCTTGATTTAACTTTGTCGTAATAGATGAAACACCGATCTCTCTTCAAATATGGGGCAGCTTGGATCAGCGGTACGGTCTTTGCTTCGTATCCGAAAGGTACCGAGGTCGATCACCCACCGCTGCGCTGTATGGCCTTGAGCAAGTCACCCCGCCCTATCTCAGTTTGCGGTGCTGCACTGCGGCTGCCGTCTGGGTTATTCCAGTCTTCATTTAGAATAGACCCTAAAGACAAATTTCCCCATGGGGATTAATAAAGGGAATCATATATAAATGGTTAAAGCCAGGATGAGCCTGAGACGAGATCTTGAAATACCAGTAAATAACTGTCATTCTACTTCACCATGTTGGGACCCAAACACGAAGGACGACGGCCAGTCACTTCGTTACCCCTAACACTCAACAACAATCTCCAAACATTAAACTCCGCTTAGCATCAACTGACTATAGACTTCTACAACATCAGAGACATGTCATCTGCCGGACACAGGAATGGAGATTCCTGTGCAGAGAAATCATGAAGACCGCGCAAGCTGCAAAGTCGGTCAGCTGTGCCAGCGAAAAGCTTTTGATTCAAGTAAGTCAATGTACAATGTGCGGCTATGGGATCTTGTGGTATGACACTCGCTTTCGGATCGGAAGGTCCTTGGTTCGAGCCTCGCGCTCGGCGCATAGTTGAGTCCTTGGAAAAGGCTCTTTACTCGCTTTCTGTCACCGTACTCTGATGTAAAATGAGCACCTGGCCGTTAACAGCGTTGTCTTTGTCCGAAAAAATTGTAATATTGCCTAACAGGCGGCATGTCCCGTCCTACGTGTTAAATGTTGCTGTTGACCAGGGACAATTTGTAAAGCGCTTTGAGCACATTTAGTGGATATTGCACTATATAAAGCTCATTTTTTTTAATTTAAAAAAAAATGTTTTGCGTTGGTTTGAGAGTAGTTCCATTACAACAATGATTCCACAAAAATGTGGGTTACCAGACCTGCGAATAAGTACACGTTGGCCTACACGTGTAATTTCTATCAAACAGATAACTCACAAATCTAAAAGTATTTTCTTGATTTTCGGTAATGAATAGAAATTCAAGCTTTCACGACAACATTCTAAAGACATTAATTACGCTTTCAGCTATAATTACTCCTGATTTCATGGTAACGGGTTTCATTCATCTTTCCTTTTTCATTGGAAAAATAAAGATTTGCCCTCTCCATCAAATGCTCACAAATTTTCAAATTATATTCTACCACCTCTGTTTTAATACAATTGAGGAATTTTGAAGACAACAATTGAGAATTCGAGCTCGAATTGTGTTAAATCAAAAACAAGACAATCTAAACTACCACTTTCCAAATTAACTACAACGTTAAACAAAAAATAATTAAAAAATTGAGCTTTATATCCACTAAATGTGCTCAAAGCGCTTTACAAGGGGTCCGTGGTCAACAGCAAAATTTAACATTTAGGACGGGACATGACGCCTGTTAGGCGATATTACAATTTTTCGGGCAAAGACAACGCTGTTAACTACCAGGTACCCATTTTACACCTGATTACAGTGAGAGAATGTGAGTAAAGAGCCTTTTCCAATGACTCAACTATGCGCCGAGTGCGAGGCTCGAACCCAGGACCTTTCGATCCGAAAGCAAGTGTCATACTACTAGACCACATAGCCGCACAACGCTGATTGTTTGATTCTAATTTTGTTCTTGTCTATTACTTAATATTATTTTAAAAAGTAATCCTTCATAATTCAGAGCCATTCGGCCCATCAATTCCTTGATATCCTTTGGATAGGACGCTGGTCTATCGCAAAGTACTTTCCGCCAAATCAAACAACCTCAGCTACCCATTCACTGCAGGGTGGACACGGGGGCCTGAAAAAAATATCGGCTGAACCCGGGATCAATCTCAATCCCTTTGCATGTGAAGCGGGTGCTCTACCAACTGAGCTATCGGTATCCCCAATATTATAAAACTGCCGTAAAATGACCGAAAAAAAAAACAAACAAACGTGCTTTTCATTTTAGCCATAAAATCCTACTTTGTAAACCGATGATAAATCAATCTAGCCATAATTCTTTGGAATAAAAAAGGTGTTTGTTAGAACACAAGTGTCCCCATAGCTCAGTTGGATGAGCACTCGCTTTACTAGCTCGATCCTGGGTGCAGTGTACCTGGCCGTTAACAGCGTTGTCTCTGTCGTATTAACTCTTTAAGATTCAACCCGACAAAAACCGACAACGACATAATATTCATGGGCGGGGTAGCCAAGACTGGCCTCAGTAAGTAAAATCCAATCGTTGTGAAGGAAATGACAGGCCCTGTCACTGCCGCAGGGTGTTTTCAGCTTTGATTTTTATAAATTTGCCGACAGAAAAGAAAATATGTTTCAGAAATTGCGATTTAAATCCTATTTTATTTGCGGGTGAAAATCATTGACATTGCACTTTGTTTGGTAAAAATCGGTAAAAAATTACGACTTTGGTGATGAAAAATGACTTTGAAGACAATTATTGTAAACTTTTAAAAATATTATGAATAATTTATAACTCCCTTATTTGTGGGTCGATTTTGTCATTCGAGGTCTCAATTTTATTGTAATAAAGAGATAGGAACTTCAGAGTTATTTTTTCTGATGCGAAATTATTACTTTGTAATTTTAGCACCAAGAAAAATAGTCGGTAAATAAATTTGTAACACCTCTTTGATAGACCGCCAGGGTCCGTTCGTGTAGAATTGTGAATCAAGCGTCTCAAAAGTCTTCGACCAATCATAGGCTATCTATCCAGCTGGCCGAAACAAAGACGCTTCTCCCCGTCGATGTATTACGCTATTGTTATGCAAGGAATATAACACCTTATTGAGTAGGCCTAAAACCTAAAATCTAAAAGTATAAAATATAATTCTGAGGAATTTGAAAGTCACATTGCTGAAATCAGCTTGAAAAAAGAAGTACATTGGTCTTTGTTTCATAAAAATCGGTTGAAAACCAACTGTTTTACGAATAAATTTGATTTTAAAAATTGCTTTTGTTTATTTTAGCTTTTTTTTAGCAACTTTTTTATTTATCGGCCGATTTTCTTGATTTTTATATCATTCTTTATATCTCAAAGAGACGAGATCAGTGATATACTTTGTTTGTTTCAAATGTAACTAGAACATAATTTGGCTTTTTTACCTATCGACCATGCCTGGATAATTTATTCAACAACGTGGCGATGTGACGCAACTATTCCCTGGCCGTCTTCCACTGCATCGACGATGATTCAATTCATTGTTGACGGCTGTGGACACGTGAGCTGTCAGAATGACCAATCGTTGAAGGGTCAAGATGTTCAGTAGCCAATCGTTCTTCGGTCAAAAAACTTATGAACTCACGAGAACAAAAGTTTGAAATTTGGTGATGGACGGACCTATGAAATCGTTTCTGGGCGGAGTTTAGCCATGAGTGACCGTAGAAAACGAAAAGGCGACTACAGATATCAAAGAGTAGGCTTATATCATCAAAGGATGTCTACATGATTGACATGGCCATATAGGGAACTCATTATCTACTCCCCCAAAAAGAATCTGAACACGAGAGGGTTAAGCGAGATACAGCCACAAACCAGAATAAAACGCAGAAAAAGCGTCCCATATTTTCCGTATTTTTTTCTCTTTGTGAGTCATCCAAATAAATGACACATTTGAAACTGCATAACTTTGTTATAAATTAATGGATTTCCAAAATTCAAAAAGATTTTTACTCAGTGGAGATTGGGCTTTGATTTAAGAGTAGTATTTCCTACAAAAACAGAAAACAAAAATTTTCAAAGTCATTGCTACTTTAAAGTGAAAAAAAATTCTTTTTTTTTTCTTTTCAGGAGATAAACATGACATAATGATGCACATTGTAGTTCACAAAAACAATATTTGAGTCATAATAACTTGCTTTCTATCAGATCACGCTATCTTCCAAAATTATGAAAAAGTAATAATAGTAATAATAATAATCATAATAATAATAATAATAATAATAATAATAATGATAATAATAATAATAATAACAATAATAATAATAATAATAATAATAATAATAATAATAATAATAATGATAATAATTATGATAAATAATAATAATAATGATAATAATAATAATAATAATAATAATAATAATAATAATAATAATAATAATAATAATAATAATAATAATAATAATAATAATAATAATAATGATATGATAATAATAATAATAATAATAATAATAATAATAATATAATAATAATAATAATAATAATAATAATAATAATGATGATAATAATAATAATAATAATAATAATAATAATAATAAAATAATAATAATAAAATAATATAATAATAATAATATAATAATAATAATATAATAATAATAATAATAATAATAATAATAATAATATAATAATAATAATAATAATAATAATAATAATAATAATAATAATAATAATAATATAATAATAATAATAATATAATAATGAAAAATATATTATATAATAAAAATATATAATAAATGATTTATATGAAAATTAAACAAAGCAAGATGATTACTATTAGAAAAAAAAGTCATGTGACCCATTGCCGTAAAACGACATGCACTTATTTGCAGGTCTGATAACCCAATTCTGTATGGACTCATTGTTGAAATGGAAATCTCAAAAAAGCAGGTCTCGTGGTATGACACTCGCTTTCGGATCGGAAGTTCCTGGGTTCGAGCCTCGCACTTCTTTAGAAGAGGAAATGTATGCTTGATTATTTTCATGTGCCAAAGACCCTTTAACAAGATGGTATCTTATTAATCTGTTGGTATTATGTTAACATTATCAAGCCGGAAGGACTAAAATAAATGATTTTATCAGTACACGTCTATTGATAATAAATAAACATTTTCAATCCAGAAGGGATAAATAAACGATTTTTATCAGTACACCGGAGTACCAGTTTTCTTGATACGTTTGGTGTCTATAAAAAAGTACGCTCTTTCACAGCACCATTAGATCCCGTTGCTTAGGCATTCCATGAAGGAATATAAAACATCCATCAAACAGGATGTCTGATGTCAACAGGCATCACTCATGTTGTCCAATGTGAGCAAACCGGGGGTTAGTAATTTTGCCCAAGGAAAAATCCGAAAGTGCCTGAAGTGGGGTTCGAACCCGGGACCTTCGTAATCTGAATGCAATGTCTTAATCACTAAGATGTAATAGGTCTGGCGAAAAGTGTTTATTTGCTATAGACTTGCGTCCTGTCCAAAGGATAATAGCACCCCCCCCCCCCAAACCTTTTTGTGTATAAGTTTGATGGTTTTATAGAATACTTCATTATACTATGACTTGCGCCTGCTTCTATAACAATCTACAATAATCTGGTTTTCCCATTCGTGTATCCAATGCGCATTCATTCAGCCACAGGAGTATCTACGAAATCTAAACTTTTCTTTTCGTAATTGTTATTTTTGCAATTTTTGTTGTTGTTGTTTTTGTTTGTTTTGGGTTTTTTTCCTTCTGATTTACTTCATTTTTTCCCTCATTTTCTTATCCTTCTGAGGGGGTAGGGGTTTCCATTCATTTGTGGTTCATCCACTGAATGAATGAACAGCGGCAGGTTTCATTAAATCCCGAGTTTAAAGAAACGTTGAGCTTTTATATAACACAATATCCACTAAACGTGCTCCAAGCGCTTTACAGGGGATCCCTGACCAACAGCAACACTTAACATGTAGGACAATACATGACGCCTGCGAGGAGATATTTTTTTTCTTCCTGACAGAGACAACACTGTTAACGGCCAGGTATTCAATTTATACCTGAGTGCGGTGAGAGAATGTGAGTAAAGAGGCTTTTCCAAGATATCAACTCTGCGCCGAGCGAGACTCGAACCCAGGACCTTCTTATTAGAAAGCGAGTGTAATACCACAAGACCTCATAGCCGCACAAAGAGTTACATCTTGAAAAGTCAATTATAGGTCTCATTCTATATGTTACGTATTTCTGTTGGTCAGGAACACTTTCTAAAGCGCGTTGAGCACGTTTAGTGGATATTGCACTACATAAAAGCTCAAATTTCAAGTTTTATTTCTCTCCAAAAAGAATTTTTACCAAATCAAACGTATACAAGTTCCACCTCAGTCTATAAATAGAACGAAGTTGATGTCACTCAGGTTTCTGATTTTTTTTTTTTTTTTTTTGATTTTTTTTTCTGGTACCATCTAAAATAAGGTTACCTATAGTTTTGTGTTTTCGACCGTTATAGCTCCAGTGGCAATATTGTGAGTGTTTTAGCCAAGCGCACAGCATCGAACAATGTCTGTCACACTCAACAACTTTCTCCGCCCTGGAATACAAAAATTCAGAATTGACTCGACTTTGAGTAACATTCAGATTCACATTCAGATCCATATCGATCGTTTGATCTTTTCAAAAACTCAAAGGACGAGCTTCCTGGCAAGAATTTTACATACGTGTTTGTTTCTGGTACGGCAATATTGTACTCGGCACCCCAAGATAAAAGAAGAGGCTTAGAAAAATTGGCTTCAACCGTCGTGACGTCACTTCCCTGGTAATGAAGCATAGTAACATAGTAACTGGTTCTTAACTATTGGAACAGTGGCGGACGCCTTTATGACGAGCATAAAAGTGTATCTAGAGGAGAAAAACATCATTAATCTGATCATGTTTTGACTTTTATGCATTCTAATCATATGACAAGTGAAAACGTTTTTGTCAACATGAAGAATAAAAAGGACCAATTTTCTTTGTATAGAACCAAACTGTTCGTTGCTGGGCGGACGTGACATCAGGCTATTGAATCCAATTGGAGAATGGCCGAAAAGTCTTGGCAACCTACAACTTCCAATTTCAAATTGATGAAATAGTTACTATTCATCTACGTCACGGAGCGTCGTGACAATAGGGAAGAAAAGTGGGATGCCAAATAAAACCTCAACTGGTTCCTATCTCATTGGAAGTGTAAAACTACTTTTCAGGCGGACTAAATACATACCTTGTGTACATTTCCTTCTGGATTCAGAGTGATGGCATCTTATTTTCTAGTCCAAATATATTATGCTGGTCAATAAAGACCACCCATTCTCGCTTTATAGCATGTGCTCGACTAAGAAGCTCACAATATTGCCATCCGGAAGTATAACGGACCAACACACAAACCTCTGTGTAACCATGAACTTTTATAGTCTGGGTAATACATCTAAGTGAGAATTACTCATAAACGTGGGTGGCAAAAAAAAACAATATCAAAGACCCGAGTGACGTCAACTTCATTCTATCTATAGAGCCTGCTATTAAAACAGTTATGCCACCTTATGATTCAACATGTAGCCTATACATCATTTTTCCTCCGAGGGATTGGTTACATACACACTTTGAAGAATTTTGCAACCAAAAAAGTAGAAAGTGTGAGGTCACGACTTTTCTATGAGGCTATATGGTCTAGTGGTATAACAATCGCTTTCGGGTCGGATGGTACTGGGTTCGAGCCTTGCTCGGCGCATAGTTGAGTCCTTGGAAAAGGCTTTTTTTAAACTCACATTGTCTCAACGTACTCAGATGTAAAATGAATACCTGGCCTTTAACAGCGTTGTCTCTGTCGGAAAAAAAATTGGAATATCCCCTAACAGGCCTCATGTCAAGCCTCGTCCCACATGTTAAGCATTGCTGTTGGTCAGGAACCCCTTGTAAAGCACTTTGAGCACGTTTAGTGGATATGATAGGCGCTATATGAAGGCTCAACCTATTTTTTCCCGTCCTTATTGGAGGATGGTCCAAAACTCTTTGGCATACAACTTCCAATTTCAAAGTATTGATGAAATAGACACTATCTACGTCACGGACAATCGCGTCAGTATATTCAATTTCTTTCCTCATTTATTTATTTGTAGTTCGGGTATTCCCTTTGATTCTTCTTCTTTGGGATAATATCATATTCACAGGAGATGGGGGGAATTGGTCTGTTCAATTAACCAGTAGATAGATTTTTTGAACCAGTCAATATACGAAATTTTGGCACACCCTCACAAGCTCAATCATATTAATGTTATTGGTTTAGGTAAAATGCTCACAACATCGGCCAGCCAGATTTGACATACCAAAACACAAAATTTGTGTGAACCTTTAACGTTGATAGCTAGTCTGCGTGATGAATTGAACACTGTCGTGAAAGACAATTGCCTTATTGAAGAGTATGATGTCCGAAATTGTGTTAGCTATCCTTTCCCTTATCCGTTCATTGACCGTTTTCAATTTTGCATTTTTAACTAAGATTTATCACAGTCTAGTAATGGAATAATAATAATAATAATAATAATAATAATAATAATAATAATAATAATAATAATAATAATATAATAATAATAATAATAATAATAAAATAACAAAATAATAATAATAATAAATAATAATAATAATAATAATAATAATAATAATAATAATAATAATAATAATAATAATAATAATAAAGAAGCGAATAAGCCAAATACAAAACTGGCCACGTAATTACCAAAGTGACAACTGACGATAACCTCCACTGGGGTAAAATCCGGAAGACCGATAGCTCTATCGCCTCAAAAGAATTTAGCACTGTCCTAACCCTGTATATTTTTATAATTCATCAATGTTTACTTGTGACCAATCCGATAAATCATGTTTGTTGTGCATCGCCCATTTCATAGTTGTGTGGTTGCTTGTTTTATCTCTTTTGTGGTTTGGTTATCAATTCATTTATTCATATTTTTATTTATCTATTTCTTATAAATATTCGTTTGTTGTTTGTTTGTTTGTTTAACTCTATCCTTACCGATCATTTTCAGTATGTTGACCAAAATGGCAGGCTTACACAGCAGAAAAATTGATTTTTAATACTTATACAAGCTCTCTACAAACAAACTTTATGTTCTTATTAATTAAACAAAGATCATTTTTCAAAGTTTGTGATGTACAAAATAAATCTTAATTAGAGAAAATGTATATTGTGTCGTAACAAATGTGACGATTTTGCTGTAGGTGATAAGGAGGGTGTTAAGGGTTTTACGGCGCTTGCGACGCATTAAGGTCGTTCATCGCCATTATTTTTGTTTAGCCATTCTTTTTATTATGTATTTCTTGTTTATTCAATCAGTCATTTATCTCTATCTATTTCATGTCCGTTTAATTAGTCATTTATCTATCTATCTATTTTTACTATTATTATTATTATTATTATTATTATTATTATTATTATTATTATTATTATTATTATTACTATAATTATTATTATTGTTATTTTATTATTATCATCATTATTACTACTATTTTAATTACTTTTTCCCCTATTAGAAGAGCTTTAACCTAACAAAAATTGCCTATTTGGATAATAACGATTATTATTATTATTATTTCTTGTCCATTTATTTATTTCTTATTTGTTTATTCAATTAGTTATGGTCTCATTTTTGTAATGTAAAATAAGCTATCAAATAAAATAGAACAGATCGTTTACCATTTCGACAATGAAAAAAAAAAACATAAACGAAATTTTCTCTCATCAAAAATCCTAGACTCTATGCAAGTCATATCTATATTTTTTAAACTGATTTTAACGATAAATTAAATGTAAAAAACTTCAGCTTGAGTTTTTTGTGTAGCGCATTATCCACACAATTGCAAAGTCTTGAATTAACAAGCTATTAGTCAACACACCGTTCAGCATTCTGGTCCAAGTTTGTAAATGTTGCTGCTCGAAGCTCGAAGAAATAAATAATAATGTGAAATTGATTGTAAGCTTCAATTTAATTACAAAAAAATATCAAATGAACGTTTCGGGTTTCCCCATTATCAACAAAACAGAATGAATGAAACCCCACAGATGAATGAAATAATGTCGTAGTCATCTGTGGTGTTTCATTCATTCTGTTTTGTTGATAAAGGGGAAACCCGAAACGTTCATTTGATCTGTTTTTGTAATTAAATTGAAGCTTACAATCAATGTCAGATTATTATCTATTGGTTCAAGTTTGTGAAATTAGCTATCTTCCACTTGAGATAGACTGTCCACGTTCTCCGTCTTCACTAGATGATTTCAAGCGTCGATTGAAGATATTCTTACTCAGACAGACTTTCTTTTGATTATGTGTATCATAATTTGCGTTGTCCGTGTACTGTGTTAGGGCTTAATTTATGTTATGCGCCCAGAGCCCTCCAGATGAAGGGATGTTTGGCGCACTATAAATCTATAACATTATTATTATTATTATTATTATTATTATTATTATTATTATTATTATTATTATTATTATTATTATTATTATTATTATTGTTATGTACTCATATTACACCTGAATGCGGTACCGAATATGAGTTGAGAGCCTTTCCAAAACCGCCACATAGAGCAGAACAGAAATTTTGGACCGATCGCTCCCAAAAAGGGGCGCCTTTTGTCATTGTAAAGCAGATCTTAGTACCAGGTTATTTACTATTTCATACGACCTAGATTGGGACATTTATCCTCTCAATCTCCTAACCTTGTCACTATGTGGTTATATTTCATTAACCAAAGTCTTATAGATTCTGAATGGGTAGCGTGCTTATCCAAAGATACAATCATTGAGTATATGAAATCAGAATAGAAAATCTAATTAATCTCTGATGATTAATCCACCATAAGCTGGGACAGAGTATTTCCCTCTCTTTCCCGTCTTTCTTCTTCATCTTCTTCTTCTTCTTCTTCTTCTTCTTCTTCTTCTTCTTCTTCTTCTTCTTCTTCCTCTTCTTCATCTTCTTCTTTATCATCTTTATCTTCTTCATTCACTTTTCATCATATCACTTTCCTAAAACTATTATTATCACCACCATCATCATAATCATCATCATCATCATCCTCTTCATCACCACTACCACCAACATCATCAGCACCATCATCATCATCATCGTCGTCGTCGTCATCATCATCGCCATCATCATCATCATCATCATCATCACCATCACCACCACCATCATCATCATCAGCATCATCATCATCATCATCATGATCATTTTCATCATCATAATCATCACCGTCAGCATCATATTAACCATTACCATTATTGTTATTATAATGCTGTACATACACACAAATGCAACAACACCTTGAGAGATTAGGGAGAAGGCACATTTTCAATATAAAGATATGAAAAAGTGTGAATCAAAAAGTGCCAGACAAAGCAAGAAAGAAAAATACAAGAAAAGAAAACATCCCCAAAAAAATCAGTCTTCCTTCACTGGGAAGCGAACTTCAGACCTATTGATTAGCGGTCAAGTTTGGAAGATCTGAGGTTCGATCCCCAGTCAAGGAAAACTGATTTTTTGGGATGTCTATATTTCTTGTATATTTCTTTCTTGCGTTTATTGGCACTATTGTATACACACTTTTTCATATCTCTAAAGGTAACATAAACTCAAATACTATTACTATTCAAAAACCCGCTTAGTTAGTTTTCTTTACTCACGTTCGTCATCTATAGTTACATCGAACATAAACAAACAAACAAAGAAAAAAACAGAAAAAAACCCAAATTGATCAAATAAAAGGTAATTCTATTTTTTTTTTTTTTTTTTTTTGTTCTTATTCATGGGCCAAGGTTGCAAATACAAATAATATAATGAAAAAGTTGCTGCTTGAAGCTCGAAGGAAAAAATAACGATAAGTATTGAAATGTAAGCTCCAATTTATTAAACGACGATAGATACTGTGGACGTTTCGGGTTTCCCATTTATCAGCAAACCGATGAATGAAACACTAAGGACGAATTCACACATCTCTCGTTAGTCCTTAGTGTTTCATTCATCGTGTTTTGTTGATAAAGGGGAAACCCGAAATGTCCACAGTATCTGTCTTCGTTTAATAATTTGGAGCTTATCGTTATTTGTTAGAATTGTACGGTCATGTGGTCTAGTGGTATGACACTTGCTTTGGAATTGAAAAGTCCTGGGTTCGAGCCTCGCTCGGCGAATAGTTGAGTCCTTGGAGAAGGCTCTTTACTCACATTCTCTCACTCAACGTACTCAGATGTAAAATGAGTACCTGGCCTTTAACAGCGTTGTCTCTGTCCCAAAAAAAAATTGTAATATCGCCTAACAGGCGTCATGTCCCGTCCTACATGTTAACTCACTCAACCCTAACACCGACTATATCCGTAGTATACCCCATGCCTATTTATTACATTTTTTCTAAGACAAATTATAGGAGTAGTATCAAAGCTAATGTTTTTAGTTTTTACATGTTCATGACAATTGAATAAAACTGTCTATGTACATGCTCATTTTTAATATATTTTTTTCAAATTTTGGAAAGTAGCAAAAATCTCTAGGATTGAGTGAGTTAAATATTGCTTTTGGCCAGGGATCCCCTGTAAAGCGCTTTGAACACGTTCAATGGATATTGCTCTATATAAAAGCTCGATACAAATACAGAAATATGTTTGGAATTCCGCCATTCTTCAGGCCTTAGCCGGTTACTGACTTATATCAGAGACGAGAGACGCATATTTAAAAATTTGGCCAGATAAATCGTCCTTCAAAAATCGGTCGATTTAAATAACCCTCATCTAGACAAAAACTCGAGAAGTCCCAGGTTTGAGAGATTTTTGTCAAGATGAAGGTGATTTAAATCGATCGATATTTGAAGGACGACTTTTCTGGCCAATTTTTTTAAATACGCATCTTTCTGGGGCACGGCATTTGACTGATTAAACAGAAGAAAACTTCAGATATAAAATGAACATTAAATTAATCTCTACCTCAAATTTCTCGAGTTTTTTTATATAGCGCAATATCCAATAAACGTGCTCAAAGCGCTTTACAAGGAGTCACTGGCCAACAGCAACACTTAACATGTATGACGGGACATGACGCCTGTTAGGCGATATTATAATTTTTCGGACAGAGACAACGCTGTTAACGGCCAGTTACTCATTTTACACCTAAGTACGGTGAGAGAATGTGAGTAAAGAGCCTTTTCCAAGGACTCAACTATGCGACGAGCGAGGCTTGAACCCAGGACCTTCCGATTCGAAAGCGAGTGTCATACCACAAGACCACATGGCAGCACACAAATATCAATACTTTGAGACGATCTTTAAACCTGAGGATTTTTAGCATTGTATCGTAGTATGGAGTGTACTCAAGCCGTCAAATGAGAAAGTTTACATGTAGGCCTCTTTAACAAAACTATTTTGAACAATTTTGATTTGGCATCATGTATATTTGTGCGGCTATGTGGTCTAGTGGTATGACACTCGATTTCGGTTCGGAAGGTCCTGGGTTCGAGCCTCGCGCTCGGCGCATAGTTGAGTCCTTGGAAAAGGCTCTTTACTCACATTATCTCACCGTAATCAGGTGTAAAATGAGTACCTGGCCGATTACAGCGTTGTCTTTGTCCGAAAAATTGTAATATCGCCTAACAGGCTTCATGTTCCGTCCTACATGTTAAATGTTGCTGTTGACCAGGGACCCCTTGTAAAGCGCTTTGAGCACATTTAGTGGATATATAAAGTTCAATTTTTAAAATTTTTTTTTTTAATTTTGTACATTAATCAGTCTAAAGTGGGCGGAGTGTTGATATTCCACATTCCTGTTTATATACTTTGACTTATGGCCCTCATCAATATTTATAGAAAACCAATACTTTTATGTGAATTAAATACGAGTAATTTATACAATGGTAAAATGATTTTTTTTTCTAAATATACTACAGTGGTCATTCATATTATAAAGTGGGTTGGGGGTGGGGGGGGGGGAGGGGTTCTCGATAGCTCACTTTATAGAACACTCGCTTCAAACTGGAGATAAAGATTAAGGGAGTAAATCAGACTCATGAATGAACAACACAAAACAAACGTCGTTTCGGCCCTTGGCCTTTATCGAGTAACTGTTACTAAAGGGAGTAGCTCTGGCCGAGGGCCGAAACGTCGTTTGTTTTGTGTTGTTCATTCATGAGTCAGGTTTACTCCCTTTATCTTTATCTCCATTTTATTGACTCATTTAGGCATCTCTAGTTATTAGTTTTGCTTCACACTCAACGGGACTGACATCGAACGCGGGTGAAGTGAAGACTGTTCTTTTGTTTTTTTTTACTGACCACAGTATCAGTGTAAAGAAAAGATAAGTTTGATTCTCACAGATAACTAGGCAGTGAACACAAAGTTCAAACTAAATTGTCCGGCGTTTGTTTCAGTCGATGGGAACTTTTTTTACCAGATCTGATAACCAAATTATTATTATGTGGCGTACAATAGTGTTTAGTTGATTTCTCCCTAAATTATCTGGCCACTTCTTATATTGTTTACTTTCCGGTTTTCTTACTTCCGATTGGAGTAACAGTCACTTCGTCTATTTATTATTAAACGTCTAATCTTATCGTTCACTTGTCGTTGGCATTCCTTTCTTTTTAACGAAGTAAGATCGTAACATCCTCACATCTTACAATGGGGATCCTTGTTGTGTTGAAAATACTCTCAAACCGACGCAAAAATATTGACCATTGCAACAATGTCAAAATAGGCCCAAGTGTTCGGCAATCAGAGCTGTTAATATGTATATGTTAGTTTCAGTCAAAACACATAAGACGACCAAAAAGATAAACGGAAAAATTTAAAAACATATTTGATAATAAATCATGAAGAAACTTACATTTAACTCGAGGGATATGGTAAAGAATTCGTGCATTCATATTTTTTAAAGAATTTCTTACTCGTTCTCCGAATAACAAGAAATGAAGTGAAAAGGTGGAGTTGTCGTACCAGTAAGGTCGCGGGTTCGAGCCCCCATCGCCGCCGCGATATTTTTAATCTCTGCTGTCTTCTGGCACTTTCCTACTCACTTCATTTCTTGTTATTATCAACATAATAAGTGCCTGCTCCACTCACTTTTCTAAAATAAATAACCCGTCTCCGATACACGAGGTCAATCGAAGATTGGAAATTGATTCCTATTCCTAACAAAAGAGGGACCAGAACCATATACTCTGTACGCTGCTTCTTCAGTAGCTTGCCGGACTGCGATCAGAAATAAGTTGCCCCAGTCCTTGCCTTGTTTGTCTGGTTTTCACACGTTCATCGCTTACAGTTACAAGGGAAAATATGAGGTCGATGAAATACGAGATAATTCTTTGTCCATAATGATCTCCCGGTCAAGGGAAGTCACTGCAATGCATATAGATAGATAGAGTTACCGTTCTCGGCGGTAAGATCTTTGCTTCGTAGGCCGAAAAGGTACCGAGTTCAACTACTATCCCCGCCGCGCTGTGTGGCCTTTAACAAGACACCTTGCCCTTGCGGCGCTGCACTGCGGCTGACGCATGGGTTAATCCGGTCTTCCCTCATGTTAAGCGTAGCTGTTGGGTTATGTCGTCTGACAGGCGTCATGTTTCATCCTACATGTTAAGCTTTGCTGATAGCCAGAGACCCCTTGTAAAGGCATTTTAGCACGTTGAGTGGATAACCCGATATTTCCGCCACATCAGAAGGCACGACTCACTACAGAAGACAATGGTAGAGGGAAAGATAGAAGGCAAGCGTGGTCGAGGACGAAGAAGGACAAGCTGGTTTGGAAATGTCGCAGCGTACGTAGGAAGCCCCATAAATCAATGTGCGAAACTCGCAGATGAGAGAGAGAGCTGGCGAACCATGATCTCCAACGTCGTGTCCGACATGGAACATCGGTAAAAATGGATCATGCACGATATATGTTGTGTTTTTTGACGGGACCCCAGATTAATATTGTGGAATCAATCAACTCAGAAGCGTTAAGTGATATGCGAGAGAACAGTTTTATTACTGTGTATAAGTTAGAGTATATACAAACAATTAACACGTTCGTAGTGAGTAGTAAAATAAAATATGTTCTTCCTACAATTAACACGTTCGTAGTGAGTAGTAAAATAAATTATGTTCTTTCTACAATTAACACGTTCGTAGTGAGTAGTAAAATAAATTATGTTCTTTCTACAATTAACACGTTCGTAGTGAGTAGTAAAATAAAATATGATCTTTCTACAATTAACACGTTCGTAGTGAGTAGTAAAATAAATTATGTTCTTTCTACAATTAACACGTTCGTAGTGAGTAGTAAAATAAATT
Source organism: Berghia stephanieae (assembly GCF_034508935.2). Taxonomy (NCBI): domain Eukaryota; kingdom Metazoa; phylum Mollusca; class Gastropoda; order Nudibranchia; family Aeolidiidae; genus Berghia; species Berghia stephanieae. The sequence continues at coordinate 18,965,490 of NC_088366.1, read as the reverse complement.
ATGTTCTTTCTACAATTAACATGTTCGTAGTGAGTAGTAAAATAAATTATGTTCTTTCTACAATTAACACGTTCGTAGTGAGGAGTAAAATAAATTATGTTCTTTCTACAATTAACACGTTCGTAGTGAGTAGTAAAATAAATTATGTTCTTTCTACAATTAACATGTTCGTAGTGAGTAGTAAAATAAATTATGTTCTTTCTACAATTAACACGTTCGTAGTGAGTAATAAAATAAATTATGTTCTTTCTACAATTAACACGTTCGTAGTGAGTAGTAAAATAAATTATGTTCTTTCTACAATTAACATGTTCGTAGTGAGTAGTAAAATAAATTATGTTCTTTCTACAATTAACACGTTCGTAGTGGTTAGTAAAATAAATTATGTTCTTTCTACAATTAACATGTTCGTAGTGAGTAGTAAAATAAATTATGTTCTTTCTACAATTAACACGTTCGTAGTGAGGAGTAAAATAAATTATGTTCTTTCTACAATTAACACGTTCGTAGTGGTTAGTAAAATAAAATATGATCTTTCTACAAGTTACCATAAACACGTTCGTAGTGAGTAGGAAAATAAAATGTTCTTTATAGACGGAATCTACAAGAATGTGCCGGCCGAACACTAAAACAAAACTGTTTTACTTTTTTACTGCCTAATAATATCATTTGGAGAGATGGGGATAGAAACATTCTTACGGGGGTGGTGGGGGTGGGAGGGCAGCGTGGCACAGCGGCATTAATAGGTCACTTCGCCTTTGGTCAAATCGCACTGAGGCATAGGCCTGAGAAGAGAGGGAGAGAACGAGAGAAAAAAAAAACACAGAAAGAGAGAGAGAGAGAGAGAGAGAGAGAGAGAGAGAGGGGGGGGGGTTCAGAGAGAGAGAGAGAGAGGGGGGGGGAAGGGGGGATTCAGGGAGAGAGAGAGAGAAAGAGAGAGAGAAAGAGAGAGAGAGAGAGAAAGAGAGAGAGAGAGAGGAGAACGCAGAGAGAGAGAGAGAGAGAGGGGGGAGGAGAGAAAGCAGAGGGATATATATATATATATATATATATATATATATATATATATATATATATATATATATATATGTCTGACTAAATATAACTCTAGATCTTTTATTGATTTTTATTTTTCACATAAGCTTTTATAAAGGCCGGTGCTACATTCATCGTGTTTTCTTGATAAAGGGGAAACCCGAAACGTCCATAGTATTTGTCTTTGTTTAATAAATTGGAGCTTACATTTTAAAACTTATCGTTATTTTTTTTTTCTTTCGAGCTTCAAGCAGCAACATTTTTTATTAAAATGATAGTGAGAACTTCAATATCAGAGAAAAAGAACGTATTATATTGCGGTGTGTGAAGTGGTTGTGATCTCAGCTCTTGTAATGTAGCCCTTTCAAAGATTAAGAAGATCATAGCCATTTTACCCTCTACAATTTGCATCATTTTCCTCTGATATGCTATTTATGAAGATGTTTTTGTTTTTTTTGTTTTTAATTGCTGTATTTCTTTTGTTTGTCAATTTATTTTCATAAACTTTTGATAGTATTCGTTTTAGAGTTTGTTGTGTTCATGTTGTAAATTTCAGAGAAATCCACAAGAAAGTCTTAGAGATACAAGCTGACAAAGAGCAACTCGCTTTTGTGACCACCTGATACATACGCACACATATATAAATATAAATATATATATATATATATATATATATATATATATATATATATATATGTATGTATATATATATATATATATATATATATATATATATAATAAATACGCACACAAATATATATATATATATATATATATATATATATATATATATATATATATATATAAATTGAGCACAATAGATATAATTTCACATTTCTCCTTATTTCAACTTAAAACGTCCTTTTTGACATCTGATTCAGAAAGACCTAAAACCGTTTTAAGACGATGGGCCTATCTTTGATTCGTCATTTTTCATTTTTCATTTCAATTCCTACGTTTTCCAAGTAGTTTACAGACTTGTCAATCAAAAAAGGTTAAATAAATAGCCGGCAATAAAAATAAATCTACCAAAATGCCAATAATATTACAAAGACCGGGTAATTTAATGAAATCAGGGATTCAAAACTTGAAACCGGAGTACGAGAAGCCTAGAAAAAGAGACTGGATTCTTTATTGCTTCCCTACTGAAATTCGTGGAGAAACCAATATAAAAAGTCCCGGGAAATCTCGGTTTCTCCCAATTTCGGCGGCCAATTGGATTAAGTGAATTCTAGATAAAGCTCCTTCCGAAATTTAATTTCGTCTTTGCGTGGTTTCTTCATATCTTCTATTAACTTATTTGAACTTCTTGCGTTCGTCCTTATCCCTGTAAATATAAATCTCGTTGATTTAAGAGTTTGCTACGTATTATCATTGTTATAATCTATCGGTCTGTCTCTTCCATCACGTCTCTTTGTCTATTGTCACTGCATCTCTCTCTCTCTCCCTCTCTCTCTCTCTCTCTCTTTCTCTCTGTCTCTCTCTCTGTCTCTCTCTCTTTCTCTCTCTCTCTCTCTCTCTCTCTTTCTCTCACTCTCACTCTCTCTCTCTCACTCTCTCTCTATCTATATCTCTCTCTTGTTTTATTTATTTATTTCTATCTCTCTCTTTCTATTTCTTTCTTTCTATCTCTCTCTCTCTCTCTCTCTCTCTCTCTCTCTCTCTCACTCTATCTATCTATCTATCTATCTATCTATCTATCTCTCTCTTTTTTATTTATTTATTTATTTTTCAATTTATTTCTATCTCCCTGTTTCTCTCTCTCTCTCTCTCTCTCTCTCTCTCTCTCTCTCTCTCTCTCTCTCTCTCTCATTCGAAATTCACCAGAAAAAAAATATTTGCTGTGTACTTATACGTTATTTGTTGAAAGATTTTGACATGCGTTATTTAAACGGCCACACAAGAAAGAAGCGGATCAATCGAATAACAATAAATATCAAATTTTACAAAATCGGACAATCAATGATAAGAGATCTTCTGTCTAATGATTCTGTAATTGTTTTTATTTATTGAGAATGAATAGAAACAGTTCAAAAAACGTTGCGTAAATTATTGGGCCAAGTTTATCTATTTCTCCATCTATATGTCTATCTCTCTCTCACTCTCTCTCTCTCTTTCTCTCTCACTCTCTCACTCTCTCTCTCGCTCTCTCTCTCTCACACACACTCTCTCTCTCACTCGTTCTCTCTCTCTCTCACTCTCTCTCTCTCTCTCTCTCTCTCTCTCTATATATATTATATATATATATATATAATATATATATGTATACAAAGTTAAACAATTAAGTTAAAAAGAAGTTAGACAATAATATTTATACTTGAAATGTTTATAAATAGCTCCTTTTTTATCAAAAATTTGAGCACTGTTATTTCATGTTTTTTGCTTTCAGAATTATATATATATATATATATATATATATATATATATATATAATATATATATGTATATATATATATATATGTATATATATATATATATATATATATATATATATATATATATATATATAAATCACATGATGCACACTCTTGTTCTTTACAACCCTAACTCTCTATCTCTCCCTCATCTCTCTCAGGTCTCTTATATATTTCATTCCCCAGCCATTCTCTCTTTCTCCCAAGTCACACTTTCGCATAGTTCTGATAGTGATGTTTTGAATTTGTTTTTTTTTTTTGGTGTTTTTTTGTGTGTTTTTTTGGTTTTATCCTTTTGTTTGTTTGTTTTTAGGGGTTCTTTTGTTTGTTTGTTTTTCTTTGTTTTGTTTGTTTTTTTTTGGTTGTTTGGTTTTTTTTTTTTTTGTTTTTTTGTTTTTTTCAAATTGGTTATTTACTTTTTTTTTTAAAATTTAAATATTGACAGGCAAGAAAAATAAAGCAAGAGCAATTTGATCATCCGGACACAAGTTTATGATCCTGTAAATAGAGAAGAATGGAAGTGACCTATAGTCATGTTTTCATCCAACCTAACCATCGATCAATGGTTTGCTGTTGTATAACGAATGGTCATTTTTCAATAAATGTAAACACGCTGCTTTGGTCATGAAAGTTGTAAACATGCCCTTGAGTCATGCTTTGCACAATGGCCAAATGTGACGTTGGATATAAAATTTATCGAACACTTTTCACCATGTGGGGCGTTTTGACCACACTTTTCAATGCGAGAAAGATAAAGTGAGTAAATGTGACTCATATATAAGGGATCATCACTGCAACACTTTATAATAATAATAATAATAATAATAATAATAATAATAATAATAATAATAATAATAATAATAATGGTGAAAACATATATAGCGCTATAACTCCGAGACACCAGACTCTAAGCGCTTAAATTACAAATTACTTTGGCTGAAACATACTCATTGACACACACACGCACACACACACACACACACACACAGAAAACACAAAACACAAACCAGACAGACCTATCTTGTTTCTCATACCATCTACTAAAGACGAAACAGATATGTTTTAAGCGAACGTTTAAAAATAGACAAGGATTCATTTTCACTAATGCTCTGTGGTAAAGCGTTTCAAACAGAGGGTCCGAAATGAGAAAAGGATCTCATTCCAGCATTTGTCCGTATTCGAGGGACAACAAGTTCGGTGGAATCACTGTCCGAACGTAAGGGGCGGGGTTTTGAATATCTTTCAATTAGTTCCGAAACGTAGGAAGGGACAGTACCTTCAAGACAACGATACACTAAAACACAAACTTTGAATTTAATCCTTTTCTCAAAAGGCAGCAAATGCAGGTCATGAAGCAGAGGTCTAGCAGAATCGCACCTACGCTTCATGAATACTAGTCTGGCAGCGCTGTTTTGGACAATCTGAAGACGTCTCAGATTATATTGCGAAACGCCAAACAACAGAGCATTACAATAATCCAATTTCGATAGTACGAGGGAGAACAACCAGGTGTTTGGTCACATCCTCAGATATGAACCGTCTAATGGAAGCAACGTATTTTAGTTGGAAAAAGAGAGATCTAAACAAATTATTAACCTGATGCTCCATCGACAGTCCAGAGTCTAGGAATGTGCCAAGGTTTTTTCACTTTGTCAGCAATTTGAATGGAGGTATCCCCCAGCTTCAAATCTGTTTCACTTTTCTACTTCCTGTTCCCAACATACAGCACCTCTGTCTTATCATCATTCAGTTTCAGTCTGTTCTCATTCATCCATTTCTTAACACATTGGATATAATTCTTACTATCGGCTGATACTTCTTGTAAATTTCTCGTATTGGAAACGCAATACAACTTTATATTTCTCTCCATTTTGTCATTGACAAAGCAGCGTGTTTACATTTATTGAGAAATGTCCAATTATTGTACAGCCACAAATCATGTGATTGATGTTAAGAACTTAATATATTTGTGAAGGGAGTGATCGCCATCCTTTTAAACTTTCTCCAGTTTTAGTAGGGGGAATTAGGTCCAAAAAACCCTTGAATTGTGCAAACAGGGTTGAAAGCATGAAAATTACATATGTTGTAGAATATGAAAACCCTATAATTTATGATATAGAACCACTCTGAGAGATCAGTATTAGTTGAGATACAAGGTTTTTAAGATGAGAAAATTTTGAAATGGACGACAATAATTTCTTTCATTTTTATTGCGTAAACATTCAAGGCAAGCCAACCAAAGGTTGTTTTACGTCATCCTTTGGATTCCCATTGGTGACTATTTTTAGCGTCGAAGCGGATGTTTTCCTTTCCCTTTACTTTCGATTCACGAACCATACAAATTTTTTAATCGTAAATATTATTCAATTTCACGTCTAGCGAGCAATATTCTATAATATGAGATTTTTTCTGCATCTGATTTAATAAGTATAATCAATTGGTCTAAAACGGACGGGCAGACGGGAAGACGAGCAGAGGGGTAGACAAAACAGACTAGCAGAAAAGAGCTCAATAAATGCCGATAACCGGTGTTGACAAAGGACAGTGCTCCTCTCCCCTCCTCCTGTTTTCTTTTCTTTCCAAAAATACTGCTATAATAATGTTACGTGAGTTAAAACCTATTTCGGTCAAACTTGATGACAGTAAAGAGTCAGCAAACCACTTACATTGCTATAATTATCATAATTATCATCACCATCAACCACTATGATGCTGTATTGTGGCAAGTTATTTACTTAACGTTATTTATCGCAAAGGGACAATGGGAGAATGTTCTAGTTCTATTTGAACTGTTGTGTCCTTATATAAGGCACTGCACACATTTTGCCTGCTGATGATGGGTCTTTAACAGAAAGAACGAAAGAGAGAGAGAGAGAGAGAGAGAGAGAGAGAGAGAGAGAGAGAGAGTAATGAAAGAATATTGCATATGCCTAATAAAGGAATGCATGATTTCAGATACACATGCAATAGCAAAAAGAACTGCTCCCAGAGAATGGGACAAGTGTTTGATATGCCAACAAGATGACACAGACCATTTATAATGTCCCTCTAAGTCGAGGAGGTATGACAAAGGGCAAGGCTATGAAACTCTTTTTGAAGATTTAACACAATTCAATTCTTTGGTTTGTGATGAAAACCTGTTGGGCGTATCTATTTTTTAATTCATCAGAAAGAAATGAGATTATTGAAAGCTTAAAACAAAATGATGCTAAGTGGCATAAGTATTGTCGTGTAAAATTTAATGCCAACAAAATTAGGGGATTAGAATTAAAGAAATCTAAAAGAATTGCCCTACAAGAATTCCAAACTTCGTCATTTGACTTGGAGGAGTCACCGAATGAATATATTTCGCAACCCACGAGAATAATGAGACAACGTTCAAAATTAGAGATTGGCTATAATAAACAAACGTGCTTTTTTGTAAAAACATGGAATCGGGAGTACTCCATTCTGTAATGACAACAGATATGGAAGAAAATATTCGTGAAATAGCGTTATCTATAAAAGATTCGGATATGTTGTTATTAATTGCCGGAGAAGATTTAGTCGCTCAGGAGGCACACTACCGCTCTATACCATAAAATTTGTCATGCACGATACTTAAAAAAAAAAAACAAGCTTTAAAAGATGTCACTGCTGATGATAATCATGATGTCACAGTTCTTGAAAGAAGTCGAGCTTTTGCTAACATTATATCTTTTATAGAAGAGAACCCTGCAACAAATGTGACGATCGACATGAACCACTGTGGAGCTTATTTCCAGAATTGTCAAAAGTGTCCCAAAAATTCATCAAATGTTCATGTAAGAGAGTATGTATCGGCACCCGATGCAAGTATTTAAGGTCCGGTTTGCCTTGCACGGACTTGTGTTGATGCGGGGTGTGTGTGTGTGTGGGGGGGGGGGGTGTTAGGTCAGTACAGTAATGAGTGAAATTCTCTCTCTCTCTCTCTCTCTCTCTCTCTCTCTCTCTCTTCCTCTTTCTCTTCCTCTCTCCCGCTCACTCCCTCTCCCCCCTCTCCCTATTTTATCAACTAGTTAGGTTATTACAGTAATGAGTAAAATTCTCTCTCTCTCTCTCTCTCTCTCTCTCTCTCTCTCTCTCTCTCTCTCTCTCTCTCTCTCCGTCTCTCCCGCTCACTCCCTCTCCCCCTCTCCCGCTTTTATCTACTAGTTACAACACGAAATAACCATCAGTTAGCTACCGTAAATGGTTACCGGTGTATTTAAAGTTTTAGAACGCACATTGTATTGTCGTTGTTATTTCTTCGGATAAGTAATGCTATATAGGAAAAAATAAAAGTGCTAAAAACGCACTGTTATGATAAATTGCCAGAGTGGTTCTATATCAGGTGTTATTTATACGGGTCATAGCTACCTATATGCCAATATTCAGGATTCCAACCCCAATGTGCACGGTTTTAGCCTAATTTTCCCTAATACAATGAATATGAAGAAAATATGTATTTTTACGCAGTTATTTCCCTTGTTTAATATAGCTGTAATAGGTAAAATCTATCCTTAAACCGATACGTTATGATTGATTGCCAGAATGGTTCTATATCAGATGTTTTTTCTATGGGTCTTAGCAACCTGTATGCAAATTTTCATGCTTTCAACCCGAATTTGCACGGTTTTAGCCTAATTCCCCCTACTATTTACTAAGACAATCTCTTGAACAGATCTTATATTGAGCTTTTATATAGCGCAATATCCACTTAACGTGCTCAAAGCGCTTTACAAGGGGTCCCTGGTCAACAGCAACATTTAACATGTAGGACAAGACATGACGCCTGTTAGGCGATATTACAATTTTTCGGACAAAGACAACGCTGTTAACGGCCAGGTACTCATTTTACACCTGAGTACGGTGAGAGAATGTGAGTAAAGAGTCTTTTCCAAGGACTCAACTATGCGTCGAGCGAGGCTCGAACCCAGGACCTTCCGATCCGAAAGCGAGTGTCATACCACTAGACCACATAGCCGCACAATATTTGAAATTGGATGCGTATACTCCTGGCCTTATCAATTATCCTATCAATTTTCTTAATGTCACAAACACTGGCATTTCCACACCATGCTGGAATACAAAAAATAACAACGGTCTCCAAAACAGATCTATAAAAAAAGGTGCACTTTGCGTATTTTAACTTTTCTTGGTTGATGTGTAGAGAAGAAAAAAAAAAATAAAACAATGTTGGTTCGGTGAGATAAAATCATAAGATTTTATTTCAACAACAACTAAAATAGAATAGCAACAAAGATATTTTGTCTTATGTTTTATTATGATATATTGCTTTTATGATTGCATCTGTATATCACACGCAGAGAAATTGCACATAATAAATATGATAGTAGTTAAAATTGTGACGGTCGTTGTGATGACGGTAGTTGTGGCAGTGCTAATGGTGGCGATGAGGATGATGATGATGATGATGACGACGACGACGACGACGATGATGATGATGATGATGATGATGATGATGATGATGATGATGATGGCGATGATGATGATGATGATGATGATGATGGATGTAATAACAATAGCTGATGATAATATATCAAATAATATCTGATTAACTTGATTAAAAACAAACACATGATATCACAGACGTGTTATACAAATTATATATATATATATATATATATATATATATATATATATATGTATATATATATATATATATGTATATATATATATATATATATATATATATATATATATAATATATATATATATATATATATATATATATATATATATATATATATATATTGTATATTAGTATTTTATATAACATTTGTATTTTTGAACTTATTCATGATAAGTTATGATGATAATTTTCAGAATCATTCATGAAAAGACATAAAAATTCGATATCAGTAAGAAACAACTACTATTTCCCAACGATGGCGTACAGACGTCGCGAAGTTACACCTTCTAATCTTCCTGTTCCAAACTCTTTGGAAGTGTATATGTAACCAGTCATTTGGAGAACTAAATTTTTTAAAGACTAGAGCTTTTATATACCGCAATATCAACTAAATGTGCTCAAAGCGCTTTACAAAGGGTCACTGACCAACCGCAACACGTAACATGTAGAATGGGAAATAACACCTGCTGGGCGATATTACACTTTTTTTCCGACAGAGACAACGTCGTTTGACGGCCAGGTACTCATTTAACACCTGAGTACGGTGAGAGAATGTGAGTAAAGAGTCTTTTCCAAGGACTCAACATTGAACCCAGGACCGTCCGATCCGAAAGCGAGTGTCATGCCATGAGACCACATAAACAGCTTACATCATATTGAATCATAAGGTGGCATAACTAAAATTTTGATAGCAGGATGTATTGGCAGACTCTTAAGATTATAGGGCGTAAAAGAGAGGCTATGTGGTCTAGTGGTATGACACTCGCTTTCGCATCGGAAGGTCCTGGGTGCGAGCCTCGCGTTCGGCGCATAGTTTAGCCCTTGGAAAAGGCTCTTTACTCAAATTGTCTCACCATATTCAGGTGTAAAATGAGTACCTGACCGTTAACAGCGTTGTCTTTGACCGAAAAATTGTAATAACGCCTAACAGGCGTCATGTCCCGTCCTACATGTTAAATGTTGCTGTTGACCAGGGACCCATTGTAAAGCGTTTTGAGCACATTTAGTGGATATTGCGCTATATAAAGCTCAATTTTCAAAAAAAGAGCGAGGGTGGATGATCTGTATTGACGACCAGTATATTATATTCACACTATAAAATAAGATGACGTCATTCTGAAACCAGAAAATCATTTGCACAAGGTATGCATTATCCAGTCCATCGGAAGAGTGGTTTTACACTTCCAATGAGATTGGAACCATTATTTTGACATCACACATGTGTCCCCCTTTCCTCTGAAAACAATCAGTTTCACTTTGTTATTTCTTTTCTATACAATGAATCTGACGTCATATGGTTATTTGTTATTGTTTTTAGACTACGAATAGGGGTGATTAGTTCTCCATAAATTATCTCTGCCATAGTATTAAATGTGTTTATCATTACAACCAATTTTATGTGTCGTTACGAGTCGTAGTTGTAGTGTGTGTGAGGGGGGGGGGGGGGAATGATACAAGGTTTGGCTATATATATACTCATTCATAACGTTTTACGCTTTCATAGCTCGCTTGTGTTAAAATGAAACGTTTAATTTATGATCGTGCTGAATGTCTATAATTCAACATTTCATCATTTCTTTTGTTCTCTTTATTCTTTCACGTCTTCTTTGTTTATATCACGGATGTGATAAAACCTAATTTATGACTGCGTGTATAGATGAATGAATGGAATGGGGGGGGGGGGGGGGGGGGGGGTGTAAGAGACGGAATTAATTAATTAGTTTTCATGAAGAAAAAAGAATAATATATCACTTAAAATGATGAAGAGACAAGCGCCTTATTGGCATGCACTGCATAGAAATTAAACGGGGCTTGTAACACTTTTTTTTAATTTATGAGAGTGAAGTGGGATTAAAATGTTAGGCACCATTGGCACGAGGTAATGCAAGCCAAGATCAAACATTAACCCTTTTAATCTCTCCTTACAGGCCAGTTTCAGAATTTTCCCCAAAACTTCACATCCACCCAACACAAAAATAAAAATAGATTTTTCTTACTCAAACAGAAGATGAACAAGTACATTCTATGCATAATATTGTTCAGCAAAGTGAACTCTACAATATACAAGATTTTATGGCTATAATAAACACATTTTCTTCAACGTTTATGAGAAACGAGAAGAATCAGATGAGAAAGTTGTTGGTTGCATCATAACATATGTGACGATTTTCCTGTAGTTGGTAAGGAGAGGGTTAAAGGTGAGACCGACATTTTATTTATTCATTATTATACCATGCGCATCACCGTCTTCGAATTTTGTTATGACGAGAGTGATGCCGATGGTGAGATTAAATTGTGGCTTTTTGATTTATGAGAGTGAAGTAACGATTGAAATATTGAGAAGTAACATTGATACGAAGCAAGATCAGTTGAGATCACATCGTAACCTTTCAACAGTGAGATCAATGACAATGTGAAATTGAATGAATGTAAAGCTTCAATTGAAAATACGAAAACAGATAAAAATGGACGTTTCGGGTTTCCCCTTTATCAACAAAACAGGATGGATGAAACTCTACAGACGAATGAGATAATGTGGTAGTGGGGGCATCTGTCCCCTCCTGACGTTGAATTCAATAAGGTATTTTGATACTGTTACCGGTACGTATATCTCGCGGTAATACACAATTACGAAACAAATTGACTATTGGATTCAATAGTCTGATGTCACGTCGCCCAGCAACGGCGGCCATCGAGGTTCTAAACAAAGATAATCGGTACTTTTTATTCTTCACGCTGGATAGAACTTTTCATATGTCTTGTGATCAGAATGTGTAAAAGTCAAAACAGATTCAAAATGTTTTTTTTTAAACGCTGGATACCCTTTTATGCTCGTCGGAGAAATATTTCATAAGGGTGTCCGCCATTGTTCCGATAGTTTAGAGCCAGTTACTAAGTGACCATGCGTCATTACGAGGGAAGTGACATCACGACTGTTGAAGCGTATTAATACGAGTTATATATTTCACTGCTTTCGCCGACTAGAAATCATACCATTTTTGACTAGCTATGATAATGATACGACATTGACTTGTGATGGAATAGAACTTGTTTTGAGTTCAGAGAGCTCTTATCCAAATTGCCGTCCTCTATTATTTAAAAACCCAAAAAAAAACACGTATTTAAAATTTTGGCCTGGAAACTCGTCCTTCGACTTGAGCTTAACTTGAGGTTTTATACAGAGCGATATCCACTAAACGTGCTCAAAGCGCTTTACAAATGGTCCCTCACGAACAGCAACGCGTAACATGTAGAACGAAACATGAAGCCTGTTAGGCGATATTACAACTTTTTTTTATGAGAGGGAATATGCTATTAACGAAATGGTACTCATTTTACACCTGAGTTCGGTGAGAGAATGTGAGTAAAGAGCCTTTTCCAAGGACTCAACTATGCGCCAAGCGAGGGTCGAATCCAGGACCTTCTAATCCGAAAGCGAGTGTCATACCACAAGATCACATAACATTCAAATATCGTTCGATTCTAATGACTCTCATTTTCACCCCAAAAAATCTCAGGTTTGAAAGTTTTTGACAAAAATGTGGGTCATTTTAATCGATTAATATCTGTTCTAATTCTTTAATACGATATTATTCAATTCAGTTTACTGACTGTAATGTAAGAAAAATATTACGTTAGGAATTATTAACGCACTCAGACGGGTTTTTGGGACTCTTTGTCAAAAGGAATGAATATATAAATATGACCTAACGTCTGAAAACGGCAGATTCAACCAAAAGTCACAAATAATAATAATAATAATAATAATAATAATAATAATAATAATAATAAGAAGAAGAAGAAGAAGAAGAAGAAGAAGAAGAAGAGAAGAAGAAGAAGAAGAAGAAGAATGATAAATGATAATAATAATAATAATAATAATATAATAATAATAATAAATAATAATAATAATAATAATAAATAATATTAATAATAATAATAATGATGATGATGATGATGATGATGATGATGATGATGATGATGATGATGATGAATTACGGTGCCCCGCAGCATACTTCACACTGTTCTCTCAATTTCTCTCAACTTTAGCCGCCGTTTCATGCAGCATTGTGTTAGGAATCAATAAAACTGATTGATAATATATTAATATGTTAACAATATATGATTTTAATATATCGCGATAGACTGGGAAATATCTGACAATTTCAACACGGGTAATGTTACAATAGGTTCACGTTAGGAAAAAGTCACGTTTTTTTTCTGTCCGCCCAGCTGTAGCAATGATCAGTGTGCTGAATGTCGTAAAATTGAGAGTGTCCTTATCAAATATATTGCATTTTAATTGTTGGGGGGAGAAAACTTGTTTGTATCTGTCACACACAATTCTACCTGGCCATCATCATCTATTCTATTATATTCTTTTCAAAAATTAGGTTTGGGAGGGGGGCAAAGATTGTTCGGTAAAGCCTATTTAAACTGCTTGCCAACGAGCACTAAAATAACTCTCTCCTTACCTATAATATTCATGATTTTTCCAGATATTATACCCACCCAATAAAGAACTTGACTTTTTACACTCAAATTCATTAGAAATACGTACATACTAGATATGCACATTTCTTGGGCAGCATAACAAGCTTTATAAAACAAGGATTTTTCATAAAATGTTGTGATGTACAAAACAAAACTAATAAAGAAACATGTTCATTGTTTCGTAACAAATGTGACGATTCTCCTGTAGTTGGTAAGGAGAGGGTTAACTGTCAAATCTAAAAATTATAAAACTATTTTTACAGATTTAGATTCCAGTAACTTGCAAACCTTTTTTTATTCTCGAGGGTAATTTTATCAGACGTTGAATCAAATTATGTTTATTTACGCCATCTGATCGATTGTGGCCAGATTAATTTGCGCGCATCAACAGACATTATTACCTAACCAATTATTGATCTGTGATGGCTCAGAAGATTCGTCTCTATCTGTCTTAATTACCACAATACAGGAATATAATAATTTTCGGAATAGCCTTTATTTATCCACAAATATTGTGGGGTCTCCACTAGTCCCAAGAAATTTTCCAAAAATCAAGAAGATGTCGCACAATGGGAGCGATCTATATTAACTTTCCATGTGTTTGAGGTCATTGGATACATTTCAAAATGTGCTCAAAGTGTTCCACATAGTAAAACGTGCTCACAGCTTCCGAAATATCTAACATCACGATTGGTCATTTTGTTCAGTTTGACACATGAGTATGTTTACAACTTTCATAAACAAAGCAGTGTGTTTACATTTTAAAAGAAATATCCAATCGTTGTACAGCATCAAATCATGTGATTGATGACCTGGTTGGACGAAAACCGGAATATAGTTCGCTCCAATTTTACGATATTCATGATGACATTCATCGCAGTAATCATTGGCACAGCTTACTTGGTGGGTTAACCAAACTTTACTTTCACCCCAGTTCATTCATAGCCAAAGGGTAAAACCGGGATATATATAACTTGAGCATTTAGATAGCGCCATATCCACTAAACGTGATTAAAGAATGCAAGAGGAATACTGGTACAAAATGTATAATACGGTGCTGCTTGAAGCTTGTAATAATAAAAACAATAATAATTTGAGCTCAACTCTATTAACAGTGACGAATGGTGTGGACGTTTCAGGTTTCCCTTCCTAATACCAGAGTACAAGACGGCCAATAAGACACGAAATACAAAACATAAGATATTGATGAGTCTTGAGACGTAAAGAATAAATGAAAGCTTTTACTCTCTCCTTACCGGCCATTTTCAGGATGTTCACCAAAACTTCACACCCAACTAACACAAAAATATATTTTTTATCACTCAAACACAATAGCAATACGTTCTTGCGATACAAAATTTCTTTAACAAAAAATGCTCTACAATACATTGTTCATTTTCTTAAAATTTTATGAAGTACAAGAGAAATGTGAATAAGACAAATGTTAGTTCTATCGTAACGAATGTGACGATTATCCTATAGTTGGTAAGGACAGGGTTAAAAACTCATCAATACCACCCCGTTGTTTTCTGTTTTGTATCTGATTGATCATCCAGTCTGTGTATAGGTGAGTGGGGAACCCGAGACGTTCTAACGATTTCACCAGCGTTGTTTTTCACGAATCCGGGAAGAGAATGTGTCATCTTGTTTTCGTTGCTCTTTCTATATCCTTGTGTGTGTGTGTGTGTGTGTGTGTGTGTTTGTGTGTGTGTGTGTGAGGGGGTGTGGGGGTGTGGGGGTCACATGACGACAAATATTTGAAGATTCATGTGTTCCGCTAAATTAATGAGTGACAAAACAAAAGAGAATGGCGCAATCCCTGCCTACTATTATTGTATGAGCTGCACTGGCTGCCTGTCAAAGAGAGAATAATTTTAAAGATTGCTCTGTTTTGTTTTAAAAGCCAAAATGATGAAGCACCTGAATACATTAAAAGCATGTTAGAAATATATATGTACCAAATAAGAATTTACGATCCTCGACTGACAAAACGAGGTTTACTCTTAGAAATAATTATAGTTATAAATGTTATGGCGGCCGTTCCTTTATCCATACTGGGCCCCTTGAGTGGAATGACCTGCCCAGAAGGATAAGAGAAGCAAAACCTATTGATTGTTTTATATCATTGTTAAGGCACTACCTTTTTACCGTTAAATTTTCATGATATTGATAGGATATTACGTACACTGCTACTATTGACATCATTGTGCTATACAACTTATATATGTAACTTTTTTATAATAATTATTTGTAACATTCTTTGAGCATCATACAGTGATAAAATTGTGCGATATAAATGCCATTATTATTATTATTAATAATAATAATAATAATAATAATAATAATAATAATAATAATAATAATAATAATAATAATAATAATAATAATAATATTGCGTACTCGGCCGTAAAATGAGTATCTAGCATATTAACAGCGTTGCCGCTGTCGGAAAAAAAATAATTGTAATATCGCTTAACAAGCCTCACGTCTCGTCCTCCACGCTAAGTGTTGCTGTTGGCTAGGGACCACTTGTAAAGCGCTTTGATCACGTTTAGTGGATATTTTAATGGCTATATATATAAATATATATATATATATATATATATATATATATATATATTTATATGAAAGCTTAAAGTACATGATCTGAAATTTCAATTGTTTGGTCATTTTCACATTAAGTTCACTTTTCAGCATCAACTTCATACCGGTATTAATAGAGAGGTTTAGTAGATTATATGTGACCCCTCATCTCAAAACGGTATTAAGTCGGAATGAGTAAGATGCTGAAAGTTGAATTTGTAGCCAGAAATATCAGGCTTGCGTTGAGTTTGTATGTTTTATTCAGGAGAATGAATATCATATTTTAAAGTGCTGAATACCAATGATTCATATTTTGACCAGTTTAACTATAATTTGACTTTTTAGCATCTGATTCATCCCGACATAATACCGTTTTGAGACGAGGGGTCACATATGTGTCAGGCACCACATATCTACCATGCGTGCGGCTATGTAGTCTTGTGTTATGAGACTGGCTTTCGGATCCGAAGGTCCCCGGTTCGAGCCTCGCTCGGCCCATAGTCGAGTCCTTGGAAAAGTCTCTTTACTCACATTCTCTTGTCGTAATCAGGTGTAAAATGAGTACCTGGACATTAACAGCGTTGTCTCTGTCGAGAAAAAAAATGTATTATCGCCTAACAGGCGTCATGTCTCGCTCTTTATGTTACATGTTGCTATTGGTCAGAGACACTTTGTAAAGCGCTTTGAGAACGTTTAGTGGATATTGCGCTATATAAAAGCTCAACTGTACCTCTTGTTCATTCTCATTATATGTAATTTAAAAAAATATTGTCGCTGTTCGGTTTTCATATGAATGACGGACATGTTTACATTGTGACAACCAATCAGAAATCGAATCGGCACTATTTTTTAGGTAAAATGTGAATGTTCATGTGACAGCTAAGTTTTACGTCATGCGTGATATGTATGATATGCTAAACCTCTCTAATACCATAATATTTAGACTGTGAGTCATACATAAGCAGCCTGAATTCGTGCCAAACACTGGTTAACATACAATTTATCGCTTTCGTTGATTAAAGTTTGTTTTTGTTGGCTGAAATACTGACATGAGTCTGAAACATTCCTTGAAATAGAATTTGCTCAATATTTGATTTGCTGAAAAATACTTTTCCTCAATCCTTTATTGGTTCTGGGCTTCATGACATATAGATAGAAATGTTTGTCTGAAAGAAGGACATTAGTCTGAAATATTCCCTGATATAGATAGTTCGAAGTTGACGTCACTCAGGTCTTTGTCATTGTTTTTTGCCATCCGCGTTTATGAGTAATTATCACTAAACTGTATTAGCCAGACTATAAACGATCATGGTTACACACAGTTGTGTGTGTTGGCCAGCTATACTTCCGGATGGCAATGTTGTGAACTTCTTAGCCAAGTGCATACTATCAATAGAATTTGACCAATATTAGATTTGCCGAAAAATACTTTTCCTCAATCCTTTTTCGGCTCCTGGCTTCACGGACATCCAGTCATGTTTTAGATGTAATTCAGCAGCAGAGTTGGATAATCATGCGTTGGTGAATTGCTTTCTCTCTCTAGGTTGGTCTTCATGACTCGGTCATTTTGGCGCTAGTGCTTGACTATTTTCGTCCATAGAGACATGTCATCTGTACAATTAATCTGAAAATCAAATTGATGTAAAAGAAAAGAATATTAAGGAAATACAGTTTAAAAAAAGAACAAAAGTCCCTTCTTTATGAAAACAAGTATTAAGCTATGCACATTTTAAAGGCACGTTTACACGTTTGTAAACCATTTTAATGCGTTTCGTAACGGGATATTTAACATTACCCGGGGAGAAAAAAACTTCATAGATATTTTTAGTCAGTAAAAAATCAGCTTCTTTGGCGCCCTTGCTACTAGCACTCTTACTACACATTTTGCTACCCATATCCAAATTACCTTTGACTGATGAGCCGAATGAGTGAGATTTAATACAACAACAAAAACAGGAGCATTTAAACAACGCAATATCCACTAAACGTCCTGAAAGGTGCCCCTAGCCAACAGTAATACTAAACATGTAGGACATGACGCCAGAGTTAAAGAGAATACATTTTTGTCTTTCATAGACGGTCAGGTACAGATTTTACACCTCAGTAGGGTGAGAGAATATAAGTAAAGAGACTTTTCCTAGGACTCAACTATGCGCCAAGCGTGGCTCGAACCCAGGACCTTCCGATCCCAAAGCGAGTTTCATGTGAGTAGAGAGCCTTTTCCAAGGACTCATCTATCTGCCGCTTAAAGCTGAACTCGAACCCATAACCTTACGATCGGAGTGTCATATCACAAGACCGCGTAGCCTCATGAATAAGTACGAAAGACAGCCAATCCTGTATTCATAGTTAAAGTCTCAGATTTTGCCAGGTCGCCAGTCTTACGAATACTATATCGGTATGTAAAGCAAGTCGTTTGTGACCGAAATGTAAAATGTGCGGCTATGAGGTCTTGTGGTATGACACTCTCTTTCAGATCGGAAGGTCCTGGGTTCGAGCCCCGCTCGGTGCATAGTCGAGTCCTTGGAAAAGACTCTTTACTCACATTCTCTCACCGCACTCAGGTGTAAAACGAGTACCTGCCGTTAAAAGCGTTGTCTCTTTCTGAAAAAGAAAATTGTGTTATCGCCGAACAGGCATCATGTCTCATTCTTTATGTTACGTGTTCCTGTTGGTCAGGGACCCTTTGAAAAGTGCTTTGAGCACGTTTAGTGGATATTTCGCTATAAAAAAGCTCAATTCTTTTTTAAAGAACAAAATGTAAAAGCAAAATATTGGTGGACTCTTTGTCACTGGATGGAAAAGTAGTGGAGGAGATAAAGTTGGTTAACTGAAACTCAGAAGGTGTAAATCGGGACATGTTGGATGCCTGGAGAAATAACTCACGCAATCCTAGAAATTTTGGCTACTTTTCAATATTGGAAAAAAAAGTATTAATAATGAGCATGCACATAGATAATTAATTTATTCAACTATCATTGACATGCAAAAAATAAAAACATGAGATTTGATACTACACCTATAATTTGTCTCAGAAAAACGTAATAAATAGCCACGGTGTAAACGTATCCCGGGAAAACTACGGATATAGATAGAATGCGCTTGGCCAAGGAGTTCACAACATTGCCATCCGGAAGTATAACGGACCAACACACAAACTCTGTGTAACCATGAACTTTTACAGTCTGGTTAATACAGTTTAGTGAGAACAACTCACAAACGCGGATGGCAAAAACAATAACAAAGGCCTGAGTGACGTCATCTGCATACTATCTATAGTCGGTTTTAGGGTTGATATGAGTGAGTTAAGTGATGACGTCTTATGATTCATTAGAGAACAAATAGGAGAGGAATCTTAACAACGCAGTGCGTCTATGTGATCGAGTGGTATGTCACTCGCTTTCGGATCGGAAGATCCTGGGTTCGAGCCTAACTTGGCGCATAGTTGAGTTTTCGGAAAAGACTCTTTACTCACATTCTATCACGGTAATCGGGTGTAAAATGAGTACCTGGCCGTTCCGTTTACAACATTGTCTCTGTCGGAAAAAAAAATGAAATATCGCCTAACAGGAGTCGTCTTGTTCTATATGTTACGTATCCCTGCAGGGACCCTTTGTAAAGCGCTTTGAGCACGTTTAGTGGGCATTGCGGTATATAAAAACTCATTTTTAATAATGGGGGGAAAGGGGGGGGGGGAATCGGTTGAGCATTCCATTCACACGCAAAGGGAACGAGATCAAACCTCAGTAAAGCCGAGATGTTTTTTTCTGAACCCCTGTTCACCCAGCAGCGATTAGGTAGCTGGTTCTGTTAGATCTGGCGAAAAGTAATTTGCGATAGACTAACGTCTATCCAAAGGGTAGCAAGCAATTGCTTTTGTCCATTGAGACTTCAATTTTTGCCAGAGGCAACTCTATTACTGGCCACGTACTCATTTCAAACCACTGTGGGCGGAGAAAATATTATTAAAGAGCCCTTCTCAAGTACTTTAGCTGATACTCTCGAAACTGGGACCTTTTACTTTTAGATCACAAGTGTCACACTACAAAAACAAGCTAATAAGTTGAATATAAGATAGAATGGAAAAAAAAGAGAGAGAAGTTATAGGAAGAGGAGTAATATTTTAATTGAGTAATCATACTTTGAGCTTTGACGATAACTTCTATAAACAATATCCAATAAACGTGCTCAAAACCCTTCACAATGGGTCCCTAGCCAGCAGCAACAACTATCATGTACTACGAGACAAAACTTCAGTAAGGGGACATTACAAACTACATAAAAACACACTTACTTGAAACCAAATATTAAAAGAAACACGGCACATGTGATACCGGAAGCGCCGTCTAAATACCAGATCCGGTTGTCATATTCGTGCAGCTCCGTGCTGAGTTCTGACATAAGGCTCATGAAGGCCCCCACGAACGTTATAATACCTGGAACACAAAGATTGATAGCAATAAATCGTGGGCTGAGGATTATTATTGTTATTATTATTATTATTATTATTATTATTATTATTATTATTATTATTATTATTATTATTATTATTATTATTATTATCATTATTATTATGATGAGGATGATGATGATAATAATAATAATAATAATAATAATTATTATTATTATTATTATTATTATTATTATTATTATTATTATTATTATATAATAATAATAATAATAATAATAATAATAATAATAATAATAATAATAATAATAATAATAATAATAATAATAATAATAATAATAATAATAATAATAATAATAATAATAATAATAATAATAATAATAATAATAATAATAATAATAATAATAATAATAATAATAATATTAATAATGATAATGAGATACTTTATTCATCAAAAAAATTGGTAATTCGTTTACAGACGTGGCATGCAAAGTTGAGAATCTATGTATGCATACACACACACACACACACACACACACACACACATGTATATATGTATATATATATATATATATATATATATATATATATATATATATATATATGCACATGCACAAAAATGTAAAAATAAAAGATACAACCAAGAACCAATAGCAACACTTTATCTAATAATTTGAT
>NC_088366.1:18936725-18939225 GCF_034508935.2 Berghia stephanieae | reverse complement strand
TAAAATTGTTGATAAGTCTCCATCAGAATCATGCTTTTTTGGAGATAATGGGGGGGGGGGGGTTGTTCTACACCTGGAAGAAAACTACTTGCGCTACTGCCTATGACACTAGTATTGCAATGTAACACAATATTTCGATTGAAATTTACCGCCACACCTATAGATAGAGTGAAGTTGATGTCATTGGGGTCTTTGAGTAATTCTCACTTAACATTTTATCCAGGCGCTAAATGTTCATGGTTACACAGAGTTTTATATGTTGGACCGTTTTACTTCCGGATGGCAATGTTGTGTGCTCCTTATCCAAGCGCATATTATCTATAGATAGAATGAAGTTGACGTCACTCGGGTCATTGTTATTGTTTTTTGCCATCCGCGTTTATGAGTGATTCTCACTTAACTGTATTAACCAGACTATAAATGTTCACGGTTACACAGAGTTTTGTGTGTTGGTCCGTTTTATTTCTGGATGGCAATGTTGTGAGCTCCTTATCCAAGCGCATATTATCTATAGATAGAATGAATTTGACGTCACTCGGGTCATTGTTATTGTTTTTTGCCATCCGCGTTTATGAGTGATTCTCACTTAACTGTATTAACCAGACTATAAATGTTCACGGTTACACAGAGTTTTGTGTGTTGGTCCGTTTTATTTCTGGATGGCAATGTTGTGAGCTTCTTAGCCAAGCGCACACTATCTATAGGTAACGTGTAGAGCAAGATCCCAATTCCGTTGTAAAACTAAACAGCATTGACAAGCCAAGGGCTACAACTGTAAAATTGTAATATATTTTACAGTCAAACACGATTCTCTCCCTTTTAATTTATTAAAATCGATTGACATGTTATCAATTGACCCATAAAGAAATAATAGTATGACACTCTGCAGTTGAACCTCGTTTCAGCTTTCTACAAGGACACATCTATAGAAGGAACGAAGTTGACGTCACTCAGCTATATGATATTATTTTTGGTAAGCCGTTTGGATGACTAGCAAGTACTATCTAAATTATATCAACAAGACTAAATGTTAAAGGCTGAACACAGTTATTTGTGTTGGTACGTTATATATGGGTGGCGAATGTTGTGAGGTTTTTTTTTTATTTAAACGCATAGCATCAATGCGCCGTCCGGAAACGAGAAAAAAAACCCCCAGAGTATCTTTCATATTGAATACGTTCGCTTGTGTCTTTGTGTTGGGTGTTTTTGTGTTTGGGGTTTTTTGGGGGGGTTTGTTTGTTTGTTTGTTCGCTTTTTGGCTTTTAAAAAATGTCTTCTTCTATTTTGTTTGTTTTTATTATTATTATTATTATTATTATTATTATTATTATTATTATTATTATTATTATTATTATTATTATTATTATCATTACTATTATTATTATTATTATTATTATTATTATTATTATTATTATTATTATTATTATTATTATTATTATTATTATTTGATATAGCGCAAATATCCGCAAGTAGTGCTCAGAGGTGCTTTACAATAGTTTTTTTTAGTATCACACATGCTCATTCATTCGGCTACAAAACCACTACAACAGTTACACACATCTTGTTCGAAATTCACATAGAATCACGATAAGCAGAATGAAAAAGATAGGTCTTTAAATGCCGTTTGAAGACTGGTAGACTTTCACATTGTCGGGTTTTAGGTGGTAAAGAATTCCATACGATTGGAACCGAAAATGCAAAACCACGCTCAGAAAACTTTGTTCTTGGGATGTTTTTCTCCATTATTGAAGAACTGCTTGAATCGTAGAGATCGAGTTGGTTTATATTTCCCGACAAGGCATTCAATGTATTCAGGTGATGTATGGTGAAGGCAATTGTAAGCAAAACATGCGATTTTGTATTTTATTCTTTTCTCTATTGGAAGCCAGTGTAGTGACTTAAGGACCGGTGTTATATGGTCCCAAGGCTTTGTCCTTGTAACTATACGAGCAGCTTTGTTTCGCATCAACTGTAGTTCAACGATGTTTTTGGTAGGCCGTACAGCAGAGAGTTACAATAATCCATGCTGGTAACAAGGGCATGGATAAGTCTTTTGCATGTTTCGTCATCAATAAAATTTCGTATTCTGCATATCATTTGGAGAGCAGTATGTATCGTCTAACAGCACTTTGTTATGTGCGCACGCATGTCTAGATGAGTGTCAAAGAAGAAACCCAGGTTTCGAACGACATTGGAATCTTTAATAACGGATTCGCGGAAGGACAGTTGGTCAATGAGTATATCCTTTCCTGTCTTTTTGAATGCAATCAGCTCAGTTTTGTCCTCATTGAATTTCAGCTTGTTGTTTGTCATCCATGCTTTAACGTTATCTAGACATGCTGCGAGTCGCTCTTTTGTTTCTTCGATTTTTTTGATGAAATGGGAGTTTATAGCTGGGTATCATCGCCGTAGAGATGATGACTGAGACAGAATGTCGCGATGATGTTGCTTAAGGGCTTTGCGTATATTGTGAAAATATAAGTGCCAAGCACTGAACCCT
>NC_088366.1:18896725-18931725 GCF_034508935.2 Berghia stephanieae | reverse complement strand
ATATAAGGAGTTATTCCGCGATTAAAAAAACAATTTGATACATCCAAACCCTTGAAAGAATACCTTTATTCCACGCTCCATCGCCCAAAGGAAATACCCGACGAAACGTCACAGATGGATGCCAATTTGGTACTTTCAACGCCAATTTATAAAATGGTCATTAAACAAACAAAAAAAGAAGTCCGTCTAGATACGAAACATGGAAATGGGATAAGAAATTCAAGATTTTTATCCCTTTTACGGGCATTTAATAGAAAATGTGATGCCTTTAAAATGTTGGCATTTACATAAACCATTTCGAATTTTCCAGGCATTTGTTTGGCATTTGTTTTCTAAATTAATCTGGTATCGAACATCGTCTGGCTGTCTAGACATAATATCATGCAATACGTCGACTATTTTTTGCTGTGTCATGGTTTGCAATCTTCTTGCAATTTGTGATATTCTCGTTTTCGTAATGTGTTTTAGCGATGTATATTAATGAAGGCACAACGGAATTGATCTACTTATTAATTGTAAATGTGTTCAAGCCATGTGTGAGAAGAGATTGCTTTTACAGAATGGTGTGTTCCTTCAAATCAATTTGACGATCATATTATTGTAAATGGATAAACAAGGGCGATACTTTTACTAATCTCTCTCTCTCTCTCTCTCTCTCTCTCTCTCTCTCTCTCTCTCTCTCCTCTGTCTCTCTCCTCTCGTCTCTCTCTCTGTCTCTCTCTGTCTCTCTTCTCTCTCTCTCTCTCTTCTCGTTGTGTGTCTTCTCTCCTCTTCTCTCTCTCTCTCCTCCTCTCTCTCTCTCTCTCTCTCTCTCTCGCCCTGTGGCCGGGGGGGGGGGGGGGGGGGGGGAGGGAGAGGGGTCGCAAGCAGGAGATAGTTCAGCTGAAATTGGTTGTGAATTTTAATGGCTTTGAATGCATGGCAGTAGTAACTTCAATTCGCCATTTGTATTTTTCTACATCTGCTTGAATGACAATTTGACCCAAAATAAGAGAGAAAAAAAAATTGGATTTATATATAGTATTCGCTTGGCTATGAATCTCACAACATTGAATTGCCACCCAGGAGTATAACGGACCAACACACAAACTATGTGTAACCTTGAACTTTTATAGTCTGGATAATAGTTAAGTGAGAATTACTCATAAACGTGGATGGCAACAACCAAAAATAAAGAC
The DNA here is from genome assembly GCF_034508935.2 of Berghia stephanieae. Taxonomy (NCBI): domain Eukaryota; kingdom Metazoa; phylum Mollusca; class Gastropoda; order Nudibranchia; family Aeolidiidae; genus Berghia; species Berghia stephanieae. Next base: position 18,930,547 of record NC_088366.1, on the reverse strand, counting down.
ATGAGTGACGTCAACTTCATTCTATCTATATTCATGAGGACCAAAAGATTTTTTTATTGCCAGCCAGCTGTCTTTAACTCGATAATTTAAACGAATAAAATGTGCGCAAATATTCTGTAAACATTCAATAAAATTTATATATATATATATATATATATAGATATATATATATATATATATATATATATATATATAGACCAAATCTACTAGGCAGGTCATGCATTATTAATGTTATGCCCTTAGATGAAATACTCATAACGTGTACCAGCCAGATATCACGTATTAACCACAAACCTATGTGTATCTTCAAACGTATATAATCTGAATGTTTGAATTTAGTGAATACCCACCATTATAATATTAATATTAGCTGTTTAAAGTTCATGGTTACACAGAATTTTGTGTGTTGGTCCGTTATACTTCCGGGTGGCAATGTTTTGAGCTTCTTAGCCAAGCGTATATTATCGATAGTGTTTAATTATGATAAGATTATGCAAGCTATGTTGCTTGCTGGCTCAGTAATAATATGGTGTTTTGTCTCGTCATAAAAGTCAAGCAGTGTGAAGTGTGATAAGTGTCCGGATGGGTGACAGTGCTCATGGAAAATCCTGGTCCCAATATTGTGTCCAAGGGTAAGGCGCTTTGCACAACTACCTCGATCGACTTAGGCATGAATGAGTACCTGGCTATAAGCAGCGACAGGTAATATAAGAGACGTAAATATAAAAAAGGGACGCCTAACAGGCTACTGGTAGTGTATGAAGTGAAAAAATAGTTCCATTTTGCCTGGCGGAAAAATAAATAAAACAATTTGAAGCGCATTAAACAGGTTTAACAGCTGAAAATGTGCCATATAAATGTTCATATTGATTTTTATTTATGCTTAAAATGACCGTCATGTTGATGAGAGTGGATGTCGTTATATAAATTTCAAAAGACTATATAGACTTGCCTACCTTTAATGTCTATTGAACACTGTTCATCTTGTTCATCCTGCATTAACACCAAATTGACACTTTTAGGTCATACATTATAGTTGATGCATTTCTAATCATAATGAAACTGCCCTATTCTGGAAAAAAAATAATTTTTAGGGTGGCCTTCCGAAAGCTCCTTGTGCTAAGGGAAATAACCCAAATATTCCCTCAACTAACCTCAAGGAAAAAATAAAACCTAGTACCTTTAACTAACCCGAATAGGAAAAACATAAACCCTAGCACCTTAACTAAGACCTACAACTAACCCTAATAGAAAAAAATCCTCCGACCTCGAGCTAACTCTAATTTTAAAAAAAAACAACATAGGACCGCTTTGCACGACATTTCAATACTTCAAAACAGCAGAATGACGTCGGAGAACCAAAACAATGGTCATATTAGGAAATGTTCAACTATCACTAATCTATCAAGGTTTATTCTAGGGATTTTAAAATGCTACTATATATTGACAAATTGAATAAATAAACGCCTGACATAGATACAAGGAGAAAATACTAATCGAAAGAGATGCTAGATCGAGGATCTTTCGGAAGGCCTCCCTTTTTTTAAAAATAAATGGCAAGAAAACCTCTTCAAATATCGATCGGTCGAAATAACCCGAATTTTGTCAATGTCAAAAACTCTCAAAATCAGACTTCGTTGAAGTTTCAGGTTTGATAGCTTTTGACAAGATGAGTTTTTTTTTTTTTTAAATCGATTGATATTTACAAGTTTTCTGACCTAAAATGTTTGAAACCTGTTTTTTTTCTTTCTTTATAGTTGTACGGCTGGCTCACAGACACGGCCACAAAATCAAAACTAAAGGAACTACGTAATCAACCGGAAACAATAAAACAATGAGAGAAATGCAATATACAGGCCCCACTTCAATGGCTGTTGGTAAATATGATAATATGATAGTTATTCACTTATTTGTTACTACCTTGATATTTTCAAAATAAGAATGGAGCTACTCATCTGATGGTTCTCGTCCTTTCGTGTTCAATGTTTGTTTAATTTGATGCAAAGCGAGGGTTCACATCGGAAACGCGAAACTTGTGAAGAATATAGGCATTAAGATTTGTTAATTGTGTGGCTTGTGGTATGACACCCGCTTTCGGATCGGAAGATCCTGGGTTCGAGCCTAGCTCGTCGCATAGTTGAGTCCTTGGAAAAGGCTCTTTCCTCATATTCTCTCACCGTATTCAGGTGTAAAATGAGTACTTGACCGTTAACAGCGTTGTCTCTGTCCGAAAAAATTCTAAAAACGCCTAACAGGCGTCATGTCCCATCCTACATGTCAAATGTTGCTGTTGGTCAGGGACCCCTGGTAAAACGATTTGAGCACGTTTAGTGGATATTACGCTATATAAAAGCTCAATTATTATTTTTATCCGACGTGTACGATTATATGTCCGTCGTTTTTGTTCTTTTTTTTTCTTTTTTTTTTTATAGAATAATCTTATGGAATTTCATGTTTTAACGCATCATTTCTCACACGTTAAGTTTGTCTTTTTTAAAAAAATCTTAATTGTTTACATTACAAGAACTGAGATAAACGTCGAAACCAGATAAAAGACAGCGTTATTTTATTATTATTATTATTATTATTATTATTATTATTATTATTATTATTATTATTATATTATTATTATTATTATTATTATTATATTATTAGTGGTAGTAGTAGTAGTGTAGTAGTAGTAGTAGTAGTAGTAGTAGTAGTAGTAGTAGTAGTAGTAGTAGTAGTAGTAGTAGTAGTAGTTGTAGTAGTAGTAGTTGTTGTTGTAGTAGTGGTAAGAAGAAGAAGAAGTGGAAGAAGAAGAAGAAGAAGAAGAAGAAGAAGAAGAGGAGGAGGAGGAGGAGGAGGAGGAGGAGGAGGAGGAGGAGGAGGAGGAGGAGGAGGAGGAGGTAGGAGAACGAGGAGGAGAAGAAGAAGATGAAGAAGAAGACGAAGACGAAGGTCGAGGAGGAGGAGGAGGGGCTGGATAAAAGCGATGTTGAGAGGCGGTTCTTTGATCATCATCATAATATGGTTTCCCCATATGTACTCCCACAAGCGACGTAGTAGACGATGACTCCCACACTTAGACAGACCCACGGCCACGTAAGGGGATCACAATATCACGTTTGAATGTGTGACTAACCACCTACATAGGAGGAGGAGAAGAAGAAGAAGAAGAAGAAGAAGAAGAAGAAGAAGAAGAAGAAGAAGAAGAAGAAGAAGAAGAAGAAGAAGAAGAAGGTGAGGAGGAGGAGGAGGAGGTAGGAGAACGAGGAGGAGGAGGAGAAGAAGAAGAAGAAGAAGAAGAAGAAGAAGAAGAAGAAGAAGAAGAAGAAGAAGAAGAAGAAGAAGAAGAAGAAGAAGAAGAAGAAAGAGGAGGAGGAGGAGGAGGAGGAGGAGGAAGAGGAGGAGGAGCGGCTGGATAAAAGCGATGTTGAGAGGCGGTTCTACTGGACAGACCCACGGCCACATAAGGGGATCACAATATCAAGTTTGAATGTGTGACTAACCACCTACATATTTACTTAGTCATTCTACGCTGGCATTTCGGGGTCAGTGAATTAATAATATTGGTCAATTCATAATAATGTGGTCAGTTTACGCGTGCTTGTGACAATCCTAATATTTAATGACTGTGTAAATATTTGGCGACATGTTATCTCTTCACATGTATCTGACGTTTTGAATTTTTGCTATAGAGAGAATGACAATGACGTCACCCATTTCTTTGCAATTGGTTTTAGACCGCTATTTGGATGATGATGATGATGATTATTATTATTATTATTATTATTATTATTATTATTATTATTATTATTATTATTATTATTATTATTATTATTATTATTATTACGGATCACCATCACATAATATTATGGAAATCGGAGATCAAGTTTAGATTGAGTGACTAACTGCATTTGGATATTGATAGTATATGTTAGGTGAAATACACACCATTTCTACCCGCCACATCAATCATCCAAATGTACAAAATTATTTGTAAACTTAAATGTTTATAGTCTATCGAAGGAACGGAATTGACGTCACTCAGCTCTTTGTTATTGTTTCTAGTCAGCCATTTTTGTGAGCAGTGCTCACTAAATTGTATCAATCAGACCATAAACGTTTTAAGGTAATATATGTGTTGGTTCGTTATATCGGGTTGGCGGATGTAATGAGCTTTTTAACTAAGTACATATCATAAATCAAATAGTATCTACTGAGAAGTCGTCTACAATATTCTTCAATAGTCGTAACGTCAATTCCTTCCTAATGACGCATGGTAACTTAGTAACACTGGCTCTAAACTATTGGAACAATGGCGGACGCCCGTATGAAATATTTCTCCGGCGAGCATAAAGGGTATCCAGAGGAAAAACCCCCCATAAATTTGATCATGTTTTGACTTTTACACACTCTGATCACAAGGCATATGAAAAGTTCTAGCCAGAATGAAAAATAAAAAGTAATGCTTTTCTTTGTTTAGAACCAAGATGGCCGCCGTTGCCGGGCGGCGTGACATCAGACTATTGAATCGTATTAACCAGTAGATTCTTGGCCAATCAAAACACGGAATTTGTGACCCACCTCCACGCGTGCTCGGACAAACCTAGTTGTTTGTTTATCAATAACGCGAATGAAATCGACCTCTCTCTCCGGTCATTGCTTTTGATTTTATACCGCCAGATAGTTGACTGGTTATCACACAAATTTCTCAATCCTGTAATAAACATTTAGGTTTACTCATAGATTTTCTATTTCTATTTCAAACGATAGAACTCAAACCTATTTTGACTTTTATAGATAGTTCGAAGATGACGTCACTCAGGTCTTTGTTATTGTTTTTTGCCATCCGCGTTTAGGAGTAATGCTCACTGAACTGTATTAACCTGACTATAAACGTTCATGGATACACACAGTTTTGTGTGTTGGTCCGTTATACTTCCGGATGGCAATGTTATGAGCTTCTTAGCCAATCGCATACTATCTATACATTATGATCACATATTATAATGTTAAAAAGTTCTCGCCAGCATGAAGAATAAAAAGTACCGATTTTCTTTGTTTAGAACCAAGCTGCTGGTTGCTGGGCGGACGTGACATCAGACTATTGAATCCTACTCTTCGGGTGACAGCAAGTCTTAAGATGACTGCGTTCGAGTTAACTCACTCAACCCTAACACCGACTACATTCGTAGTTTAACCGGGTTACTTTTACCCCATGCCTATTTATTACATTTTTCTGAGACAAATTATAGGCATAGTATCAAAACTAATGTTTTTAGTGTTTACATGTTAATGGTAGTTGAATAAAACTATCTATGTACATGCTCATTTTTAATACGTTTCTTCCTACTTTGAAAAGTAGCAAAATCTCTAGGATTTAGTGAGTTAACCCAGTTCATGACACGGCGAAAAAACAAAACAAACAATAAACAGTTATATCTCCAAAATGAAATAAGAGACCACAATGTAAATGCTCATTTAAATAAATATATATTTTTATCACGAGCATGGCAGATAAGTCATGACGTCACACCTTCTCTTCTTCCGGTTCCGAACTCCTTGGACTTGTGAATGTAACCAGGACTAAAAATGAATATGTTGAATACTGAATCATAAGGTGGCATAACTATTTTAGTAGCAGGACGGAAAAGAGCGAGAATAAATTATATATATATATATATATATATATATATATATATATATATATATATATATATATTGACGACACGCTATATTTAGGCTAGACAATAAGATGTCATCACTCTAAAAACAGAATATCAATATCCAATTACACAAGGTCTGTATCCAGCACTCCGGAAAAATGGCGTTACACTTCCAATGAGATTGGAACCAGTTTGTTTTTGGTTTTTTGACTGATTGTATGTTCCTTATTGCCATGATCCTTACACTTTACCATACCTTATCTATTCTACCACACATCATTTTATAGATAGTTCGAAGTTGACGTCACTCTGGTCTTTGTTATTGTTTTTAGCAATCCGCGTTTATGAGTAATTCTCACTAAACTGTATTAACCAGACTATAAACGATCATGATTACACACAGTTTTGTGTGTGGACCAGTTATACTTCCGGATGGCAATGTGGTGAACTTCTTAGCCAAGCGCATATTATCTATACTATATTTACATTCTGTCGTCGTTATTAGACTTCCGTTTTTACTAATGAAAAAGGAGGGAGAAAACACTAATAAATACCAAAAAAAATTCTGAAAATGTGTGGCTATGTGGTCTTGTAGTATGACACTCGCTTTTCGATCGGAAGGACCTGGGTAGGAGCGTCGTGGGCGCATAGTTGAGTCCTTGGAAAAGGTTCTTTATTCACATTCTCTCACCGTATTCATGTGCAAATGGGGTACCTGGCCGTTAACAGCGTTATCTGTCGGGGAAAAAGTTGTATAATCAGCTAACAGGCGTAATATCTCGTTTTATTTGTTACGTGTTTCTGTTGTTCGGGGATCCTTTGTAAAGCGCTTTGAGCACGTTTAGTGAATATTTCACTAAAAGTTTTTGTTTCTTGTTTTATTTTACCATACGTTCCATAAATTTCCATCATGCCGTCGCCTGTTTGACGTCCGTTATTACAGATTAATACTTACGTTTCAAGTGTCCTCTTTAACAAAACCAGATAAATAATTTTTAAAATTGAAATTGAACAAATATTAAGCTTCAATTAATAACACAAGACAGAAGATTGTTAACAATTAGAGTTTCCGCTTTATCGAAAGAAAAGAAAATGATTAACAAATAAAATCGAATGTGAGGAAATGTTAAGCTTTCGTTAATCATATAAGACAGAAGATGATAGTTAACGTTCAGGGTCTTCTCTTTATCAAAACAAATGATTAACAAATAAAATCAAATGTGAGGAAATGTTAAGCTTTCATTAATCATATAAGACAGAAGATGATAGTTAACGTTCAGGTTCTTCTCGTTATCAAAACAAATGATTAACAAATAAAATCAAATGCGTATATGTGTCAGTGCATGACATAATCAGTCGGAATGTGAAAATGTTGGATTTGCATTTTCTGAAAGAATATGCTCCCCAGAGCATTTTAATCTTTATTTGAATTAAATCGGGTGATTTTTCATGAAGTTATTGTCAGATGTATGGGCAAGGTATCCAGCAACTTTTCTCAAATTTCATACTTTTTCAACTTGACTGCTGTAAAAAATATTTAGAAATGAGATTAAGTTTTGATATTTCCCACAAGATGTACAAAAAGTGTTGATTTAATCATTTATGACAAGAATTCATTTTTGATTTTAAAAAATTGACCTTCTAAATTGACCTTTTAACTAAACTTGGCATTATCTGAGTTCAAACCTTTTCACCATCCGACTGATTATGTGAATCACTAACGAAAGAGTGAAAATGGAAAGGCTTCACTGCTCTGTTTTGTCCCATACGAAACCTTTCCATTTTCACTCTTTCGTTAGTATTTTACGATCACCGGCTTAAGGCAGCCCTTACCGTTTTCTACTTGTCCATGTCAATCACTGTAACATATGTTAGCTTAATTTTTTTTAAAATTCAACTTTAGATACAGATGATTGTTAACATTTTATCAAGAGAAACAATTGATCAATCTCTTAACGATCCTCTGTCTTACGTCATTCATTGAAACATAAAATTCCCTCATAATGAATCACAGCATATTTCGACTCTTGTACACATGACAAAACTTACCCTCGAAAAATTCAACAGGTTTATATTTGCTCTCATCCTCATCCCAGTAACTCTTCCCGTCCTTTTTCAGTTGTGAGTATTTTGTTTCATTATTCCAAAGCAAGCCCATTTTCAGCATTTTGCTCCGAATAAGCATCCAAATTTCATATAAGAGTAACGATTAACACCACTTCCATTTTCAACAGTTGATTAAGAACTTTTTTGCTCTGAGCATTTGGAACATAGATGTTATCCGAAAATTCAACGATAATGTGAAATGTACAATGCAACCATTTTCATCAACTAAATAGGTACTCCTTTCCTTTTTTTCACCGTACTGTATTTTAAGTGTGAAATGCAATCTGTACTGTGAATCATTCTCAACACTTTGCCTGAAAAATGTATGTAAAATTTCTCGTCAAATATTCAAATAAATACTATACACATCCATTCAATGCTTGAAAGAATTTCCTCTAATCTTCAACACAGTCTTTACTAAATTAAACATTCTTCCCATTTTCAACATATTGCATGGAATGCTCAACAATTATTTTTATTTTAGTAACTATAATTTGATAGGCCATTTCGACGTGCGTTTATTTGCAGGTCTGATAACCCAATTCCGTGCGGGCTAATTTTTATATTGGAAATCTAAAAGCAAATAAATGACGCAAAATATTGTCCATTGCAACAATGTTAAACTTGGCCCATAAGTGGGTTTGGATGTCAGACCTGCATATGAATACACGTCGGTCCAGTCGATTCCAGCATTGTACAAAGGTTGACGCTATTGCATTGTTAATGAGTTGAAATCAGTTAAATAATTAATGTGCCTCATAGCCTCGAAACGGTTTTAAGTCAAAATGTACGAAACACTACAATATGAATTTAAAGTGGAGTATGATCAGAAATGTGACCCATCGTCTCAAGACGGTATTATGTCGGAATGTACGAGACACTACAATATGAATTTAAAGTGGAGTATGATTTGAAGTGTAACCTATCGTCTCGAGACGGTATTATGTCGGGGTGTAGTTGCTGGAATAAGAATTTATAGTTACAGATATAAAGCATGGGGTTATTTCTATTCGTTATAGTGGAGAATAACATCGCTAAAAAGACCTTACTCATTTGTAAAATGAGAACATGGCCATTTCCCGCGTTGTCTCTGTCGGTAAAAAAAAATTGTTATATCGCCTAATAGGCGTCATGTCCTGTCCTACATAGTAAGTGTTGCTGTTGACCAAGGACCCCTTTGAGCACGTTTGGTGGATACTGCGCTATATAAAAGCTCATGTTTTAAGACGTTGGGGGGTGATTAATGAGGCAAAACCTGTGAACAGTCACCTGAAAACGTTATTACGTCGGGACGAACTTGATGTTTGATATAACATGTTAAACTGAGCTTTTTTTTTGAGCTTTTTTTTATATAGTGCAATATCCACTAAACGTGTTCAAAGCGATTTACAAGGGGTCCCTGGCCAACAGCAACACTTAACATGTAGAACGGGACATGACGCCTGTAAGGCGATATTACACAATTTTTTCGGACAGAGACACTGTTGTTAATGGCCAGGTTCTCATTTTACACATGAGTACGGGGAGAGAATGTGAGTAAAGAGCCTTTTCCAAGGATTCAACTATGCGCCAAGCGAGGCTCGAACCCAGGACCTTCCCATCCATTAGACCACATAGCAGCACTTAAACTTAAGATTTGAATGGGCACGATCTATATTACATTTCCATGAGCTCGAGGTCATTGGTCACATTGCAAAGTGTGCTCAAAATGACCAACATAGTGAATAGTGTTCACAATTTGAGAAATAGCCAACGCTACAATTGGTCATTCTGCTCAGCCATGACTCATGGGTATGTTTACAACTTTCATAAACAAAGCAGCGTGTTTAGATACATTGAGAAATATCCAATCGTTGTACAGCAACAAATCATGTGATCGATGACTAGATTGGACGAAAACATGGATATAGATCGTTCCCGTTATAGGGAATGAGATTAGCGAAGAGTATTCCCTTGATTGGACGTCACCTTACAGAGAGAATGTCAATTTGGTTTTGAAGTGTCTCAAGCCGCTTTCACCGGAAGCGAGGACGAGAGACGCATGCACACAACCAACATGACGTTCTCTCTCTAATAACTTTTCCACCGGTGACGTCACAGATTATGGGTGACGTCCAATCAAGGGACGCTACTCTTCCGCTAATCTCATTCCTTATAGTCCGTTCCACAACCCGTGCGCACGCGTTGATGTGGATATTTCACAACCTTCTGATGGATTGGCTCGAACATTTGTATTGTTAGTGACATTACGCCGATTATTTTGCATCGGTTACAATAGGGAATGAGATTAGCGGAAGAGTAGCGTCCCTTGATTGGACGCCACCGGTCGAGAAGTTATTTGTAAACAAACCAACTAGATACAAGCCAAGCGCTCCAAATGCAAAATTTATTATTCATATTTCTGTACAAAAATGCATAATGTTGATTATGATATGCATTTTTGTACAGAAATATGAATAATATTTTTTTTTTAATTTGGAGCGCTGGCTTGTAGTTGGTTTGTTTACAAATAACTTCTCGACCGGTGACGTCTAATCAAGTGACGATACTCTTCCGCTAATCTCAATCCCTATAGATAGTTCGAAGATGACGTCACTCGGGTCTTTGTCATTGTTTTTTGCCATCCGCGTTTATGAGTAATGCTCATTGAACTGTATTAATCTGACTATAAACTTTCATGAATACACACAGTTTTGTGTATTGGTCCGTTATACTTCCGGATGGCAATGTTATGAGCTTCTTAGCCAAGCGCATACTATCTATACCATACTTTAGGATTTTCCTCTTTGCGATATATAAAAAAAAACAAAGGGTCAGGGATGAGTGAACATTTTGATGTTTTTCAATACAATATTATACACAATGAATTCTGTTGTGAAAACGATCACTGAACTCGCCCCCAGGCTTGACTAGGGATTTACATTTCACGAGATTTGTGTGCACTACTCACTAACATTGACACCCTGCGTTCAAAATGACTCACTTTGTACACACTTGACATAAACAATTGTTACAATTTAATAGTTGAAAGCCAGAGGCGTAGCTTCTTGTTGGGATTTCCGTATTCATAAAAAAATGATAAAAATATGGATTGAACATGCACATTTGTCACAAAGAGGAAAAGTTACAAGTATTTAAATTTCTCCAGGGAGGCAAGCGCGGAATTCTTTTTTTATGGGATGATGCTCACAAACAGGAACTCAGAGGGGAGAGGTCAAATTAATATTTTTTAAATGTCATTTATTATTCATCTTTTTATTTGAAAACTGCGGTTCCGTTGAAAGGTTAGACTGTACTTTCATGAAATATAGTGTTGAAGAAGTTTTCATTTGGTGATATTTCACATTCATTAATACATTCTGGGCACGCCTCCCCCCCCCCCCCCCCCCCCCCCCCCCCCTTCCAGCGAACATATTTCAAGAGTGGCAAAAAGTAGTCTTGTCCTACATTTATGAGTTGGCCGGGCGTTGTCTTTGTGAAAAGCAATTTCTTCTTATCCTATCGGAGATGGGCGTAAAAATTCGAGGATCCCCCTGTTTTTTGTTTTGTTTTTTGTTTGTTTGTTTGTTTTTGTTTGTTTTTTTTTTTTTTTTTTGTTTTTTGTTTTTTTTTTTTTTGGGTGGAGGGGTGTTTTTTTTTGGGTTTTTTTTTTCTTTGTTTTTTTTTGTTTTTTTGTTTTTTTTCTACAACGATGTCTTTGTCCGAAACAATTATAAGCACCTAACGGGCGTCTTGTGTCGTCCATTGTATTATATGGCCGTTGTCCACCAGGGAAGCGATAAAGTATAAACGCTGTGAAGTCCTAGATAAATGTGATCTATTATTAAACTATTTCAAACAACCCAAAATTATTTGCTAAGCTACGCCACTGAATGCAACTTTGGTATGATTATTTCCCCACGGGAAGAGAAACAACACACCATTACTGTAAACATTTTAAAGTTTGAGTCATATTTTATTGTTAACGATTAAAAGATCAAAGGATTTCGACATTGTGGGAAAATTGTTGGGTCAATCGCTATCGGTATTCACAATTCGTAGCGTCACTTAAAATAATATCTCTAAGCCCGCATGCAAAAAAAAATCACGGCATCACATTTCGTAATTTTGGAATAATTGCGATATTCCGTGTGCACGTGAGTTGGGACGGACTATAGATAGAATGAAGTTGACGTCAGATATGTCTTTGCCATCCGCGTTTATGAGTACTTCTCAATAAACTGTCTGAACCAGACTGTAAAAGTTCATGGTTACACATAGTTTCGTGTGTTCGTTGGTTATATTCCCGGATTGCAATGTTTTGAGCTTCTAAGCCAAGCGCATACTATCTGTAGATAGTATGCGCTTGGCTAAGAAGCTCATAACATTGCCATCCGGAAGTATAACGGACCAACACACAAAACTGTGTGTAACCTTAAACGTTTATAATCTGATTAATACAGTTTAGTGAGAATTATTCATATTATGCGGATGGCAAAAAACAATAACAAAGGCCTGAGTGACACCAACTTCGATCTATCGATACAGGTCTGACATCCGAACCCACTTATGGGCCAAGTTTAACATTATTGTAATGGACAATATTTTGCGTCAATTTTTGACATTTCCATTACAACAATGAGCCCATGAGGAATTTGGTTATCAGGCCTACAAATATGTATGTGGACGTCGATTTAATCTCAATTTTGTTCACCTTTCTATCTCTAGTCCTTTCGTATAGATAGTATGCAGATGACGTCACTCAGGCCTTTGTTATTGTTTTTGCCATCCGCGTTTGTGAGTTGTTCTCACTAAACTGTATTAACCAGACTATAAAAGTTCATGGTTACACAGAGTTTGTGTGTTGGTCCGTTATACTTCCGGATGGCAATGTTGTGAACTCCTTGGCCAAGCGCATTCTGTCTATAAAAGTTATAAGATTGTGCACAATGAGTATTAAGGTTTATATTAATGATATCTTCCTCTGCACATAATGGGGGTGATCTCTATTACATTTCCATGTGCTCGAGGTCATTGGTCACATTGCACATTGTGTTCAAAATGACACACATAGTGAAAAGTGTTCACAGCTTTTAAATTATCTAACATCACGATTGGTCATTTTGTTCAGGTTGACAGCGTGAGTATGTTTACAAGTTTTATAAACAAAGCAGTGTGTTTACATTCATTTGTTAAGAAAAATCCAATCGTTAGACATCGACGCGTCATGTGATTAATGACTAGATTCGACGAAAACATGAATATAGATAGTATGCAGATGACGTCACTCAGGCCTTTGTTATTGTTTTTTGACATCCGCGTTTGTGAGTTGTTCTCACTAAACTGTATTAACCAGACTATAAAAGTTCATGGTTACACAGAGTTTGTGTGTTGGTCCGTTATACTTCCGGATGGCAATGTTGTGAACTCCTTGGCCAAGCGCATTCTATCTATAGACGTAGCCATCGTTTTTTTTTTATAGCCTGATACTGAAATCCAAAAGGACTGGCAGTTTGATGTTATTAATTGGTTTTTGCACCGTCTAGTGAGTTGTTGTTAGTAGAGCTCATGAAAACAAGTTATTTCATTGGCTGAACTAGTGAATACAACTCACGATTTGTTTTCTTTTGTGGCAAAAAACTGGCATTTTGACGTCATTTTTTGGTCAGTATCAGCGTAGCCATCGTTATGTTATAGATAGAATGCGCTTGGCCAAGGAGTTCACAACATTGCCATCCGGAAGTATAACGGACCAACACACAAAACTCTGTGTAACCATGAACTTTTATAGTCTGGTTAATACAGTTTAGTGAGAACAACTCACAAACGCGGATGGCAAAAAACAATAACAAAGGCCTGTGTGACGTCACCTTCGTTCTGTCTATAGCTTGATACTGAAATCCAAAAGGATTGGCATTTTGACGTCATTATTTGGTTTTTCCACCGCCTTGTGAGTTGTCGTTAGTATAGCTCATGGAAACAAGTTATTTCATTTGTTGAACTATTGAATACAACTCACGATTTGTTTTCTTTTGTGGCAAAAGACTGGCATTTTTACGTCATTTTTTGGTCAGTATCAGGCCATAACTTTACGAAGGCCACGATATAGATCGCTCCCATTGAGCGCGGGCATTACAAGAAAGGATAGAAGTACTGAACTGTTACAACAGTTGAACCAAAACTAGTTCAGTTTTGCATGCTCGCTGAACATCTCCTTGTTGTAATAATAGAAATATGATAAATATGCATGGACATTTATAGATCGCATTTCCACGAATTTACCATGTTCAAACCGCTTGACAATTATTCATTCATTCCCCCAGTGGGATATGAGGAACATATTTCTATTTCATACAGTAGCAGTCGCCTTTAGGCGTCCTTTTCTTACTAACAAGCGTACAATATCCGTCACTGGTTATAGATAGTTCGAAGATGACGTCACTCAGGTCTTTGTTATTGTTTTTTGCCATCCGCGTTTATGAGTTATGCTCACTGAACTGTATTAACCCGACTCTAAACGTTCATGGATACACACCGTTTTGTGTGTTGGTCCGATATACTTCTGGATGGCAATGTTATGAGCTTCTTAGCCAAGCGCATACTATCTATAGATAGAATGTGCTTGGCCAAGGAGTTCACAACATTGCCATCCGGAAGTATAACGGAACAACACACAAACTCTGTGTAACCATGAACTTTTATAGTCTGGTTAATACAGTTTAGTGAGAACAACTCACAAACGCGGATGGCAAAAACAAAAACAAAGGCCTGAGTGACGTCATCTTCGAACTATCTATAGATAGTATGCGCTTGACTAAGAAGCTCATAACATTGCCATCCGGAAGTATAACGGACCAACACACAGAACCCGGTGTAACCATGAACTATTATAGTCTGGTTAATACAGTTTAGTGAGAATTACTCATAGACGCGGATGGCAAAAAACAATAACAAAGACCCGAGTGACGTCAACTTCATTCTATCTTTTGCCAGATGCTCATTTAAAAGTGGGTTAATGTGGGTTACGTGCCTTGCCGTAGGACAAAACGCCGGGACTATAATTTTCCACATATTATATTATCAAATACACCATTTCGATATGAAACCAGATTGACTTGTGAGTAACATATGAGAAAAGGATGTTTTATCATTGAAACGCAACAGATGTCCTGAACGTAAAGTTTTATCAATGCAAATGGGACTGATTTGAATAATGAAATAATTGACACGCTCATGGTGACACAGCAGTCGTGATCATGCAAGACCAAAAGTAGGCAGGCGTGTTTGAATTCCAAAGCTCAATGTGTGTAAGAGAAAGGGAATGGATGATTAATTTAATGATCTGCGTGTTGCTGTGAAGTCATTAGCATAATATTATGTAATTCCGTTTTCACTGTTTTTATATTATCTGTTTCACACACACACACACACACACACACACACACACACACACACACATATATATATATATATATATATATATATATATATATATATATATAGACGCACATATAATCCCATTCTCTCTCTCTCACTCTCTCTCTCTCCTCTCTCCTCTCTCTCTCTCTCTCTCTCTCTCTATCTATCTATCTATCTATATATATATATATATATATATATATATATATATATATATATATATATATATATATATCCGCCTATCTATCACTCTATCTCCATCTCAATCCATTTGTCTATCTCTATCTATCTGTTGCTCTATCTATCTATCTATCTATCTATCTATCTATCTATCTATCTATCTATCTATCTATCTATCTATCTATCTATATATCTATCTATCTATCTATCTATTGAATCGTGTTGGATACAAATATGGTACGAATAGTGCTCGACATGTAGCAATGGAGCGAATTATTATTTTAATATTTACCACAATGTTGGAGTCAGTCTACATCGATGTTTCAGGCCTTTTCAGCCATCGTCAGGACTTTGTGTTACATGAGTTTGGTTTTCAAACTCATGTAACACACAGTCCTGACGATGGCTGAAAAGGCCTGAAACATCGATGTAGACTGACTCGAACATTGTGGTAAATATTAAAATAATATCTATCTATCTATCTATCTATCTATCTATCTATCTATATATCTATCTATCTATCTATCTATCTATCTATCTATCTATCTATCTATCTATCTATCTATCTATCTATCTATCTGTGTGGCTATGTGTACTTATGGTATGACACTGGCTTTCAGATCTGAAGGTCCCGGGTCGGAGCCTTGTTCGGCGCATAGTTGAGTCCTTGTAAAAGGCTATTTACTCACCGTACTCAGGTGTAAAATAAATACCTGGTCATTAACAGCGTTGTCTCTATCTGAAAAAAAATTACAATTTCGCCAAATTAGCGTCTGTCTCATTCTACAAGTTACGTGTTGCTTTTGGTCAGGAACCGCTTACTTGTAAAGCACTTTGAGCACATTAAGTGGATATTGCGCTATATCAAAGCCTTAGTTTTATCTATCTATCTATCTATCTATCTATTTATCTATCTCTATCTCTATGTCTAATTATCTATATATTTGTCTTTCTATCTATCTATCTATCTATCTATCTATCTATCTATCTATCTATCTATTTGTCTTTCTATCTATCTATCTATCTATCTATCTATCTATCTATCTATCTATCTATCTATCTATCTATATATCTATCTATCTATCTGCTATCTAGCTATCTATATATCTATATATCCATCTATCTATTAATTTATTTGTCTTTTTTACATATTCTCCAATCATATCTATCTATCTATCTATCTATCTATCTATCTATCTATCTATCTATCTATCTATCTATCTATCTATTTATTTATCTATCTACCCATCTATCTATCTATCTATCTATCTATCGATCTATCTATCTATCATTCTATCTATCTATCTATCTATCTATCTATCTACTTTCTTACCTATTTATATATTTATCTATCTATCTACTCATCTACCTATCTTCGTCCCTATCTATTTATTTATCTATGTATCTATCCAACACAGAAGCTCGTTTACAATCTATATACCCATTCTATTTTCTCATGAATTCACCCAGCACGACATATCTGCTCGTATTTCACCCATATACCTGGAAGATTACATCTATGCTCTGTATTGACAAATTACCGTTGATTTTACATAGGTACTATCGGAAGTGACATTTGGTATTTTTTATTGTATAAATATATCCATTTTAACAGTGGGTTTGTTTGTTTTGTTTGATTGTTGTTGTTTTGTTTGTTTTTTTTTTGTTTTGTTTTTGTTTTGTTTTTTTGTTTTTTTTTTGGGGGGAGGGGGTTGTTTTATTGTTTTCTTTATGTTTTGTTGTTGTTTTTTTTTTATTTTGTGTCGTATTGCTTTTTGTCTTTTTGTTCTTATTTTTGTTGTTGTTGATTTTTCGGGATTTTCTTTTCTTCTTTTTTTTTTTTGGGTGGGGGGTTGTTCATCTGTTTTGTTTTTGTTTTTGTTTTTTTTGTTTTTGGTTGTTTGTTTGTTTTTGATTTTTGTTCGTTTTGTTTGTTTTTTACTTTAGTTTAGTTTTTTTTTTTTTTTTTTTTTTTGGGGGGGGGGGGGGGGGTATTTGGGTATGGTTTTAGCACCTACAAGAGTATGTAAAATCCTTCATTGCTGCATATTTGTAGATAAGATGGTGTGTGGAACTTGTCGCTTACGATGCCTAATACTTAAAATCAACGACGAAATTGCCAATAGTATAGTGAACTTTGAACTCAAACTTAAACTCGCGTTTCACCTTCCAAGCCCTTCGAAAAAAAATTACATGACCAACGCATGATACAGCTCACGTGCCGCCACTGTGTTTCCATCATGATCATGAATTCAATCTGCACATCTCTGAGCCACAATATGTGACCCACCGTCTTAATCCGGTTTTATGCCGGTGTGAACCAAATATTTTAAAAATGACTTTTACGCCTATCATTATTCATTCATTCCCCCAGCGGGATATGAGGAACATATTTATATTTCATACAGTAGCAATCGCCTTTTAAACGTCCTTTTCTTACTAACAAGCGTACAATATCCGTCAATGTCTACAGCCATTTCTTTGAATCATTGAAATAATTTATCCCATTCAGAAATAACGACTCTACTTTCTCAAATCAAACCTCCGAAGAATTTTAGGAATATTTTGCCTTACAAAATCAGAAATGAAACTTTAAGAGAAAAAAACACACAAATACAGTGAGCATAACGAATACTATACAAAGACACAGATGGAGCTGGCCAGAACGTGTTGCCAAAATGAAGGTAAATGGCATGCCAAGAATAGCAAAAGCACTCCACTGGACGGCTGATGGCAAAAGAAGAAGAGGCGAGCCCAAAGAAGCCTGGAGAAGATCCAAGGATAAACAGCTTGAAGAGGCTGCCCTAACCTGGAACAACATTGGTGTCCATGCAGACACACAGACAGAAATGGATGCCTTTGATAGATGCCTTTTAAGCGCGAAGTGTGGCCGAGTGGTTAAGGCATTGCACTGTGACCTAGAAGGTTCCGGGTTCGAACCCGCTTCAGGCACTTTCGTTTTTTGTTCCTTGGGCAAGATTATTATACCCCAATTTGCTCACTTGGACAACATGAGTGATTCTTGTTGACATCAGACACATTGTTTGATGAATTATCTATATATTCCTTCGTGGAATGCCTAGGTGACGATATCTTATGACGTCGTGGCGGAAGGGCATAATTTTTTTTCGGCGCCCCATTACACGATGAAGATTAAGTAAGGAAGTAGGTTTCTCAAAATGCTAAAAACTCAAATTTTGAAATTGTGAAAATGTTCACTTTACTTTTAATTTAATTTTTGGAATCTGGTTCTCCCTGACGTCATAACAAGTTTGCGATTAGGTTCCAACCTAAAGCGATTGACGAACGAACGACGTGGAAGAAAACTAATATCTGTCTTCGGAGTCTAAGAACAGATCTTCGTTTTCTTCGACGTCATTCGTCGATCGCTGTAGGTTGGAAATGTAAACGTTAACTTTCTATCACGGAATCGATGCGATGAGTTACATATGAGTATCCTTTGATCTTTGAGATCTCAGATTGATATTGTAAGCATACATATTTTTATGCACAACCAGCACAACCAATCATCTATAATGACTTTTGACCCGTCAACTGCTGTGCCCTGGAAAAAAAATCATTTATTTTTAAAAAAATTGGCCAGAAAACTCGTCCTTCATATTATATCAATCGATTTAAATGACCTCCATCGAAGTCCCAGGTTTGAGAGTTTTTGACACGATGAGGGTCATTTAAATCAATCGATATTTGAAGGATGAGTTTTCTGGCTATTTTTTTAATCTGTGGGGTTTTTTTTCTCTCCAGAGTACCTCAGTTAACTGGTTACCAAAGAGTAAATTTAGTTAACTAAAATTTGTTTGAATCTAAATTATCATATTGATGAAAATGGCATCTGTCGACTTTGGGATAATGTATCTTTGTGTTTGAGTGTATGTGTGTGTGTGTGTGTGTGTGTGTGTGAGAGAGAGAGAGAGAGAGAGAGAGAGAGAGAGAGAGAGAGAGTTTGTGTTTTTGTGTGTGCATGTGTTTGTATAAAATAATTTGGGCCTATGTTTTGTTTGTTAAAATAACATTTAATAACAACAAGAAGAATTTGAGTCGAGTCACTGAAGGGTTGAAACAGGGAGTAATCGCATTCATTAAATACCATCTTTTTAAAAACTAGAGCATTTCTATAGATCAATATCCACTAAAGTTGCTCAAAGCGCTTTAGAAGGGGTCATTAGCCAATAGCAACACTGAAACATGAAGACATGACCTTTTTAAGACAATAGTACATTTTTCCCCCGACTGTTAATGGCCAGGGATCTAACCCTGGACCTTCCGATCCGACTGAGAGTGTCATGCAACAAGACCACACATCCTCAAACAATAATGGCTAATGACAAAATGACAACGCGACGACGACGACGTCGATGATGATGATGATGATGATGGTGATGACGACGACGACGATGATGATGATGATGATGATGATGATGATGATGATGATGATGATGATGAAGGATTAACCAGAAAAGAAAGATTTCAGTTGTTTGTTGTTCGGTTTTCTTTTTGTTTGTATTGTTAGGGTGGGGGGGGGGGGGGGGGGGGGTGATCACTTTACCAATGGAGGTCTATACTCTTTCTTAATAAAGGAATGGCTTTAGTTTCTTATTCCTTAGTGTCTTGTTCTATATGATACGTTTTTCTGTAAAGTGCTTTTAGCACTTTTAGTGGATATTGCGTTATATAAATAAAAGCTCAATTAATTTTTTTGTTTGTTGTCTTTTTTTTTAAATAATATAGGACCAAACCATAAAATCTATTCTAAGCGTCACGCTGTCATAATACCTACTTGGTTCGGCAGGTCACATTTAATCTTTTCACTACGCAAACTCCATACATTTAACACTAAATAACAATGTGAAATTGAATGTAATATACCAAAACAGATAATATGGACGTTTCGGGTTTCCTCTGCTTTATCAACAAAACAGGATGAATTAAACACTTCAGACGAACGAGATAATGTGGTAGTGGCGTTGTTAAGACGAATTAACACTAAATTGATGGGGCAGGAAATAGTATGATCAAGCAAAGAACATTTACATTACATTATATTTAACACTACAAATCATCACAGAACACGGATAGATAAGATTGCTGTACTTTTGTAATAAAGTCATTCACCATCAAAATCACCATCGAAATCACTAAATCACATAATGATAATAAGAGAATTCAATTAACATCTCCAATAATCAGAATATTATCTATCCAATCGTTTAGGGTGATGAAAATACACGTCATCACGGTATTCTGGCTGGCTGGATGAAAAGGTGAGAAATAAAATTGAAGTCAAAAATATCAAGGTTAGGTTAAGTTTAACAAATTTGTTTTGATTTTTTGTTTGTATGTTTGCTTGGTTGTTTGTTTGTTTATTTTGTTATATTTCGTTTTGATTTTATTCATATTTTTTTTATTTGTCGTTTTTCTTTTCTTTTTTTTTTTTACCTTCTGTTTGTTTGTTTTTATTATGACAATGGATATAGTTTTGTGTTTTTTTTGTTTTTTTTTTTGTTTTTTTGCTTCGACAGCAGCAACAACAAAAAAAAACCCCCACTAAAATTTGAAATTTCAGACGAATTTTACATCACTACCGATATCTGACATTAATGTTGTTCATTCAACCTGACTTCTTTAAAGCGTTTAGTTTCGATTAATTTGTTTACAGAGTGAAAATATTATCACACGCAATATTTAACGAACGAATAGCCCACCAGTTGCCTTGCCTTTGTCACATCATCGAAATCACTGCGATCGAAATAATAACATGTACCTAGTTATGTTGTATCTATCTATAATATCCCGAGTATTGAAAGCTAGTTATAATAACGAGCACGACGACAAGAGACGCATTAAAATATCCCGTTACAATGGGATCAACCGCCACTATGATACTGGCGTACTTTAAAAATAAACCAAACACACATTTTTTTAAAAAAAAATTGGCCAGAAAACTCGTCAATCAAATATTGAACGATTAAAATGACCCTCATCTTTTCAAAAACTCTCAAACCTGGGACTTTAATCTTAAGTATCAGGTTTAAGTACTTTTGACAAAACGAGACTCATATTAGTCGATCGATTTTTGGCTTTCTGGCCAAAATGTTAAAATGAGCTTTGGCTTTTTTTTTTTTTTCAGACAACAGTGGAATAGAGCCTAAACAAATAATATATGATTATTATATTGCACAACGGTGATATATTATATCATCAATATTCTCCTATCCTATTAATGTTATCCTCTGTGTCTGTGTGTGTGTTGTTGCTACATAATACACATTGTGTCATATGGCGAGCGTGCATGTCTCTAAAAACAATTAGAGGAAGTATTTATTGTGTCAATACCGTCCGCTCATTTTTTCACCTAATATCGATACGTTTAGGTAAAATACCCACAACATCCGCTAGTCAAATGAAACATAACGACAAACAAAAATGTGTGTATTAATTAACGTTTATAGTCTGATATAATTTAGTGAGAACTAATCACTAAGATAAGTACAACGGGTTGAGTGGAGCCAACGTTGTTCCTTCCACAGTACGCAAAACCACATATTGATACTGTGAAGAGTTGGATATGTTTTCTCGCTGTTTGCATCGTCTGATCCTAGCCATCTTTAACTAAGAGCCTGACATTTAAACCGTAGCCATCGTTAACTTATAGCCTAACACTGACCAAAAAATGACGTCAAAAGACAAGTCTTTGCCCACAAAAGAAAACAAATCGTGAGTTGTATTCAATAGTTCAACCAATGGAATCACTTGTTTTCTTGAGCTCTACTAACAACTCACTAGACGCTGCACAAAACTAAAAATGACGTCAAACGATAGGTCCTAGTGGGTTCCTGTGTCAGGCCATGAGTTCACGAAGGCCACATTTAAACCGTAGCCATCGTTATGTTATAGCCTGATACTGAAATCCAAAAGGACTGGCAGTTTGAGTCATTATTTGGTTTTTGCACCGCCTAGTGAGTTGTCGTTAGTAGAGCTCATGGAAACAAGTGATTCCATTGGTTGAACTATTGAATACAACTCACGATTTGTTTTCTTTTGTGGCAAAAGACTGGCATTTTGACGTCATTTTTTGGTCAGTATCAGGCCATAACTTTACGAAGGCCACATTTAAACCCACTAAGACCCATAATTTGACGTCATTTTTAGGTTTGTGGACCGTCTATTGGGTTATCTTTTAGTAGTAGTCAAGGAAACAAGTGAAGCCATCGTCTGAACTGTTGAATAAACTCACGATTTGTTTTCTTTTGTGGCCAAAGACAAGTCTTTTGCTGTCGTTTGTTGGTCAGTACGTCGCCGTCGTTAACTTATAGCCTGACACTAGAACTCACTAGGACTTATAGTTTGACGTCATTTTTTAGGTGAGTTGTTGTTAGTCGAGCTCAAGGAAACAAGTGATTCCATTAGTTGAACTACTGAATACAACTCACGATTTGTTTTCTTTTTCGTGTCTTTTGACGTCATATATATATATATATATATATATATATATATATATATATATATATATATATATATATATATATATATATACTTGAGTCACATTTACTCACTTTATTTTTCTCTCCATTGAATATTCTGGCCAGAATTTCGTCCTTTAATTATTTAAATGACCCTCATCTTGGCAAAAACTCTTAAAACCGGGACCTCGCATTTTATAGACCATGTAGGACACGAAAGGTAGCCTATCTCCTTTTGACACATTTGCTTCTCTATGAGTTTCATTCATATAGCAATAGCTATTTTTTTTTTTATAGTAAACGTACCAAAATTATCATAATTTATTTTATTGAAGTCAGAAAAATATATTCATTGCAACCGTGATAAATAACACTGTTTTGTTTGATTTTTTTTTTAATTGAACTGTTTGATGTGCATTGCAGCTGTCGCTCTACATGAGCCTAAGTTATGCACGTTCTTATTCCGCCCTATGCATTACCATCAGATATGTGTAAGCCACAGATTATATAGTGCTCGATTGCATTGTTCAAATAATCTATTCTGTCTTCTAACAGATGTATGAATGAAAGAAAGGCCAATGTGACTAGTCGCCTCAAAACGGTATTATTACGGGGTATGTATATACTTCTTCTGAGCCATATGACCATTGGAGCCGCAGTTTATCACGGCTTCTATAGCGTTAAACGGACAATAGCAATCGCGTGTTACCGTTGGTTAGGACGCTAGTCTATTGACATATACTTTCTGCCAGATCTAACAGACCCAGCTACCCAATCGGGTCGGTAAAAAATATCGACCGCTCCCGTGATCATTTTCTGTCCTTTTGCTTGTGAAGCGAATGCTCTACTAACTGAACTATCGGAAACCCCATTTCGGGGTATACCTGATTCATAAACTTGAATTTAAAGTTGATGTCATCATTGAGCGGTATGGTGTTTTTCATTAAACCATCACATGGCCACTCTTGTAAAGACTGATAGCCTAAATTACCTCTGAAGACACCAGTAAAATATCCTCGTTCAACAAAGAAAACAACATAAACCGCTCAACAGCCATTTTTAAGTAGAATTTCAAGAGACACGTCACCTTCTTTTCCCTTTCATCAACTTAAATCCGATTCAATAGTCTGATGTCACGCCGCCTGGCAACGGCGGCCATCTTGATTCTAAACAAAAGAAAGTCATTACTTTTTATTTTTCAAGCTGGCTAGAACTTTTTATATGTCTTGGGATCAGAATGTGTAAAAGTCAAAACATGAAAAATGTATGTGTTTTTTTTTTTCTTCTGGATACGCTTTATACTCGCCGGAGAAATATCTCATACGGGCGACCGCCATTGTTCCCATAGTTTAGAGCCAGTGTTACTAAGTTACCATGCGTCATTAGGAAGGAAGTGACGTTACGACTGTTGAAGAGTATTTACCGGTAGATTTTTGACCAATCAAATCATGGAATTTATCTATAGATAGTATGCGGTTGGCTAAGCTCACAACATTGCCATCATAGAATCGTATGCGCTGGCTAAGAAGTTCACAACATTACCATCCGGAAGTATAACGGACCAACAAACAAAACTCTGTGTAGTCATGGACTTTTATAGTCTGGTTAATACAGTTTAGTGAGAATTACTCATAAACGTGGATGGTAAAAATCAATAACAAAGACATGAGTGTCGTCAACTTCTTTCTATCTATAGAGAGTTCGAAGTTGACGTCACTCCAGTCTTTGTTATTGTTTTTTGCCATCCGCGTTTATGAATATTTCTCAATAAACTGTATTAATCAGACTATAAGCGTTCAAGATTACACAGTTTTGTGTGCTGGTCCGTTATACTTCCGGATGGCAATGTTGTGAGCTTCTGAGCCAAGCGCATACTATCTATATAAGTGAACGATGGATGCGATTGACGCCTCAAACCGTAGCCATCGTTAACGTATAGATAGTATGCGCTTGGCTAAGAAGCTCATAACATTGCCATCCGGAAGTATGACGGGCCAACACACAAAACTGTGTGTATCCAAGAACGTTTATAGTCCAGTTAATACAGTTCAGTGAACATTACTCATAAACGCGGAAGGCAAAAACAATAACAAAGGCCTGAGTGACGTCATCTTCGAACTATCTATAACATAACGATGGCTACGTTCAAACGGGGATAGTATGTATTGTGTCCACAATGAGACATGAATGATCACAAAAATAAACAGAGTTGTAAAATTCCACGTCTGGTTTTGGTTCATTGTCACACCGTGCAGTTTACTTCCCACGCAATGATTTATAACCTATTACATAGATAGCCAGGAATCATGTATCTGTATCTGAATCTGAATCTGAATGTTACTCGAAGTCGACTCAATTGGATTCAGTTGTCTGATGTCACGCCGCCCGGCAACGGCGGCTATCTTGGTTCTAAACAAAGAAAATCATTACTGTTTATTCTTCAAGCTGGCGAGAACTTTTCATATGTCTTGTGACCAGAATGTGTAAAAGTCAAAACATGATCAAGTTTATGGTTTTTTCCTCTTGATACGCGTTTATGCTCGCCGGAGAAATATTTCATACGGCGTCCGCCATTGTTTCGAAAGTTTAGAGCCAGTGTTGCTATGTTACCATGCGTCATTAAATCCTAGTAGATTTTTGACCAATGAAAACATGGAATTTGTGACCCAACTTCACACGTGCTCGGACAAACATTGATGGGTGTTTATAAACAATGACGTGAATGATATCGACCTCTCTCTCTGATCATTGTTATTGTTTTTATACCGCCAAATGGGTGACTAGTTATCACATGACTTTCTCAATCAGATTATAAGCGTTTAAGTTTACACAAAGTTTTCTGTGTTGGTTATTTATCAAGCGGTAGAACAACAGGGTGTTTTACTTAGATACATGCCATCGATAGTAAAACCTGTGTAGTTCGCTGTGTTTACCAACCACTGCCATATGTCGACTGTCTGAGAGACGTGGTTATCTAGGTGTCAATTCTCTTCAACAGTCGTAACGTCACTTCCTTCCTAATGACGCATGGTAACTTAGTAACACTGGCTCTAAACTATCGGAACAATGGCGGACGCCCGTATGAAATATTTCTCCGGCGAGCATAAAGGGTATCCAGAGGAAAATAAACACATACATTTTATCATGTTTTGACTTTTACACATTCTGACCACAAGACATGTGAAAAGTTCTAGCCAGCATGAAAAATAAAAAGTAATGATTTTCTTTGTTTAGAACCAAGATGGCCGCCGTTGCCGGGCGGCGTGACATCAGACTATTGAATCGTATTCTGAGTATTTGTATTCGAGGGCGGAGAGAGTTGTTGAATGTGACAGTCATTGTTGGTATTTAGTCTGAAGAATGTTGATAATCTTAGTTTGAATGTTTCTCAATTAAATATGTTGTGTTCACACATGATTCGGGAAGAGCGTTCCAGTCTTTGCCGGGTGCAAATGAATATTATTTGAAGACGTTTGAGTTTGTAGATTGGTATCCTAAATCAAGAGAATTTCATTTTTATTATTATGCGGCTATGTGGTCTTTTGGTACGAAACTCGCTTTCGGATCGGAAGATCCTGGGTTCGAGCGAAGCTCGGCGCATAGTTGAGTCCTTGGACAAGGCTCTTTACTCATATTCTCTCACCGTACTCAGGTGTAAAATGAGTACATGGTCGTTAACAGCGTTGTCTATGTCGGAAAAAAAGTCTAATATCGCCTAACAGGCGTCTGGTTTCGTTCTACATGTTACATGTTGCTGTTCGTAAGGGACCCCTTGCAAAGCGCTTTGAGCACTGTTGGTGGATATTGCGCTATATAAAAGCTCAATTTTATTTAAGAGAATTTGATTTTTATTATTACGTTGAGGGTCCTAATAGCTATAGATTGGCAAAAAGCTTAATTTCAACGAAATATAAATTGTTTGGTCCTCTTTTTCGATCTACAAATAGTGAGCATAGAGAGGAGAGGTGGGGAGACACACACACACACACACACACACACACATTCAGAGGGATAGAGGTAAAGAGAGGGGAAAAGAGAGAGAGAGAGAGAGAGAGAGAGCGAGAGAGAGAGAGAGAGAGAGAGAGAGAGAGAGAGAGAGAGAGAGAGAGAGAGAGAGAGCATATAATTATATACTTTCGTCAAGGCTTTCGATAATATATTATGTAAGCTATTAAATGCTCTATCAAATGATTGTGACTGAAAAAAACGCATATGAATCGTTATCAAATTGGATAATATAGATAGTATGCGTTTGGCTAAGAAGCTCACAACATTTTATATACTTCTTTCGATTTTTACTTCCAAATAATGTCAATATTAATATATTAATTTATTTGTTTTTGTTTTTTTAATCTTTTCAATTTTCAGTGTATAGTGACAGTTTTAACTATTTTACCGTGGTAAAATTATTCATATAAAGCACGGCTCTGGTTGTGGAACCGCTACTTGACTATATATACATCATATTATTTCCATTATCGTTTTATCTTATTGTGTAAATTATAACACGTCTGTACAAAAAAAATGTCCTTTTTAAGATGCAGTAAAGTATTATTATTATGTTGAGAGAGGATGCGCTTCACAAGCAAACGACCGAGGTCGATTTTGGGTGAACTCAAGCTTTTTTTCAGTCGAGCCTTCCCTAAATGAGTTTCCACACTCATTGCAATATTGGCAGGAATGTTTGAATGTCGTCTCAGAATAATATGTCCAAAAAGGCGTCATCTCTGTTCCAGAATTTCGATGGTGGAGATTAGTCTTTCATCAGTATTTCCACATAAGGATTTATCTGTGATTTTGGTTGGATATCAAATGTTTAGTACTTTTCTTGATTGGCTTCCGGTTCACTATGGATGACCCCAGATTTTAGTTGTTTTTCTTAAGTCAAGATGAGGATCATTAAAAGCCATCAATTTTTGAAGGACGAGTTTTCTGGCCAAATTTTTATATACGTTTTTTTTTTTTCAGAGTACGTCTGTTTATTGGTTAACCCTCTCCTTACCACCTAAAAATCGTCACATTTGTTACGACACAATATACGTTTTTCTTATTCAGATTTATTTTGTACATCACAAACTTTGAAGAACGATCTTTGTTTAATTAATAAGAACATAAAGTTGTTTTCTAGAGAGCTTGTTTGAATTTTTAAAATCTATTTTTCTGCTGGGTAAGCCTGCCGTTTTTGGGAAATACTTAAAATGATTGGAAAGGAAAGAGTTAAACAACGATATCTTGCAGAGATATTTTATGACAGATTTGAATAATTATTAATATCAAACCAAAACAAATCGGCATCCAGGCTGTTACCTACCTATGTTATGATTCATTCATTAAAAATAAAATTGTTTGTTCAAAAGTATTGTGATGAAAAATATGATTTAGGATTTTTTAAAAACCCGGAAGACATTTCAGCCTCTGTCTTTGAACGGCTGATCATACTGAAGTCTTAGATAATATAACTCTTAGACAACAGAAGGTTTAACCCTCTCCTCGCCAATCAAAGGAAAATCGTCACATTCGTTACGATGAAATAACATTTTTTTAATTGAGATGCCTTTTGCACGTCACAAAATTTGAAGTCATGTTTTGTTATTGTTATAAGAACTAAACAAAACTATATAACCTGTTCTAATCCCCTTTGGGTTAGAGTTTTAAAATCCTATATTATGTTGTGTGCTGATGGCGTTTTGAGGAAAATACATGAAATGGTCAGTAAGGAGAGAGTTAAAATTATCTAGAGAACGGGTATCCTTTGTTTCGAGTATAAAATCACTCCACAAACGAACAATACGAAACATTTTAAATTTCTGTCAAACATCTGGATAAGTAAAATTTGTATTAACTAGTAAAAAGCCCGCAATTTCGCGGGGAAAGAACTATTTTCATTCGATACTGTACTCACCATCATTTAATGAGGGCAGATTGGTAAATAACGTTGTCTGTGTAATTTGGTATATCTTCGGTTGATTTTTCTGTGTGGCCCAATAATATATTTAATAATATATTCCATCAACTAACCCCAAGAAAAAATTAAACCTAGTACCTTTAATTAACCCGAATAGGAAAAACAAACACCCTAGCACTTTGATAAGACTTATGACTAACCCTAAAAGGAAAAAAAATCATCTGATCTCGAGCTAATCCTAATAGAAAAAATCATGACAAATTGAATAAATAAACGCCTGACAAAAGTTCAAAGGTGAAAATACAAATTTAAAGAATACCGGGGATGTAGGAGCTTTCGGAATGTCTCCCCTTTACTTAACTTATGGAAAAACAAACACCCTAGCACCTTTAATAAGACTTATGACTAACCTCTCGAGCTAACCCTAATAGAAAAAAAAACAACTCTCGGACTGCTTTGCACTACCTTTCAATATTTAACAAATCAAAATGGCGGCCGAAAATCAAAACAATGGTCAAATTACTTTCACAAATCTATCAAGGTTTGTTCTAGAGTTATTAAAATACTTCTATAAAATGACAAATTGAATAAATAAATGCCTGACAAAATATCAACGGTGAAAATACAAATTTAAAGAATACTGGGGATGTAGGAGCTTTCGGAATGTCTCCCCTTTACTTAACTTATGGAAAAACAAACATCCTAGAACATTTACTAAGACTTATGACAAACCTTAATAGAAAAAGAAATATCCTCCGATCTCGAGCTAACCCAAAAAGTTAAAAAAAAAGAATCAAATGGCGACTGAAATACCTTCATGTGATCAAGTGAATAATATCACTATGAATGCCACGATTTGCTGAAAAATGCCAACACCACACACAACACACACACAAACAAACACACACACACACGCACACACACACAAACATATACGCAATTAACATAACAACACTGATCACCGCTAAATCAACAACACAACGGAAGTAATAATAATACTTGATGTCATAAATAGATGACGCAAATTGACAACTTTTTACAGTGTCAAAATTAGTTGATTTTGGGAGTCAAGTGGCGTCGTTGGTACATATTTTATGATATCTGTTTGACTCAACGAACTTTAAAACTGACTTTAAATTATAAAAGGAAATCAAGTTATCTGTTTATCTATCTGTAAAAAATACATTTCTAATTTTCAAATCTTTCAGTGGAGTTGTGCGCCGTGTCAATTTTTTTATTGACTCAAATAAGCACAATGTTCTCCACAATGCTATATTTTTTAAAGAAAGGATTTCCTCCTCTTTTAAACGCCACAGGAGAGAAAGTAATGAATTGTTATGAATCAATGTTATCAATATACACAATATTAAAAACTAGAGCATTTATATAGCGCAATACCCACTAAACGTGCTCAAAGCGCATTACAATGGGTCCCTGACCAACAGCAACACGTGACATGTAGCAGAAACATGACGCCTGTTAGGCGATATTACAAATTTTTTTTCCGACAGAGACAACGCTGTTAACGGGCAGGTACATATTTTACACCTGAGTACGGTGAGAGCATGTGAGTAAAGAGCCTTTTTCAAGTACTCAACTATGCGCCTAGCGAGGCTGGAACCCAGGACCTTCCAATCCAAAAGCGAGTGTCATACCACTAGACCACATAGCCGAATAATAGCTGAATATAAGCATAGAATAATGGGCATGTCTCATTCCCAACACCAATATCTTTTAAACTTGAAATTAAGTCAGGTTTAAAATCCATGGTGTTTAGTTTTGAATAATGCATTTGATATTTGATTGCGAAAATATGAAAGTAAACACTGCATGGTGCAAGATAAAACTCTGAAATTTGTGTTTATGAAAGACTTACTTACTTACTTAGGCCGCCCCACATGTCAGTTTATTTTCAAAGTTTTCTTTCTTCTAGATGAACTGCCTGCCAGGGTTCACGATATCCATCTTCCCGGGTTTGGTATTCGAATTTTCCTTCTCCTCCACCACCCATTGCCGATTTGTCCGCGGCTACTTATTTAATTCGTTTATAACCTTTATATCTAAAGGCCATTCCCCTATCCGCAACCTGGGGACGCATTGAATGGGGGCCGGCACTCCACACCGAGAAATTATGAAAGAATGTCAGGTAAAGCAGAGAGAAAAATATAACAAGTCATTTTCAAGAAGAATCATCCTGTTTGGACCTCCCATCGAAGCTCAGATCTCTTCAGTTAAATCCTTTTATTCCGAATTTACAGCGGAAATGCGTACCCTAGTGAATAATAGGGTCATTTGAATGGTCGCACATATCGGGTTACCTCATCGATGTATTGAAAACATATCCTTCCAATAATCAAGAGATCTGAGGTTTGATCATCAATCAATGCAGACGGATTTTAAGGCTTATTTTCTACTCATTTGTAGTTCTTCTCTCTGCTTTGATTTTAAAAAGTGGGTGGTCTTTCAGCAACTGTGAGGACCTTGACTTTTTTAACTGTAGCTTCTGTATTGTTGAACGGAAAGTATCAAATATTACGCTACTCTATGAAATACACATTCAAAGTGCCGCCTTGTTCTCGCGGTATTAATCATTCCGATTTAGGGAAAGCCATTGAAGAATACGTTTGTCAACAAGGGGGGGGGGGGGGGGAGTGGTCGAGTGGTTAAGGCATTGCACTGTGATCCGGAAGGTCCCGGGTTCGAGCCCCGCATCAGGCACTTTCTTTTTTTCCATGGGATAGATCATTAAAACCCCCAATTTGATGACGTAGACAACATGGGTGATTCCTGTTGACATCAAAATCCTGATTGATGGATTATCTATATTCCTTCATGGAATGCCAAGGTGATGGGGCCTTATGGTACTGTTGCGAAAAGGCGTTTTTTTTTTTTTTTTTTTTTTTTTTTTTTTTTTTTGGGGGGGGGGTTCGTCAACAGAAACTATGATATAAGACACGGTTGAACTCACTATATCTTTTATATGTCTGAACAATAAGTTTGCCAACAGACTTTCCTTTGCTCCGTTGTCGTCTGCTCCTACTAAACAATGATTTGACATCGTATTCGAGTCGACAATTTTATGTAACTGGACTGCATCTGAATCAATACGATTCCCCTTTGTATTTAGATTTCACAGATCGATTTTCCATAAATATATGCCAAGATTACATTTGAGTTCTGACAGCCCAATAACTATCTGTCACTTCACTTAACTAAGCCGTGATGTTCAGCTCATTTTAATTTTAGAACTGCAGTTTTAGTTTTGCGAGGCTAACATTTCCTCACTTTTGTTACCCTCAACTAATGTCGAAATTTACTCCTTCACGCAAAATTACCTGCTTTTACTACTTCTTCTTCTACTACTACTACTACTACTACTACTACTACTACTACTACTACTACTACTACTACTACTACTACTACTACAACTCCCATGATATTAATAATATATAATATAATAATATAATAATAATAATAATAAATAATAATAATAATAATAATAATAATAATAATAATAATAATAATAATAATAATAATAATATTAATAATAATAATAAGAAGAAGAAGAAAAAGAAGAAGAAGAAGAAGAAGAAGAAGAAGAAGAAGAAAAGAAGAAGAAGAAGAAGAAGAAGAAGAAGAAGAAGAAGAAGAAGAAGAAGAAGAAGAAGAAGAAGAAGAAGAAGAAGAAGAAGAAGAAGAAGAAGAAGAAGAAGAAGAAGAAGAAGAAGAAGAAGAAGAAGAAGAAGGATGATGATGACGATGATGAGGATGATGACGATGATGATGATGATGATGATGATGATGATAAAAGATTTTATATTAACAGGGTTAGCATTCAGTCATGCCTCTGTGGTCTTTGATGTTATTACCGCGCTAATTCATTCAGTCACCCCATTGAATGGATTATATAGCGTACACGAGACTTGCTTCATTTGCAATTTTTAACCATCTCCACGCATTGTTCGATTCTTGTCTAACACATGGGGTGCTAAGGCCAGTTGGGATGATTAAGACCAACCTCTAAATGCCTCGACTCAGGATTGAATGAGTACCTGACTAAAAGCAGTGGCGGATATTATAACAGTTTTAGTACAAAAATTTCGTCTTACAGGCTACTTCCACTGTATGAAATGGACATGTGATTCCATATTGCCTACTGGGGGGAATAAATGAAACATAAGGAAGGACATTGAACATGGTAAATCGATGGAAATGCTTTATCATAAATATTCATATTATTTTCTTTTGTTCACAGATAACAGGACAAATACAAATAATGTCCCGTGCGGTTAAAGGATTAAAGCCTATCAGAAAATCGAATAGGATGGCATTGGGAGATAAGGTTACATCGAAATTACATCACTATATCCCATAATATTTAACAATTATTACAGTCTCTGTCCAAGGACAACGTTTAAGACCGAATAGTCGGCTCTGACCTTTAACCTTTTGTCGATTTGTCCTGGGACACAAAAGAACAAACGACAAAGTAACTGGATACAATGAAGAGTAGTTTTGCAAAACCTTCTAACTCCGTTTTTTTTCCCATTTTGAGATATGAGGATTATTTCCCCTAAAATTGAGCTTTTATAAAGCGCAATATCCACTAAACGTGCTCAAAGCTCTTTACAAGAGGTCCCTGTCCAACAGCAACACTTAACATTTAGGACGGGACAAGACGCCTGTGAGGCGATAGTACAATTTTTTCGGACAGAGACAACGCTATTAACAGCTAGGTACTCATTTTGCACCTGAGTACGATGAGAGAATGTGGGTAATGAGCCTTTTCCAAGGACTATTCGCCGAGCGAGGCTCAAACTCAGAACCTTCCGATCCGAAAGCGAGTGTCATACCACAAGACCATATAGCCGTACGAAGATCCTATACACGATAAAGAATACTGAAAAACGAAGGAGGCCAAGATGGATGAGGAAGAGGAGTAGGAGGAGGAGGAGAAGGAGGAGGAGGAAGAGGAGGATGAAGAAGAGGAGAACAAAAAATAACAATTAGAAGAAGAGGAAGAGGAGAAGGAAGGGGGAGATGAAGAATGGGAAAAAGGAAGTGGGAAAGGAGGTTGTGGGGAATGAGGAGAAGAAAGAAG
>NC_088366.1:18889225-18891725 GCF_034508935.2 Berghia stephanieae | reverse complement strand
AGAAAACTATGTAAAGAGTTTATGACTCATTGTTTAAAAGTGAAATTGCGTTTGGCTGCACCATATGGTTTGGCGGATGCCGACTTAAAGATAAATCAAAAATTTCAAAATCTATCAAAGAGACATCAAAAATAATAAACCATCCTCTTGATGGAGTAGAAAGAATTCATGGAAAAGCAATAGAAAGGAACGCATTCTCAATTACCAACAATAAAAAACATATTTTATATCATGAATTTAGTCTTTTACCATCTGGGAGAAGGTTTTGTCAGATTAAATGTAGAACTACCACGTTTAAATCAACAATCGTTCCATCAGCAATAAAATGTTGAATATTTCATATGGTACAGAAAAACCAAGGATTGATTCGTTGACTGATTAACTGATTAATTTATTTAATGTTAGATTAACTGACCAATTGATAATGATGATAATTTTTGGTGTCGAATTGCCACAATCGTAACAAATTGTAAACGAAATGAATATGTTTATGTTGTGTATATCGCACGTGTGAAAGAAAGAGGAGAGAGAGAGAGAGAGAGAGAGAGAGAGAGAGAGAGAGAGAGAGAGAGAGAGAGAGAAAATAAGTAGGAGTGAAATACCTGTTCAATGTTATAGTTATCATTTAACGTTATAACAAGTGTAATTAAATTATGACAAATTGCCATATTTATGGACAATAAAGATCTATTATTATTATTATTAGTAGTAGTAGTAGAGCACTCGCTTCACACGCTAAAAAAGACCAAGACCGATCAGGGGTGAAGTCGAGGTTTGTTTTTGTTGTTGTTTTTGTTTTGTTTTGTTTTTGTTTTGTTTTTGTGATTGAGTAGTTGGATCTGTTAGATCTGGCGGAAAGTAGACTTTGCGATAGACCTTTTCTCTGATAACCCAATTTATTACGAGTTCATTGTTATAATAATAATCTTTTTTTTAAATGACGCAAAATAGTGTCCATTAGAACAGTGTTAAATAGGCCCATAATTACGTTCGGTTGTCAGACCTGCATATATGTACACGTCGGTGTCAGGCAATTGCTATATTTCCGTCTCATGCTTTAGAAACCGGGGATAATTCCAGCTCAATAGGCTTAATCTGAAGGACTATTGTCTTTACGGACTGGTGGTCTACATTCAAACAACATTGTTTGCAGGTATGATAACGGAGCGCAATAATACATTTGTCTTAAAGTTATTGTTATGGATAAAGATCTGAAAAAGTGGGTATGAAACGGTTCCAGAGAAAGCAAGAAAGAAAATTATGAGAAAAATAAAACATCCCAAAAAAATCAGTCTTCCTCTCCTGGAGATCGTACCTCAGAACTCCCGATTACAGGTCAATAAAGGTGCTATCAGTGCCTGATACCCAATTTGTCAATAGGGTTCAACAGTCGTGACGTCACTTCCGTCGTAATGACGCATAGTAAATTAGTAACTGGTTCTAAACTATCGGACGCTCTTATGAAATACTTCTCCGACGAGGATAAACGTGTATCCAGAGGAAAAAAAAAACATATAAATCTGATCATGTTGTGACTTTTATACATTCTGATCACATGACATGTGTAAAAATTCTAGCCAGTATAAAGAATAAAAAGTACCGATTTTCTCTGTTTAGAACAAAGCTGCTCGTTGTTGGGCGGACGTGACATCAGGCTATTGAATCCTATTTGTATGGGATGACATTTTGCGTTGGTTGGAGAATATTTCCATTACAACAAAGGGACCACAATTATAATTTGGGATATCAGACATGTAAATAAGTGTTACGGTTTCCTCAAACTCCTCCTCAGGAAATACAAATCAGTTCGAAGAAATTGTAGTTCGAGAAAACTGTGTACAAAAAGTAATAACGAAAAATTAAATAATTAATTGAGACATTCGCATGAGTTCGATGAAACCATGTGTTCGAGGAACGTGTGTTTCATCGGAAACCGTGCTCCAGTGTACTCGATTTTAAGCTTCGGGAAACTGCGCAGCTTTTGTTCTGGGAAGTAGGCAGCAGTGGGGAGTGAACCTGGGACTCAGGGAAGTGTACATCATTGGGGAGTGGACCTGGGACTGGGTTTCGGTGGGTTTTGTAAAAAAGCAATAACTTTCTTACGAAACCCGCCGAAACCCGATAATATCCGACAAAGTTGTTGGAAGTAGGCAACAGTGAGGAACCTGAGACTCAGGGAAGTGAACACCAGTGGGGAGTGAACCTGAGACAATGGTTATCGGCCGGTTTCAGCGGGTTTAGTAAAAACAAAAAGTAATTGCAATCCACTGTAAAACTGTAAAAATCGTGCTGATATTGGGGAGGAAGACTTTTTAGCCCGGCCGAAACGTTCCGCTATTAGTATTTCGTTCTACTTGGATGCTGTTATATTCATATTTAACATTACTCAATGCACTTGGATGGTGACGGACAAAACATTCTGAATATTATTTGAATATGAAATGAGATTTTAATGCATCGTTTGAGAACATTATCCACAGAGGTGAAGGTCCGGTCGCAC
>NC_088366.1:18879225-18884225 GCF_034508935.2 Berghia stephanieae | reverse complement strand
GTAATTTTTAAAACTTCGGATTGCTGCAAAATACAATTATATAATTGAATTTGGACTCTACACTTTTTTTGGGGGGGCGGCTCTATTTCTCCGAACGCTCTGGAAAATAAACTGGAACTCGATTCAATTTCTCCGAATTCGAATGGTCCGCTACTCCAGTACAGTAGACGTTTAGCTGATGGGTTACGGATGTTAGGTCGATGCAGAAGTAAATGCTGAAACAGAGTGGACAGGGAATTCTCACGAGTCATCAAGCTAGCGGTTTTTAGGCATATTGTTGACAAAGACGTTTTGATAAAATAAAAATTAAAATTGACAGAGCTCCCAAGCAGAGGCAAAAAAGAAAACTCCCCAGCCAAAATGCATACACATTCACCATTCACAAAGGCACTCTCGCAAATAACCAAAACAAATCTTCAGAACGGAAACCGTTCGGAGAAATAGAGATCAAGGTTATTTTCCCGAGCATTCAGAGAAATAGTCACTTCGTTTTGTTTGGTGGGGGGAGGGTTATTATTTAGTTTGAAATTGAAACACGAACAGACCCTAGATCCACTACAAAACATACTAGAGATAGAGGGTCGATATGTTTACACCGCTCGGAAAACGTTTATCAGGCACCCCAGCAATGAGTCGGGTTCAGTGGCTGTAACCCGATTAATAAGACTTTTTAATTTTAATGATTGGTCTTAGAAACAAATTTACAGATGTTTTGTTTATTGATGGATTTTAATGATTTGTCTCATTTCCTTCAGGAGGAGTTTACACTATCACCCTTTTGAATGCTTATGATGTTTATTTAAATTTAATTAAAAATAAATTTAATATCCCTTTTTGGTCATTTCTAAAACAGGATATAATTTAGATTTGAATAATTAAATAATCAGAAATTCGCAAATCAAAATTCTTCTACGCGCAAGTAATTTAACATCTTAACTTTTTATTAAAATTGATGTAAAGCCAACGTTTTATCCCTCATGCCTTGCTTAATCTCTACTGGTACATCAAATTCACAGAACAAGTAAACTGCAAGCAGACTTGACTTACTTTACATAATCTTAAACGAAGGACAGATCCATTGGGCATGCGTTTCAATGTAATAAACTGTTACAATGATATCCTGCATCAAAACACATCTTAGGTCTAAGAACAGACTAAACTTAAACGATCACACAATGGAACAAATTGCAAAAAATCCATATTTAGGCATTATTATTCAAGAAAATCTAAAATGGCAAGCGCATATCAACAAAATAACAAATAAAGCAAATTCTGCGATCAGGATCATTAAAAGGAACATCAGACATTGCCATATATGAAAGTAACTGCTTACATTACACTTGGAAGATCAAGCTTAGACTACTCGAGTACAGTTTGGGACCCACACCTACAATCTGATATTGAAGCTGTCCAGCGCTGTGCTGCAAGGTTTGTCTCCAATAACTACAGCCCTTTTGGCAGCATAACAGAAATGACCACACAGCTTGGATGGGCTCCTATAGAAGACAGATGGAAACAACAGCTGATGTTCAAAATAACAAACAAAATGAAGGCTATCTCACCAAAACAACTCGACATACAACGAAATTCGTTAGACAGGTTTTCGATTTCTGTCAATTTGCCACAAACCAATGTCTGCTCTTGCTGGTACAGGTGCCTGGCAACTTCTCTCCCAGTTTCAAAGATTTAAGTCCCCGCCCACTTGAAGGTCTAATTTGTCCAAGTATGTCCATTCTCATCATATGTACAACCCAGCTGACACTATGTGTACGGACTTCCAAAGTTTTACATCTTTACTTTTTTGCTTCTACCCCACACTGGAGCACAACACTCCATAGCATAATGCCAGGGCAGAAATCCTCAGGAACACCTGAATGATGCTCCAAGTAGTTCCTGCCAGCTTATTCAGAAGACTGTTGCATTTCTGTACCTTCCTCAAGATGGACCCAATAGGTAAGGCTGCAGTCCAGCGTAACCCCCAGGTACTCCAGATATGGTTCATATGGGAGAACCTGGTAGCTGACAGGACATTGAGTTTCTGGGTGTGCAAGCTGCTGACTAGGTGAAAAGCTGTGGCAATGGTCAATTTAGCGAATTATGCTTTAAGAATGTCAAACATGCAATGCTGCTCATGTT
This sequence comes from Berghia stephanieae, assembly GCF_034508935.2. Classification (NCBI taxonomy): domain Eukaryota; kingdom Metazoa; phylum Mollusca; class Gastropoda; order Nudibranchia; family Aeolidiidae; genus Berghia; species Berghia stephanieae. The sequence goes on along the minus strand of NC_088366.1, from coordinate 18,882,089 downwards.
ACAAAACAAACCAATCTCCACTATTTCTAATTAGATTGTCAACTTGAATTTTTCATTTAAAATTATTTTTATTTTTCAGACTTTTTGCTTTGGATATGGCTGAATTAGTTACAGTTGAGAGTTCAGATGAAGGAGAGGAAAATTCAAGCAATTTGACCAGTGAAGAATGTGAGAAAAGGTGTCAAGCGTTTGCTGAAATCACTAGCACAGATACAGCATTGGCTATGTTTTATCTTCAAGATCGTGATTGGAATGTTGAGGTATTTATTTTTGTGTTTTTATTTTAATAAAAAGGTGATTAAATTTGAACAAATAATTTCCATATCGTCCATTTTGCATTTACCACATTTGAGCTCTAGGTCATCAAAACAAAATAGCAGTCTTTTAATTTTAGCATATTTTACATTTCCATGTATGACGTCATCTTTTCTCCATTTTAGTCGTGACAAGATTACATACTAAGCTGCTTCATTTATCTTTGCTCTCTTTTTATTTGTATAATTCAAGACTATAGATTGAAAATCTGTTATTTTATTCCTTTTCTCAAATTCAAGACTTTAAATATTTAAATAGGATCTGACTTTTTACAACATTCACAGGTATGGTCCAATTTTATAGTTTTCGTCAAGTTAGTAATTTTCATTAATTATCAATCTACTTTATATTTCAATTTGTTTCTTCTCCAAAGTCCTCCCTGAATGATTATTTTCAAAGTCTTGGAGAAACAAGTGGCACAAACTCACTGAAAAAGGTTCCCTCCACTAAACCATCATCGAATACTACTTCATTGAATAGCAATCAACCCACTGTAAGCACTTCATCAACTCCAGCATCAGCCTCATACCTCACAACAATGTGAGTAGATTTTCATTCTCTATCATATTTTATGAACATTTTTGCAGGGATAGATGTCTACATAAACAGCATGCACACACTGAACTAAAATGTTACCATATTATAGTAAAGAAAGAAACAATTGAGCATGTTAACACAAAAGACTTTTCTCTTGCGAAACCTTAAATCGAATAATCTGCATTTAGAGTTAGTTTGGACTGATGGTGTATGAGCATCCATTTAAAAACTAATTACTTTTTTGGACATAGGGACTTTTACATCTTTTAGCAGTCGTGCAAAATTCCCTTCAATCATTAGGAGTCCCAATGTAGGAAAGGATAGAAAAACATTGAAAGGTTAAACAGTGACATTTTCTGGTTTTGAATTAGTGCCAGTCCAGAAAAAGAACAAAAAAACCTAGAAAACCAAAGCTACCTGTAACATCTATACTATCTATGTATTTGGCGTTCCTATCTGACTTGACTGGTTGTCTTCCACCAGATCGCCAGATGAGACATTAGATCTTGCAGTCTTGAAATAATTTTATTGCAGTAAATAAAGCTATTGTTTTACAAAGTCACATTTTCTTCAGATACATCTTTTGAGATGATGGCTAGCAGTAAAAATAAATAGAATGAAATTCCCTTCATTCATCCCATAGGGAAAATTTTTCTCTAGGGTCTATTCCAAGGGAATACTGGAATAACTCGGGCATCAGCCGCAGTGCAGCACCGCAAATTGAGCTAGGGCGAGGTGACTTGCTCAAGGCCACACAGCGCAGTGGCGGGTGATCGAACTCAGTACCTTTTGGGTCCAAAGTAAAGACCGTATCGCTGAGCCACGCTCCCCTAGTATGCTAAATGGCATATTTGTATGCTTTTCTTAGCACTGTATCATTTCATTCATTTTTCCTCCTAAAATGTATTTTTTAAATTCTTGGAATCAAATTGTTATAAAGTTGTTTAATTCCTCTGATTTTTTTTTGATCTTGTAATTTTCTTTCTGCTCAGTGTAGTACTGTTTCAGGCACACCTTTTCATAATTTTATCTTGCACTTTTGTCTGTTCCTTGCTGTACTTTGTCACAATATATTTCAATAATCGCTTGACTCTCTCATCTCCTTCCTTTTAACTGGCAGTGAAATTACATAAAAGCATCGTTATGCTTTTTCCTCAAAATAAGTTTTACTTACGAAACAGACTATCTGCTTTTTCTAATCAGTGAATAATGATATTAATAACAGCAACAACAACAACAACAACAACAATATTGATTGATCAGAATGAAAAAGGTGTTTTGGTTTTTTTTCAATAAGATGAAGAATACTAAATGAAGTTAACTAAATTACAAAACAGAGCATTGAGATATCCTGTTCATAATAATTCTCTTTAGTCACCTTTACTTGTATGTCCAAAACCACCACCCCCCCCCCCCAACCCCCGTCTTTCACACACACACACACACACACACACACACACACAACCGTGAGGACTCCCATCTAACTGTCGTCCCATTGATGGTTTCAACTTTTTGTAAAATTTCAGAAAGCTTATGATTATTCCTGTGTAATTTAAAAGATATACTGAACATTCAAGGGATAGTATTATTTATTTATTTTTGATTGTTTATTTGCTGGGGATTTTATTGTTGTTGTTGTTGTTGTTTTTGTTTTGTTTTTTTCACCCATTTTTCCTTCTATTATGATGCTGAATGAGGAGGAGTAGGAGAAGCAAATTTGTATGACGTATTATTGTGAGGTCACTCTTGTCCTCTTTTAATTAGATTTTTTTATTTCCATTCATGGGAATCATCAACAAGTATTTCCTTCAATGCCCATTTTCTTCTTATCCGTTTCGTCATAACCGCCTTGTTTCAAGCAATGAAACTGATGTCAGTAATGTATTTTAGGATCACAACCTGAGCATTTATATATATAGCGCAATATGTACTAAAATTGTTCAAAGCGCTTTATAAGGGGTTCCTAGCCAAAAGCAACATTTAATATGAAGGACGAGACAAGAGGTAATAAA
>NC_088366.1:18864225-18871725 GCF_034508935.2 Berghia stephanieae | reverse complement strand
CACACACATAACAGAATTCAACTTGGGTTGTCAATTCATGAAGAAAAAGTGCATTGCATATAATTAGTACCGATCGTTACAATACCTATTACGACGGGTAATCCAACCTGACAAACAACACTTGATTAGAAATATTGATTTTTTTTTTTTTTTTTGTATTGTGTGTACAACACGAACTCATATATATCATTTCTGACCTTTTCCTTCATAACGCTATTAGGTTGGGTTTAAAGCTGTTGCTTGCATTTCAAATTCAGCTCAAATTTAATAGATTCCAATTACAACACAGTGGAGTCGTCCTTCAGAGCCAGTAGACCCGAAGGACCCGTAGTTTATACCGGTTTCTACAGCGTGAAACGCGCAACAGCAATTGCTTGCTATCCTTTGGATAGGACGCTTGTCTATCGCAAAGTACTTTCCATCAGATCTAACACACCCAGCTACAAGGGGTGGGGGGGGGGTCATAAAAAAAAAATCTCGACTGCACCCGGGATTGATCTCAGTCCATTTTCGTGTTAAGCGAATGCTCTACCAACTGAGCTATTGGGACACTCAGTACAGTGGAATTCGCACGAAATCAACACTTTTTTAAAGTCAACTTATGCTTAAGGTCACCACCTATTGTTGGTCCCATTTAGAAACAAAAATAAATCTCTATCCAAGTGTTTTTCATTGAGAATGTATAAAGTGAACCTTGCTTAAAGTCAACCAACCTGCCTGGTCATGCGGTGTTCAATTTATCAGGATTCGACTGTATAAATACTTTCTTGGGAAGGTTGACTCTTGTCTCTTTCTATGAAAATAAATAAGTAAATAAACGCCAACAATGTTCTAATTCTGATCACTTTGATATAGTCAATAATATTATTTTCTTGATCAGTCCATTCCGACATTTAGCAATGACTATGAAAATTGTTTTTTTTTCTCTTTTTGAGGAAATTTTTTGTCTAAAATCAAACCCCTATCTCCTCTGATTAAAAAAGTTTTTGAATTTCGAAAATCCATTCATAAATAAACAAGTTATTGCAGTTTCAAAGGTGTCATTTATTTGGATGACCCGCAAAGAGGAAAAAAACGCGAAAATGGGACGCTTTTTCGGCATTTTTTTATTCGGCCTTTGGTTGTATCTTGCGTAATAAATGGATTAAAAGATTGAAACTTGAAGAGCAAATTAGGATGGTGTTTCGTAAAATACGAGAAAAGTACTCGTCATATTCATATGCAATTTTACAACCAAACAGAAGAAATGTTCATGTATTACCTTGTCAGCGACAAAACCTCCAGCCGGTAGTTTTAGAAATATTTTACTCAAAGAGAAAAAATCTATTTTTAACGGTCTTCTGGTAATCGCACGAAGTTTGTCGCTTGACATAATCTAAAATGACCTTTTTTCTTACTGTGTGCCAACTTTCAGTTCATATTCATCGATAAACAGCGTCGTAATTAATTTTTTAAAATAGCATATACGAAACGGCTTCGTCCCATATTTTGACGCGAATTCGGGCACTTCGTGAGCGAAAAAGAGGCCCAAAGATTTGTGCGGGATAGTCATTGCTACGACATTAGAGAGTTTACGCACACGGGGCCGATAAGAGACTAGACGACGATTGGGATTGTTTGGAAGCTTTAACTCTGCCCACTTGTCATTATGAATTTCGAAATCCTATTGTCGTCTACATGTACGCCAAAATAGAAAGAGAGGGTGGAGCCTGCCATGATATAACACTTTACGGAGCCCTAATTTCATCATAAAAGTTCTGTCCACTGACAGGTGGGTGGGTATCGCTTTCTAGAACTGATGTCCTTATACTATGAGATCCTGAGATTTTTGACCAATCAACGATTGCTCTGTGAAACGTCCATGCGTAGATACAATTTGTCAAAGTAATTATATAAACAGCAGTCATTGTTAATTTCACAATTTTGAGTATATAATCACTATTTCGGGGGGTGAAGTGGCCGAGTAGTTAAGGCAGTGCACTGTGACCCGAAAGGTCCCGGGTTCGAGCCCCGCTTCAGGGACTTTCGGGTTTTTTTTTTCTTTCCCTTGAGCAAGATTATTAACCCCCAATTTGCTGACTTGGACAACATGGTTAATTCCTGTTGACATCAGACATCTTGTTTGATGAGTTATCTATATTCCTTCGTGGAATGCCTAGGTGACGATATCTTATGATGTCGTGGCGGAAGGGCACAATATATTATAAAAATATTTATAATCACTGTTTCAAATTATTTAATAAGTATTGCGCAAATAAGTATAATAAGAGTCAGATTCGTAGTATAATTCTTTGTGTTAAATTTTGTTTGGGCCCTGTTTACCTATATTTCAATCAAAAGGTTCAATTAATAATATAAAATGCAAATAATATCCAAGGTCATGTTAATTATTATCGAAAAAAATTAATTTTATATCGTAAAACTCGAAAGTGTTTGTCTTTTGTATAACAGCTTGGGGAGCATTGTTAGCAGCGAAAAGGGACAAAAAATTCAAATATTTAAAAAATCCATTAAATGTATATAAAAAAATGTTGGCCCATTTTAAATTTTTATATGAGAAATTTTGTATTAGTAAAAAAACTAAAATATTAAATGGCCAGGATCATCCTAAAAAACCAAACAGTTATTATGTCAGGAAGGAAATGGTTTGCCTTCCTTTCTCTATTTCCCCAAAAAACAGAGAGGGCCGAAAATCTTTTCTGCCGTCCAGAAATTAAAAACTTTTTAAAAAAAGCAAAATTAAATTTTTTTAAAAAATTTTTTTAAAATTTTTTTAAAAAATTTTTAATTTTTATTTTTTTAATTTTTTAAATTTTTTTATTAATTTTTATTTAAAATTTAAAAAAAATTATTAAATTTTTTTTATTCTTTTTAAAAAATTTTTTTTATTTTTAAAAATTTAAAAATTTTTTTTTTTAAAAAAATTTTTTTTAATTTTTATTATTATTTTTTTTATTAAATTTTTTTTTAAAAATTTTTTTAAAAAAAAAATTTTTTTTTATTTTTTTAAAAAATTTTTTTTTTATTTATTATTATTTTTAATTATTTTTAAATTTTATTATTTTAAATTTTTATAAAAACTTTTTATTTTTTTAAAAAAAACCAAATTTTTTATAAATTTAATTTTTTTAAATTTTTTTATTTTTAAATTTTTATTTTATTTTTTTTTTTATTTTTTAAAAATTTTTAAATTTTTTAAATTTTTTTATTATTAAATCATACATAATCTTTACCATTCAAATCCCAACAAATTTTTAAAATTTTTTTAAAAAAATTTTTTTTTAAAAAAACCCCCCCAATTTTTACTTAAATTTTTAAAAAAATTTTATATATCCCTACAAAAAAAATTTTTAAATTATTTTTATTAATTTTTATTTTTATTTTTTTTTTAAAAAAAAAAAAAAAAAAAAATTTTAAAAAAAAAAAAATTTTTTTAAAAAAAAAAAAAAAATTTTTTTTTTTAAATTAAAAAAAATTTTTTTTAAAATTTTTTAAAATTATTTTTTTAAAATTTTTAAATTAAATTTTTAAAATTTTTTTTAAATTTAAAAAAAAAAATTTTTAAAAAAAAAAAAAAACCCCCCCAAAAAAAACCCCCCCTTAAAAAAAAAACACCCCAAAAAAAATTTAAAATTTTTCCCCAAAAAACCCCCCCCCCCCCCCCCCAAAAAAAAACCCAACCCAAAAACTACTAAAACATTTTAAATTTAAAAAAAAAAACCCCCAAAAACAAAAAAAAATTAAAAAAACCCAAAACCAAAATTAACCCTTTCCCCAAAAACCCCCCCCAACCCATATCCACAAAAAATTAAAACCAAAACCCCCCAAAAACCCCACCCCCCCCACACACAAAACCCCACCACCCCACTCACCCCTCAAACACACAACCACCCCCCACCCCCACCCCACCCCCCACAAACCCACCCCCCACCAAAATCCCCCACCCCCCCAAAACCACTCCCCCCTCCCCCAAACCACCCCAAAAACCCCCAAAAAACCCCCCACCACCAAACAAAACTAAAAACCCACTCCCCAAACCCCCCACCCCCACATTACCACTCCAAAAAAAACCCCCAAAACCACCCCCCCATCCCCCTTTTTAAAACCCACCCACCCCTTTTCCATCCCATTTCTAAAACAACCCCCCCAAACCCAAATCATCCACACAACCCCCCAAACCCCCCCCCCAAAACCCCCAAACCCCCCATTCATATACAAAAAAAACCATATCCATGAATATTGTAAAAAAACCCCAAAAATTTGTAAAATATTTTTCCCCAATTTTTTCTTTTTGGGAAATTCCTCTTCGGGGGAAATTCACGGGGGGTTTTGAAATTTTTTAACAAATTACAGTTGGCGTCTCTGTTTATCAATGGCATTCTTTAAAATATAAATTAAATTAGAATGTTTTGTCGCAAAATTTAGACAATTTCAATTTGACACAGTTCTTTGAATTGGGGTACGTTTCCTTAAATTCGAATTGCATCTTTTAAAAAATATATTAAACTTATCTCCCCTTTTGTTTGTAAAATGCAAGTATTTTTCTTTTTATAATCATAATAATCCATATTATAAGAACCATGTTAGCAGCAAAAAAGTTCACCTCTTTTTTACGGGAAAATTTAAATGAAGGTTTAAAATTTGATATTTTAATCTTTCTAAATGTGCTTTATGTCCCAAATTTTTAGAGAAAAACCCAACGACATGGGGGTTTTTACGTTTCAATTTTTAAAAAGACTGTCGCTTAGTAGGAGGGTGCAAAACTATTTCCATACTCTGACATGGTATTACGACAGTATTCGTGCGGCTATGTAGTCTAGTGGTTTGGGCACTCGTCTTCGGCTGGGGAAACCCCGGGTTCTGTCCGCTTGGCGGGCATAGTAGAGTCCTTTTAAAAAAACTCTTGACTCTCATTCTTCAGCTTTTTCCCGTGTGTAAATTTTAAAAAATATAGCCATAAAAAAGTGTTGTCTCCCGTCCGAATTTAACAATGTTTAAAAATAATAATAGGGCCCAACAGGCGTCATGTCTAGTCCTTTCTGTTAAGTGTTGTTGTTGGCTGGGGGGCCCCGGGCCCCCTTTTTTAACGCGCTATGGGCACGTTTTTTAATACTGCTCTTATAAAATTTTTAGCTATATTTTTTACTTTTTTGATTGTTCACAACGGACGTTTTAAAAACACTTTCTGATGTTACCCCTTTCCAAACCCTTAAAGCCCGTCGAATGGCTTGTAACGACCCGTTTCTCTTAGCCCCCTTTCGAATCCATAATATTATTAAAATTTTTTCCCGGGTTTTCCCAAAGCCCCCCCCAGTACTCCATAATATATCAATAATTATAATAATAATTATAATATTATAATTATAATATATAGACGTCTTCTGAAATCAAAGGCACCAGTGCTTTATAGTTCTGAATGACTGAAGGCCTTTATTTTTTACCGCACTGCTCACATTACATTCTGTCAGTTTGTTTTTCGTCTCTATATTATTATTATTATTAATTATATTATTATTATTATATTATTATTATTTTTATTATTATTATTATTATTATTATTATTATTATTAATATTATTATTATTATTATTATATTATTATTATTATTATTATTATTATTATTATTATTATTATTTATTTTATTATTATTATTATTATATATTATTATTATTATTTTTTTGTTATTATTATTATTATTATTATTAAATTATTATTTTTTTATTATTATTATTATTATTATTATTATTATTATTAGTATTATTATTATCATCACACACTTGCAATTTCCATCAACACATTTTAACAAGCCATCTAGCTAGATAATTCACATTTTACACTTTCAGAATCCATTTTTAAAAAGAATTTTATAAAAGAAAACAAAACAATAACACTGCCCATTCGTCAATTTTGAATAACTGCAAAGAATTGGCCACCTGAAGCACATTACTCTTTTTAGATTAATTGATTAAATATATTCATTGTAATAGACAATGCCCTCGTTTTTACTGAGTATACCTCGTCACAGTAATTCATCCCTATACTTCTATACCATAACAGTCAGTCATGATATTAATTTTATAGTTCGTCGAATAATAAAAACAATGCATGTTTTGTTCGATGAAACGATGGATTAATGATATTTCGTCAGTATGCAAACCGTTTTATGGGGCATTTCGATATCGCACTCGCATAGAGTACACAGCGGTAAGGCTGGGTGGGGTTCCTTACCTCCCATAGTGGGCAGGAATGCACTTACTGTGTCTTCTATCTTTCTCTATATGCTTTCTATCTTTGTCTTGGAATGAGATTACTTGATTTTGTCCAGGCCCTGGCAGGATCCTCTGGCTTGGAGGGAAACAGTCATTAAACATGCTCAGAGCGCTTTACAAGGTGTCCCTGGCTAACAGCAACAAGGACAGGACATGACGATGCCTGTTAGGCGATATTACATTTTCTTCTCTCGGACAGACACAACGCTGTTTACGGCCATGTACTCATTTTACACCCGAGTACGGTGAGAGAATGTCAGTAAAGGCCTTTTCCAAGGACTCAACTCTGCGCTGAGCGAGTCGGCTCGAACCCAGGACCTTCCGATCCGAAAGCGAGTGTCATACCACAGGACCACATAGCCTTGACGGTATACCAGGCGGTTAGAGCGTATGGTGTGTTTGGTAGTCGGCCGTCAGAAATGTCATGTCGGCAGGAGACAGCAAAATAATATTTGACATGTTATATATTTTTTGGGCTTGCCACCGGAAGGCGGCTTTCCTTTGGTCTTTTTTAAGCCAGAAAGCAAGCCTTTTAGCCCATCACTATCAAAAATATCACTCCGATCTTTAAAAATAAATACGTTTGAACTCAGCAGGTCCAAAATAACAAAGTCTACGCGAATACGCCTCAATGTAATGCTTATTAACAAAAATACTTTTAAAACTTATTTATTGCATTGATTTACCGGAAAGGTCACTTTGTGCCCCGGACTGCCCCGGAATGCATTAAGTGTGCGACACAACTTTATTAACGCAAGACATTACGAACACACACGCCAGCATAACCACAGACTACTGGGAGCAGATTGGACAACAGCCACGTTTTATTCGCTAATCGCCGCCATCTTATTTAAGATGTTAGCAGTTATCGGATCAATCGAGAATAGAGAGAGACTGACGATATACGGGGTTTCAATAGACTGATAGTTGGATGGATTGATGACCAAGTTGATGGACCATGAAGCTCACACACTTTCATCACACCCTCACAGCTTTTTGTTTATTTATTTTTACGTAATTTTTGCTAACAAGGCGTCTGTTCTGTCCCCGAAATGCCAGTGTTTACTGTTTTCTCATATAATTTTACGCTGCAAGTTTTGTGGAAACCCCGTGTATCGTCAGTCTCTCTCTCTATTCTCGATTCATCCGATAACTGCTAACATCTTATATAAGATGGCGGCACTTATGTTGGTAACAACAAGATATGAAGTGAGTAGAAAAGTGCCAGAAGA
>NC_088366.1:18856725-18859225 GCF_034508935.2 Berghia stephanieae | reverse complement strand
TAAAAAAAAAATCCGTCAGAAGTCGCCAGCGTCGACAAATAGACATCGGCTACTCGTTATAGTATGTGGCCAACATTCATTATCTCGTTTTTGTGATATCACCATTATTCCATTTAACTCAACAGAAAATAAAAACTTCAGTATTTATAAAGAGCAACATCCACTAAAAGTTCTCAAAGCGCTTTAGAAGGGGTTCCCAGCCAACTCATAGCATGTATGGCATGTTAGGCGATATTATTATTTTTTTTCCAACAGAGAGAAGGTTGTTAATGGTGAGGTACTAATTTTGCTCCTGAGTATGGTGAGAGAGTGTGAGTAAAGAGCATTTTCCAAGGACTCGACTGTGCGCCGCTCAGAGCGGGACTCGAACCGTAGCCATCGTTAACTTATAGCCTGACACTGACCAAAAAATGACGTCAAAAGACAATTCTTTGGCCACAAAAGAAAACAAATCGTGAGTTGTATTCAATAGTTCAACCAATGGGATCATTTGTTTCTACTAACGACAACTCACTAGACGCTGAACAAACCTTTAAAAATGACGTCAAACTGTAAGTCCTAGTGGGTTCTAGTATCAGGTTATAAGTTAGCGATTGCTACGCTCGAACCCAGGACCTTCCGATACGAAGGGGAGTGCGCATTGGTTTGGCCCGAAGCCTACAAATGCGACCGTTCTGTCACACCCTTGATTTCACACCAACAGGATTCAATAGTCTGATGTCACGTCGCCCAGCAACGGCCAGCAGCGTGGTTATAAACAAAGAAAATCGGTACTTTTTATTCTTCATGGTGGCTAGAACTTTTCATAAGTCATGTGATTTCAGAATGTATAAAAGTCAAAACATGATCATATTTGTAATGTTTTTCTCCTCTGTATACACTTTTATGCTCGTCGGAGAAATATTTCCGCAATTGTTCCGATAGTTTAAAGCCAGTTACTGAGTTACTATGCGTCATTACGAGGGAAGCGACTTCATGACTGTTGAAGCCTATTACGCACAACTGGGTAAACAAATTTGAACACATTTTTGTTATTATTGCCCTGCCTTTATCAACTCACTCAACCCTGACACCGACTATATCGGTAGTTAACCCGGGTTGCTTTTACCCCATGCCTAGTTATTACATTTTTCTGAGACAAATGATAGGCGTTGTATCAAAGCTATTTTTTAAAGTTTTTGCATGTCAGTGATAGTTAAATAAGATTATCTTTGTAGATGCTCATTTTTAATACATTTTTAAACCCATTTTGAAAAGTAGCAAAAAGTCTCTAGAATTGAGTGAGTTAAACGGGGGATAATTTATAAATGAAAGTTTGAAGGGAAAGAGAGAGGGAGAGAGAGAGAGAGAGAGGGAGAGAGAGAGAGAGAGAGAGAGAGAGAGAGAGAGAGAGAGACCGTTATAATTAATGGAAGTACTTAATTATGTTCGTAGTTCATTTACACAGACATCACACGTCATAATACGACACCGGGCCCCTGCAGTTTGTTTCCTACTTGTTAAAACTTTGCGTCATAACTAATGGTTATGAAAAAAAAAGAGATTGAGCTTTTATATATCGCAATATCCACTTTACATGCTCTTTTAAAAGCTATGACTACACTAATTTTTATGTTTGATCGTCAGTTGATTTTGGTTTGTTTGGTTTGGGGGTTTTTTTCATAAAAAGCATGTTTTTTTTCTTTTGTTTTGTTTTGTTTTTTTCTAGTAACTTAGTATTGTGGTAGGTTTGTGGCTACGCCACCAAAACGACCGATTGGCACATGCTCCTATTCATTTACAGTTTACGTGCAGTCAACCTTTTAAAAAACTTAAGCTTTTTATATAGCGCAAATCCACTAAATGTGCTCAAAGCGTTTTACAAAAGGTCACTGACTAACAACAACACTTATGATGTAGAACGAGTCATGACGTGTTCGGCGATATTACAATGTTGTTGTTTTTTTTTCTGGCAGAGATAACGCTGTTAACGGTCAGGTACTAATTTTTACACCTTAGTACGTTGAGAGAATGTGACTAATGATCCTTTTTCAAGGACTCATCTATGCGCCGAGAGAAGCTTGAGCCCAGAGCCTTCCGATCCGAAAGCGAGTGTCATACCACAAAACCACATATCCGCAGTTCTCTTAGAAGGAAGTGGAGGGACCATAGCAGCATACAATGAGCGGAGCAGTTTTGAAAAAAAAAAATAATAAAAAAGAAATAGATAAATAGGTTTATGTCCTGAACAATTTGTAACATCTGTGTATAGTTTAGCATTGCTCTGATGAATCTTAAGTGTTGACTAACACCAGTTTACGATCTCATTATATGCAAAATGCTCATTCATACCTATTACGTTTATTCAGTACTCCCCGGATCCTAGCACGCTCTCGGGAGAAGCCAAAGTTAAATGCGTGCTATAATCCGAACGTGGCCTTCTAAAGTTATGGCCTGACACTGACCAAAAAATGACGTTAAAATGCCAGTCGTTTGCCACAAAAGAAAACAAATGGTAAGT
>NC_088366.1:18799225-18849225 GCF_034508935.2 Berghia stephanieae | reverse complement strand
TATATGTTACGTGTTGCTGTTGGTCAGGGACTCTTTTTGTAAAACGCTTTGAGCACTCAACACTGTTTTGCTCGTGGGTTCGAAGAGGATTAAGAAAAAAACTAAGAATAAGAGACATTAACGTGGATATTGCACTATATACACACCGCTTTGATTTTTTAAAAATCATATCTTATGAGTTGACGATTACAATATAATCGAATCAAGAGTGCCATCTGAAAGTAGAATGTGTGGTGCTCACTTCAATAAATAAAAATAGAGAAATACGCAGACAAGATCTTAGCCGGAATGGCTATTTAAAAAACAGGGGGGGGGGGGAATATGAATTGAAACAAAATCATGAGATATATATATATATATATATTATATATATATATATATATATTTATATATTTATTGTGTGTGTGTGTATGTATGATTTTGTCTCAACTCATATTCTCCCATAGTGGGCAGGGAGGCACTTACTGTGCCTTCTATTTCTATCTCCCTATATCTGTTTTCCAAATTGCTTTCTGTCTTTGTCTTGGAATGAGATTACTTAGTTTTGTTCTGGCCCGAGACGGATAACCTATCTGGGAGGAAAACAGTCAAATGTATAGTGATATTAATTTTTCCTTGTAAAACATCTCTGTTATGTATTTTTTTTTTTAAACATACTAGTAAAAAGCCCGCAATTTCGCGGGGAAAGAACTATTTTCATTCGATACTGTACTCACCATCATTTAATCAGGGCAGATTGGTAAACAACGTTGTCTGTGTAATTTGGCATATCTTCGGTTGATTTTTCTGTGTGGCCCAATAATATATTTAATAATATCTTCCCTCAACTAACCCCAAGAAAAAATTAAACCTAGTACCTTTAATTAACCCTAATAGGAAAAACAAACACCCTAGCACTTTAATAAGACTTATGACTAACCCTAATAGGAAAAAAAAAATCATCTGATCTCGAGCTAATCCTAATAGAAAAAATCATGACAAATTGAATAAATAAACGCCTGACAAAAGTTCAAAGTTGAAAATACAAATTTAAAGAATACCGGGGATGTAGGAGCTTTCGGAATGTCTCCCCTTTACTTAACTTATGGAAAAACAAACACCCTAGCACCTTTAATAAGACTTATGACTAACCTCTCGAGCTAACCCTAATAGAAAAAAAACAACTCTCGGGCTGCTTTGCACTAGCTTTCAATATTTAACAAATCAAAATGGCGGCCGAAAATCAAAACAATGGTCAAATTAGGAAATTTTAAACTTTCACAAATCTATCAAGGTTTGTTCTAGAGTTTTTAAAATACTTCTATATAATGACAAATTGAATAAATAAATGCCTGACAAAATATCAACGGTGAAAATACAAATTTAAAGAATACTGGGGATGTGGGAGCTTTCGGAATGTCTCCCTTTACTTAACTTATGGAAAAACAAACATCCTAGAACCTTTACTAAGATTTATGACAAACCTTAATAGAAAAAGAAATATCCTCCGATCTCGAGCTAACCCAAAAAGTAAAAAAAAGAATCAAAATGGCGACTGAAATACCTTCATGTGATCAAGTGAATAATATCACTATGAATGCCACGATTTGCTGAAAAATGCCAACACCCACACACACATGTATACGCCACACAACACACACACACACAAACACACACACACACACACACAAACATATACGCAATTATACATAACAACACTGATCACCGCTAAATCAACAACACAACGGAAGTAATAATAATACTTGATGTCATAAATAGATGACGCAAATTGACAGCTTTTTACAGTGTCAAAATTAGTTGATTTTGGGAGTCAAGTGTCGTCGTTGGTACATATTTTATGATATCTGTTTGACTCAACGAACTTTCAAACTGACTTTAAATTATAAAAGGAAATCAAGTTATCTGTTTATCTATCTGTAAAAAATACATTTCTAATTTTCAAATCTTTCAGTAGAGTTGTGTGCCGTGTCAATTTTTTTATTGACTCAAATAAGCACAATGTTCTCCACAATGCTATATTTTTTTAAGAAAGGATGATTGGTAAACATTTGAGTGTATTCCTATTAGTGGGATCTTGTGCTGGTGTCTGGGACTTTTATGTGATTTCAAACGTAATTACTTTGATAGTGTGCTCTTGGAATCTACATCTGTTTCCTATTTGAACCAATTCCCCTTTGTCTTACCTCTTCATGGGTGCTTTAATTGTAATTACAGAATTTTTATACTATCCCATTTTCTTCCTATTTTACTGGCGCTGATATGATTTTTATGTTTTGCAAGTGCCGTAAAACCCTTAAAAATAAATCAAATCAAAAAATCAACTCATATTCGCTTTAATATTTAATGGATGCATAATTTTATGGTTCGATCCCATACAAAAAAAGAGAGTTTAAAATTTTAAAAAGACATAAAATGTGATTAATTTCAAAATGCACGACATTGTCTGTGCTGGAGAAACGACCAATCGTGCTGTTGAATTGAGCAAAGAAGGAATATGTGAACATCGTGTGAATCGAGACAACTGCTTGCTGATTAGATTACGACACTATCGATGCAGCTATTAAGTTGCGGTACTGCGTCGTACGACCTTTATAGCCAAAAGTATTAATATATAATTTTTTTTAATATCTTGGCCAGAAAACTCGTCTTTCAAATAGCTATTGATTAAGTTGTTTTGTTGGGTTTATTTTATTTATATTTTTGTTTGTTTGTTTGTTTTGTTGGTTTGTTTTGTTTTTTTGTTTAGTTGTTTTTTGGGTTTTTTTTTTTTTTGTTCATTGGGGGGGAAGGGGGGGGGGGAATTGTGTTACTTTTTGGGTTTTTTGTTTTTGTTTGATTTTTCTTCTTTTTTTTTAATTTTGTTTTTTCTTTTTTGTCCTTTTTTTTGGGGGGGCGGGGGGGGGGGTGTTTGTTTGTTTGTTTTTTTCGTCAAGAACTCTCAAACCTAGGTCTTGATGTTAATCGGGCAATATTTCAAAGACGCGATCCTTGTGGCCAATTTTTTAAAACTTGTTTTCTCAGAGTGCGCCAGTATAGTTGATTGGTTTTATATATACATTTTTTTTTTTTTGGAGGAGGGGGGGGGGCGGTTAGCAATGTCTGTTTTCATTATATATATATATATATATATATATATATATATATATATATATATATATATATATATATATATATATATATACATACATATATATATATATATATATATATATATATATATATATATATATATATACATACATACATATATATATATATATATATATATATATATATATATATATACATACATACATATATATATATATACTAGTAAGAAGACCGCATTTTCGCGGGGACAGAACTATTTTGATTCGATATTGTACCCACCATCATTTAATGAGCGCAGATTGGTAAACAACGTTGTCCTTGTAACTTGGTACATCCTCTATTGATTTTTCTGTGTGGCCCAACATTAAGTGTAAGCCACTATAGCGTCTGACCCGTGACACAGCAACATACAGTTGTCCGTGTGTGAAAACAGGTTGTGGTAAGAAAATCAACTGCTAAAATAAACCTGAAGTAGCAGACGTGAGCAGAGTTGAAAGACGATCCTGGGATCGAGAACTTAACTTACATTACAGTACTCTGGTGATCATTTTTGGTGGCGTTTTTATGCACCTCCGTTGGAGGTGTACAGAAACGCACCGTTTTTATGCACCTCCACTGGTGGTGTACAGAAACGCACCGTTTTATGCACCTCCGTTGGAGGTACTGCGCCGTCCGACCTTTATGGCCAAAAGTATTAATATAATTTTATTTTAATGATCTTGGCCAGAAAACTCGTCTTTCAAATACCGATTGATTAAAACAAGTTGTTTTGTTGAGTTTATTTATTTATATTTTTGTTTGTTTTTTGTTTTTTTGTTTTTGTATTTTTTGTTGTTTTTCTTTGGGTTTTTTTTTTTTGGTTTTTTTTTTGTGTTTTTTTTTTGTTAAGTTGTTTGTTGTTTTTTTTTTTTTGTTGTTTGGGGGGGGGGGGGGGATTGTGTTACTTTTTGGGTTTTTTGTTTTTGTTTGATTTTTCTTCTTTTTTTTATTTTGTTTGTTCTTTTTTTGTCTATTTTTTTGTGGTGGGGGGGGGGGGGTGTTTGTTTGCTTGTTTTTTTCGTCAAAAACTCTCAAACCTAGGTCTTGATGCTAATCGGGCAATATTTCAAAGACGCGATCCTTGTGGCCAATTTTTTAAAACTTGTTTTCTCAGACTGCGCCAGTATAGTTGATTGGTTTTATATATACATATTTTTTTGGAGGAGGGGAGGGGGTTAGAAATGTTTGTTTTCATTTTATATATATATATACTAGTAAGAGGCCTGCATTTTCGCGGGGACAGAACTATTTTGATTCGATATTGTACCCGCCATCATTTAATGAGGGCAGATTGGTAAACAACGTTGTCTTTGTAACTCCTCTGTTGATTTTTCTGTGTGGCCCAACATTAAGTGTAAGCCGCTATAGCCTCTGACCCGTGACACAGCAACATACAGTTGTCCGTGTGTGAAAACAGCTTGTGGTAAGAAAATCAACTGCTAAAATAAACCTGAAGTAGCAGACGTGAGCAGAGTTGAAAGACGATCCTGGGATCGAGAACTTACCTTACATTACAGCACTCTGGTGATCATTTTTGGTGGCGTTTTTATGCACCTCCGTTGGAGGTGTACAGAAACGCACCGTTTTTATGCACCTTCACTGGAGGTGTACAGAAACGCACCGTTTTATGCACCTCCGTTGGCGGTGCTGGTTGATTAATGAAAATGTTGCTGCTTGAAGCTCGAAGGAAAAAATAACGATAAGTGTTGAATTGTAAGCCTCAATTTAATAGACGGAGACATACTGTAGGCGTTTCTGATTTACCCTTTATCAACAAAACACGACGAATAAGACACTAAGGACGAATGAGAGATGTGTAGTGTGAATGGCGTAGATAAGGTAAATAAACATAAACAATGATGGGACAGGAAGTTTTTGAAAAACAACAACAACAAAAGAAGAAGAAAAGAACCCCAATAAAATGACAAAGACGCGGTAAACGAATAAACGGATGATATTGATAAAATATTATAAAATGATAACAATCGACGTTTACATATAAATGCACGACGATAACACATTGAATGGTACCGATGTTATTTTTTTATAATAATAATAATAATAATAATAATAATAATAATAATAATAATAATAATAATAATAATAATAATAATAATAATAATATATAATAATAGTAATATAATAATAATAATAATAATAATAATAATAATAATAATAATAATAATAATAATAATAATATAATAATAATAATAAATTAATTCAAGATTTTAAATATATGTCCAGTAACTATAACAACAAAAATGATGTCATAGGGGCAATAATAATACTTGATGTCATAAATAGATGAAAACTGTTGAAAACTTAGTGTAGATCTGAATTCCGTAAAGTAATTAAGTGAATACATTATTTCGAATGCAACGGTTTGCGTACAAACTGACAACTTTTTACAGTGTCCAGATTGGCTGTTTTTGAGAGTGTTATGTCGTCGGTACGTATTTTATGATATCTGTTTGACTCAACGAACTTTCAAACTGACTTTAAAGTATAAAAGGAAAATAAGTTATCTGTTTATCTATCTGTAAAAAATACATTTCTAATTTTCAAATCTTTCAGTAGAGTTGTGCGCCGTATCAATTTTTTTATTGACTCAAATAAGCACAATGTTCTCCACAAGGCTATATTTTTTAAAGAAAGGATATATATATATATATATATATATATATATATATATATATATAATATATATATATTATATATATATAATATATATAGAGAGAGAGAGAGAGATAATATATATATATATATATATATATATATATATATATATATATATATATATATTATATATAATATATATATATGAACCGTCCCCGTGGGTTAACCAGAGTGAAAAAATTTCCAAAAGGGAAAAGAGGAATGCTGAGGCATCGTGGAGAAAATCGGGTCTTGAGATTGACCGATATATATAGCAAAAAAAAAAAAATATATATATATATATATATATTTATATATAAAAGCACCTGCAGAAGAGCTAAGAGAAACTATTATAACACGAAACTATCATCAGTAAGGGACACTAAGGAATTTTTCTCTGTTTCAAAGGAACTTTTAGGGGAAGAAAAGGGCATGTGTCTACCCACTAATAACCCGGTAGAAAAACAGCCGGATGCATTTTCAAATTTCTTTTCGGGAAAAATATCGGAAATTCGGAACAATTTGGATCTCTTGCAAAATGAAGATATAAATTTCCACCCTTTTTCGGGTTCACAGGTACTCTCTTGTATTAAAAAAACAACGAAAGTAGAGATTTCTAAAATAATTTGTTCATCTCCCTCGACGTCATGTGATTTAGATCCTTTACAAACTAATATTTTGAAATTATGTCTTCCTGAATTGTTACCTTGCATAACTCATATTATAAATCAGTCACTTATCTCAGGACAAGTCCCAGATATCTATAAACATGCAGTTGTAAAGCCTCTCATATAAAAGCAAAACCTCGATGTAAATGACCTTAGTAACTACCGTCCCGTCTCAAATCTGCCATTTCTTTCTAAAATCCTTGAAAAAGTTGTACTCAGACTCCTTTCACATCTCCAAGAAAACAATCTATGGGAAAAATTTCAGTCAGCTTTCAGAGCTGTGTTGCGAGTGATTTGCTTGATGTTTTAGATAAAGGTTCTGCTTCTCTTCTGACATTGTTAGACCTTTAGGCGGCTTATTTTGATACTATTGATCAATGCATTCTCATTAAACGACTTAATATAACTTTTGGCTTGTCTGGGACTGTCTTGCAGTGGTTTGAATCTTATTTAGATGGCAGAAAGCAACAGGTTATGATTTTAGATAAACTTTCTCGTCAACATAATTTGTCTTTTGGTGTTCCCCAAGGCTCTGTTTTTGGGTCCAATTCTTTTTGTTTTGTATACTTCTCCATTATCCAATGTCATCACTGGTCATAGGCTGCGCCATCATCTCTATGCAGATGATACGCAACTTTATGCTACTGATAAAACTAAAAATCTCGAAAATATTGTGAAACGTGTGGAAGAATGTGTGGCGGATGTAAAAGAGTGAATGGAAACAAACAAGTTGAAAATGAATGAGTCAAAAACAGAAGTGATGATTGTGGGAAATAGAGGGCATTTGAAGGTGAATGATGGTCTTGAGGCTTGATTGGGGGTGAAAAGATTAAAGTTTCAAAAATTGTGAAAAATTTAGGTGTCTATTTTGATTCAGAAATGAGAATGCCAGCTCACATTTCTGCTGTCTGTAAATCTTTATACTTTCAATTGAAGAAAATCAGTTCGATCCGTCAGTATATTGCAATTGGATCATGTAAAACATTGGTTGTCTCCCTCATTTTCTCGAAACTAAATTATTGTAACTCCCTGCTTGTCAACTTGCCTCGGGCAAAAAAAAAACAAGTACAACTACTGCAAAACAGTGCAGGAAGATTAGTTTTTGGCAAACGAAAGTTTGATCATGCAACTCCTTTGTTGGCCTCTCTCCACGGGTTGCCCATTAAAAAGCGCACATATTACAAAGCACCGTGTCTTGTTTATAAGTCAAATGTTTGACTGGTATAGCACCGGCATATCTCACAGATCATGTGGTCATGTGTAAATTTGAAAATTACACTTTAAGATCATGTAATGACCAAACGAAAATTTCGGAAAAAAGATCAAGAACAAAATTTGTTTCAGCCCCAAGATTTGGAATGAACTACCACGTGGTCGGAGGGAGTGTAAGTCTTTACCTGCCTTTAAAAAGAATCTCAAGACACATCTTTACTGCATTTGCTTTTATTGAAACTATGAATCCTTGATTTGGCTCTGAATTCATTGCATGTCTTGCATTTTTTCACTCAAAATTGATCATTTATATTGTAAAGTGCCCAGAGCTTGTGTTTTACACGAGAATGAGCACTGTATAAATGTGTATTATTATTATTATTATTATTATTATTATTATTATTATTATTATTATTATTATTATTATTATTATTATTATTATTATTATTATTATTATTCATCTTATTGTTATTTTATTATTATTATTATTATTATTATTATTATTATTATTATTATTATTATTATTATTATTATTATTTATTATTATTATTATTATATATTTATATTTGTTGTTGTTGTTGTTGTTGTTGATGATGTTGTTAGCTTGAGGTGAAGATGTTCAGGAATGAATTGTAAAACAAGAACGTTCATTTTTGAATAAACAGTTAGCGTTCATTTGCCAAAATTTATATATTTGTAGCAATGCCATCAGGAGATATCATAATATATATTTATATATTATATATATCATTAATGAACACACTCATCTTGACAGTCTCGTTTGGACTCGAACCTGTTTCCGTTGCCGCCACATCCACCATAATTGAACTGTTTACAGGATTTTGAGTCCTGGTCATAGTAGAATTTGGGCATAGATGCTTCACACATGCCTGCGTCTTGTTTAAAGAAACATTTGCACGCCTTTTCACATTGAATTGGGCTTTCGAACCTGTTGTCGTTTCCGTTGCACCCACCATACACGAAACGCTCGCATGTCCTCGTGGCCGTGTTGAAGTAGAAGCGACGAAAATAACCTCTGCAATTGCCAGCTACCTTGGGTTGCGAACATGCTTCACCTGCAAGAATCAGATTTAAGTTTAAAGAAATGTGATCTGCCGCCTCAAAACGGTATTATGTCAACATAATATACACCACGCAGAAAGTTAAATTCGAGTCTAAATTTAATTATGAAATGCTAGTGATATTAATTTGCTCTATCACGGTGGGACAGGAAGTCTTCTTTCCCCTTTAATCTGCTTTCCGGGACGCTTTCTGTCTTTGTCTAAATTAATTATGAAATGCGAGTGATATTAATTTGCTCTATCACTGTGGGGCAGGAAGTAAGGGAGCGTTCACATATTACGTCATCAGCTAGGGGGGTAGGGGGGGTCTACCAAATGTTGACATGTGTTGACATGGGGGAGGGGGGGGGTCAGACCCAAGATGATATCATCAAAACATAGGCAAATTAGGCCTATTATATTAAATGCAAGAGCTTCAAAAATGGCATTCCAAATAAATTAGCAAAAAGGTGAAAAAAAACTGTTGATGTTGATCTGGAAAAAAGGAACTTTGAAGCTGCTGGAAAAATATTAGCCAATATTTGGTCCGAGTCGATAATAGATGGATACCCAGTAGTTGGAAAATTCATCCCTCCACCTGAAAATCCAAGACCCAAACTTCAATTTCAAGAAACAGATGATTGGAAGATAAAACACATTCGTCAATCCCAATATCTGCTGCAAATAGTGAAATGCAGTGACAACTCATGCTGCAAACCTTGGCGTACTAACTATTCATCTTTTTTTCCAGAGCGTTTTCTGCCACCACCTGTACCACTTGCTTCATGTGATGATGGTTTGGAGATAGGCAATAATGGAAGATTTGGAAGCCTATTTCAAAGTTTGTTCCTTTCAAAACAGCTAAAGATAAATTGCTATGATGAGTATTTCCCATCTCTCAAGAAACAAGATGGGAAAGGGGTATCACTTCTCAAAAGGCGAACTTGCCCTAAATGTTCATTGTATCACTCCTCGATCACAGCAATGAAAGACCATTCACGAAAATGCGGCATACAAGAAGAACAGCAAATGGGAGAAAGTGATGACGATGAAGATGAAATTGATGATACTATTTAGAGTACATTGCCAGAGGTCCAAGGCAGAAACATTTTTGAATCAATTAATTTTATGTTTGGAAATTGAAACAGAAATTCATTCCACTAAAAGACTAATATGCTATAAAATAATTTGCCTCCTATACTATTTTAAATTACACTTTCTGAAATTTTTTAATAGCACCTGCACCAAGTAGCCTAATTTAAATAATGTTTGTTAGATTTTATCTTTGCAAATTTAAATTTTATGTCCCCATTGTATCGTAAAACATAAATTATCAACAGTTTCTGAAATTAATAAAATGTCTGAATGTGTTTTATCAAACGTTGATAATCAATGTTTATGGTTTGAAACCATGAATAATAAATATTGTGAAATTAAAGTTATCTTTAAGTTTTTATTAAATTAGATGACGTCATCATCTGTTGGGGGAGGGGGGGGGGGGTCAGGTCAATGATGACAAGTGATGACTTGGGGAGGGGGGGGGGGGCTAAAAAGGGCTAATTTTTGATGACGTAATATGTGAACGCTCCCTAACGCTGTGACTTCCATCCCCTTTAATGTGCTTTCCGAGTCGCTTTCTATCTTTGTCTTGGAATGGGATTACTTAGTTTTGTCCTAGCCCTGGCGGAGTCCTTGACTGGGAGGGAAACAGTCGAATGTATAATTATAGTTTAAGGAGATGATAATTTGTTTTCCCTAGTAAATCATCACTCTGGTATGTACTGTCAAATGTATTTGTTGTTTTGTTTTTTTTAAATATGGTTTGTAAACATGTGAGTGCAGTCCTCTCAGTTGGGACCAGTGTATCCAGACTTTTATATAATCTCAATCAACTAAGTCAACGATGGCGTGCTCTTGGAATCTACATCTGTTCCCTATTTCAGCCCTTCCCCTTTGTCTTACTATTTCTCATGTGCTTTCAAAACCTTTTTGCCTGTCCCATTTTGCTCTATCAATAAGAGTGAATGTCATTTCGTGAACTGGGGAGACCTAAGTTTTATTGCTCTACTGATTTTAACTTTAACTCACTCAACCCTAACACCGACTATATCCATAGTTTACCCAAGTTGCTTTTACCCCATGCCTATTTGTTACATTTTTCTGAAACAATTTATTGGCGTAGTATCAAAGCTAATGTTGTTTCTTTTTACATGTTAATGATGGTAGTTGAATAAAACTATGTATGCGCATGCCATTTGAGATACATTTTTCCAATTTTCAAAAGTAGCAACAATCTCTAGGATTGAGTGAGTTAACCAGATTACTGCCGTACCTTAGAAATTTGGCCAGAAAACTCGTCCTATTTGATGGCCTCCAACTTGGTAAAAACTCACGAACTTGGGACTAAGGAAGGTATATGTGTGTACTTAACCTGACTGATTCAGTTGGTTTAAATGATTGGGAAATTTCCGTTCTACTTACTAGTAGTATAATTTTTTCCCACCTGGAACCACACCACACCTGATAAAAATAGATTTCAGTGAAAGTCGGTTTAAGTAAGAGACTTTGCAAGCGCGCATGGCATGATATCGTCATGATTATGCGCTTTAGAAATGCCTTGTTGTTCTTGTTATTATTGTTGTTGTTGTTGTTGTTATCATTATTATTATTATTATTATTATTATTATTATTATTATTATTATTATTATTGATAATAATAATAATAAATAATAATAATAATAATAATAATAATAATAATAATAATAATAATAATAATAATAATAATAATAATAATAATAATAATAGTAATAATAATAAATTATAATAATAATAATAATAATAGGAAGAGGAAGAAGAAGAAGAACAAGAAGAAGAAGAAGAAGAAGAAGAATGGTCATAATAATAATGATAATAATAATAATAATAATAATAATAATAATAATAATAATAATAATAATAATAATAATAATAATATAATAATAATGAGGATGATGATAGTAATAATAATAATAATAATAATAATAATAATAATAATAATAATAATAATAATAATAATAATAGTAATAATAATAAATATATGAGTAGGACTCTCATTCTTGTCCGGCCTTCCATTCATAGATGATTTGAAATATTCTCCCACTCATGACCAAAACTGTAAACAAGATGAAAGAATGTGAGTAAAGAGCATTTTCCAAGGACTCAGCTATGCGCCGAGCGAAGCTCGAACTCAGGACCCTCCGATCCGCTGCAAAGAATGCGCCACTTGTAGTCCGTTGAGGTGGATCCATCCTGACGGATTTCAATGGTAATTGAATTCAATAATCTGATGTCACGTCGCACAGCAACGGCGACCATCGTGGTTCTAAACAAAGAAAATCGGTACTTTTTATTCTTCATGCTGGCTAGAACTTTTCATATGTCTTGTGATCAGAATGTATAAAAGTCAAAACGCGATCAGATTTATACTGGGTTTTTTTTCTCCTCTGGATACACTTTTATGCTCGTCGGATAAATATTTCATAAGGGCGTCCGTCATGGCCCCGATAGTTTAGAGCCAGTTACTAAGTTACGATGCGTCATTACGGGGGAAGTGACGTCACGACTGTTGAGGCGTATTGGCTCGAACACTAGAATTGTTAGTGACATTAATTAAGCCGATTTTTTTTTCATTGTTTACAGTACCATACTTTGGAATTTTTAAATTTTTACGGTATATAAAAAAAAACGAAGGGTCTAGGATGAGTGAACTTTTGGAGGGTTTTTGTTAACAATATTATACACAGTGAATGCTGTTATGATTACGATCACGTGTTGTGGAAAGGACGATTACTATTATTCGTTGTATGGAAAGCTCCGCCACTGAATGACACTGTCCGTAGCCTTCGTAAAGTTATGGTCTGATACTGACCAAAAAATGACGTCAAAATGCCAGTCTTTTGCCACAAAAGAAAACAAATCGTGAGTTGTATTCAATAGTTCAACCAATGAAATGACTTGTTTCCATGAGCTCTACTAACGACAACTCACTAGCCATTGCAAAAACCAAATAATGACGTCAAACTGCCAGTCCTTTTGGATTTCAGTGTCAGGCTATAACATAACGATGGCTACGCTTTGTCACGCTTTTTTTTCACCATGGGAAAGAGAATCAACACTATTACAATACATATTTTAAAATTGGGTCATTTTTATTTAAAACGCCGAAAGATCAAAGGAATATTGGCATTGCGAGAGAATTTTTTGATCTATCACTATCTGTATGACTGTACTGTATGTTATTCAAAATTCGTAACGTCTCTTAAAATAGTGAAAAATAGAACAAAAAAATTAATAATAATAAATCACGGCACCCCATTTCGTATTTTTGGAGGAATATGCGACATTCCTTCCGCATGCACGGGACTTGGACCGGGCTGTAGTGAGGTCAATCTAGTGCAATCTAAGCCACCATGTCAAATTGGATTCAATAGTCTGATGTCACGTCGCCCAACAACGGCGGCCATCGTGGTTCTAAACAAAGAAAATCGGTACTTTTTATTCTTCATGCTGGCTATAACTTGTCATATTATGCCTTGTGATCAGAATGTGCAAAAGTCAAAACATGATCAAATTTATGGGGTTTTTTTCCCTCTGGATACGCTTTTATGCTCGCCAGAGAAATATTTCATACGGGCGTCCGCCATTGTTCCGATAGTTTAGAGCCAGTGTGACTAAGTTACCATGCGTCATTAGGAAGGAAGTGACGTTACGACTGTTGAATAGTATTACAACGAAATTTATCGGACGGTTTCAGGGATCACAAGTCAAAGAGTGTAATCATGAATTTTGAAATGGACTTTTGTTGCTGTGCGCTTGTCTAAGAAACTCACAACATTGCCATCCGGAAATATAATGGACCAACACATAAATCTATGTGTAGTCTTGAACGTTTATGTGATAATTACTCATAAACATGAATGGCAAAAGGCAATAACAAAGACCTAAGTGACGTCAACTTCGTTCTATCTATAGATAGTATGCTCTTGGCTAAGAAGTTCACAACATTGCCATCCGGAAGTATAACTGGCCAGCACACAAAACTGTGTGTAATCATGATCGTTTAAGTTTATAGTCTGGTTAATACAATTTAGTGAGAATTCCTCTTAAACGCGGATGGTAGAAAACAATAACAAAGACCTGAGTGACGTCAACTTCGTTCTATCTATAGCTAAGTATTGTAAAGACACTAACTTTTCTGAGACTGAACACAGTTCACCAGGACAACAAGGGCTACCAGGCTGCACAAAGTCTTCATCTTGACGTCTTCTGTAGGAAAGTGTTAGTAACTTGAGGTGCAGTAGAAATAATGAATCTCGATACGGTGCTGGTGGGACAAGAACATATTATAGTAAGTAAGCTGGTTAATCACTCGGTGTGGAAAAGAAAAAAAGAAAAAAAAAATAACATTTAAACTGAATCCGGGTTTCCAGTTTGACGTTTCAGATGCCATAATCTGAAGATTTTGTTTTTTTTGTTGTTGTTTTTTTTTTTTTTTTTTTTTTTTTTTTTTTTTTTTCGGGGGGGGGGGGTTGTTTGTTTGGGGTTTGTTTTTTTTTTGTTTGTTTATTTTTAATATTATTGTTTTTCCGTTTTGTTTTGGGTTTTTTTGTTGTTTGTGTGTATGTGTGTGTGTTCACGTTACAAAGCGTCCATCCGTAGTCTTCTTAACTTATATATTATATAGCCTGAGACTTTCTTCGTCACATTACAAAGCGACGATCATCAAAAGAAAGTGAAAAGAGAATTATTGTTAATAGTCCTCGTGGAAAAAAAAATATGATCCCATTGTTAAAAGTAAAAATAAAAACATATTTCCCTTTATTCATCCCATAGGGGAAATTTGTCTCTAGGGTCTATTCCAATGGAAGACTGGACTAGCCCAGGCGTCAGCGCAGCGCCTCAAATTGAGCTAGGGTGAGGTGACTTGCTCAAGGCCACACCGCGCAGCGGCGAGTGATCGAACTCGGTACCTTTCGGGTATGAAGCAAAGACCGTACCGCTGAGCCACGCTGCCCCCATATGTTGTATATACGATTGAATACAACTTACAATTCACTATCTTTCGGTCCTCGTCGCCTTGAATTGTGACGTGATTTTGTTTTCGTTGTTTTGTTTTTGATTTTTTTTTTTTTTTGTTTTTTTTGTTGTTTTTTCCTTTGTTTTTTTTTATTTGGTATTGTTTTGTTTTTAGTTTGCTTTTAGTTTTGTACGTTTGCCTTGTGGGGTTTTTTTTTTGTTTAGTTTTTTATTTTTTTTTTTTTTTGGGGGGGGGGGGGGTTGTATTTTTGTGGGTTGTATTTTTTGTTTGTTGGTTGTATTTTTTGTTTGTTTTGTATTGCTTCGTTGTTTTGTTGTTTTTTGTTTTTTTTTTTTGTTTTTTGTTGGGTTTTTTTTTTGGTATTGTTTTTGTTTTGTTTTTGTTTTTTTTGGGGGGGGGTATTTGTTTTTTGTTTGTTTGTTTGTTTTTTGTGGTCACTGTCAGTGTATGACTGCGGTTCATCCTATTCAAATAAGCTGTACGTGAATTTATTCGATACAGTTCACGGCACGTATCGCGAGAAGTAAATAAAACGCTAAAATTAATTTTTAAATCGGCTATGTTATCTTAGCTTAATTATTTGGTGTGTTTTTGTTTTTGTTTTTGTTTTGTTTTTTCTTTTCTTTTTTTTTTGTGTGCATTTTTTCTTGTTTAAAACTAAATCTTGCAACGACTGTTGACCTTTTTCTCTCAGATAAGACAGAAACATCGGTGTAATTCACATAGTCGTTAAACACTGGGAGAAAAAAAAAACCCAAAACAAATGACGAAGTAAATTAAGCCTTTCATGCTCGTGTGTTTAAAAAGTTGTTTTGCGGCGCTTGTGGCACTTTTGGGGAACTCCTGTGCCAAAAATAGAAAGAGATTGCGTTATCAGAGTCAGAAATGTTATTGATGGTATACGTATAAGTAAAATGCTCACCAGTTCTGCCCGCCAAACCAATGGAACCATTAGATAGTTCGAAGTGACGTCACTCAGGTCTTTGTTATTGTTTTTTGCCGCGTTTATGAGTAATACTCACTAAACTGTATTAACTAGACTATAAACGATCATGGTTACACACAGTTTTGTGTGTTGCCAATTACACTCCCGGATGGCAATGTTGTGAACTTCTTAGCCAAGTGCATACTATCTATAGACATAAGTGTGTAACCTTAAACGGTTATAGTCTCAGTTGATAGAATGTGGTGAGAACTAATCACCTAATTGGCAGTCCAAAGCAAAACAATTACAAGAGCAGAAAATGTCATCTTCATTACCTGTAATATAGATAGTATGCAGATGACGTCACTCAGGCCTTTGTTATTGTTTTTGCCATCCGCGTTTGTGAGTTGTTCTCACTATACTGTATGAACCAGACTATAAAAGTTCATGGTTACATAGAGTTTGTGTGTTGGTCCGTTATACTTCCGGATGGCAATGTTGTGAACTCCTTGGCCAAGCGCATTCTATCTATAGATAGTTCGAGATGACGTCACTCAGGTCTTTGTTATTGTTTTTTGCCATCCGCGTTTATGAGTAATGCTCACTGAACTGTATTAACCCAACTATAAACGTTCATGGATACACACAGTTTTGTGTGTTGGTCCGTTATACTTCCGGATGGCAATGTTATGAGCCTCTTAGCTAAGCGCATACTATCTATAGACTTTGCCTTTGCATTCAAAAGCACCTGCAAGGTAATATAGAGACAAAGGAGATCTCGTTTAACCAGGCCTCTTTTGGCTACCATTACATCCAAAAGACTATCATTGCATGGCATTTTGGTGATATTGCACGTCCCTATAGATAGTATGCGCTTGGCTAAGAAGCTCATAACATTGCCATCCGAAGTATAACGGACCAACACACAAAACTGTGTGTATCCATGAACGTTTATAGTCGGGTTAATACAGTTCAGTGAGCATTACTCATAAACGTGGATGGCAAAAAACAATAACAACGAGCTGAGTGGCGTCAATTTTGTTCCATCAATAAGTTAACGAAGGCTCCGCGTTGATTGACACTCAAAACAAATAAATAAATAAATCACAATTCCAGGCGACGGTCACTGTTTCGGATTTTGAAATAAAAGAAAAGAAAAACAAATAAGACTTGGGTGCGAAATCTTTGTGAAAAAGACGAGTCCAGTTAGGATCAACCAGCCGGGTGGGGTTCCTGGCCTCCCATAGTGGGCAGGGTGGCACTTACTGTGTCTTCTATCCCCATATTATATCTGTTTTCCAATTTGCTTTCTATCTTTGTCTTGGAATGAGATTACAAAGTTTTGCCTTGGCCCTGGCTGGGAGGGAAACAGTCAAATGCATAGTTATTATTAGTTTTTATAATATTGGGAGATGATATTTTATTTCCTTGTAAATCATCTCTCTGTTATGTATTGTTATATTTGTTGTTTTTAATGTATAATGTAAGCGCATTGTTCTAGTTTGATCCTGTGCTGGTGTCTGGGTGAGACTTTTAAGTATTCTCAAACTAAATACATTGATGTTGTGCTCTTGGAATCTACATCTGTTCCCTATTTGAACCAATTCCCTTTTGTCTTACTTTTTCCTCAAGTCCTTGTAATTCTAGACTCTTTTTACTATCCAATTTTCTTTCTTTTTACTGGCGCTGATATGACCTAAATGTGTTGCAAACGCCGTAAAACCCTTAAAAACAAAAACAAGGATCAATCAGTAACAGAATGACATCTTGGCTTGACCAAAACACTGTCAATTTGGCCAGGAAATATTTCGACAAGTTGCATGGCGCAAATGTAATTATTATTCAAGGTTATTTCAACATACATAATATTATATTTGTATATGCGTGTAGTGGGTCAAAAGATAACATTTCTCGTTTAATTGTTTTTAGTAAATGTACAAAGAAGACTTCGTATTCGTGGCAGAAAAAATATAATTGTTGCATCAAGCGCCGAGATAATTACTCTTTTTAAAACCGGGTCATTCAACCATTAATACTTCGACCATCAAAAGATGTAAAAAGCTAATTTTGGTATCATCTGAAAAATTATAATTTATTGAACGAAGACGATAACGTGGCCGTTTCGGTTTTCCCCTTGATCAACAAAACACGATGAAAGAAATAAACACTAAAGACGAATGAGAAAGTACGCCATTCTCACATTTCTCACATTATTGTCTTTA
The DNA here is from genome assembly GCF_034508935.2 of Berghia stephanieae. Classification (NCBI taxonomy): domain Eukaryota; kingdom Metazoa; phylum Mollusca; class Gastropoda; order Nudibranchia; family Aeolidiidae; genus Berghia; species Berghia stephanieae. The sequence continues at coordinate 18,831,277 of NC_088366.1, read as the reverse complement.
GTATTTCTTTCTTTCGTTCATCCTGTTTCGTTGATCAATGGGAAACCCGAAACGTTCATATTATAAAATAAAATAAAATTCACTTATTCATTCCATAGGGGAAATTTTTCTTCAGGGAATACTGGAATAACCCAGGCGTAAGCCGCAGTGCAGCGCCGCAAATTACCTGTCTTCGTTCAATATCAATTGAATCTTACATTTCATAACAGATCGTTATTAATTTTCCATCGACCTTCAAGCAGCATCATTTTTATTATTTCATACATACAGCGTGCTTGGAGTATGTACATGAATTACACTTACAACTTCAATGACCTTGGTACACGATCGTGCAAAGCGGCATGAATATTTGTGTGTGTGTGTGTGTGTTTATATTCATATTCATCGATTTTAGATATGTTTATAAGACTATAATATGTGTAAATATTCAAGTATGTATGAATATGCGCGCGCGCGTGTGTGTGTGTGTGTGTGTGTTTGTGTGTGTGTTTGTGTGCGTGTGTGGGGCTGATGTCTCTTACTTTATACGGGTGTCTGTGTATGCGTATGCTTTCATGTGGTTTTGTGTACGGGCTGTACACAAGAAATGTATTTTAAATAACAATGTAAAACGCGATGAGCATGATATAACTCTGAAAATGCGATATACAAGTGTCATGTTTTATTATTATTATTATTATTAGTAGTAGTAGTAGTAGTAGTAGTAGTAGTAGTAGTAGCATCATCATCATCATCATCATCGTCGTCGTCGTCGTCGTCATCATCATCATCATCATCATCATCATCATCATCATCATCATTATTATTATTATTATTATTATTATTAGTAGTAGTAGTAGTAGTAGTAGTAGTAGTAGTAGTTAGATAGTAGTAGTAGTAGTAGAGTAGTATTATTATTATTATATATATTATTAGTAGTAGTAGTAGTAGTAGTAGTAGTAGTAGTAGTAGTAGTAGTAGTAGTAGTAGTAGTAGTAGTAGCAATAGTATTATATATTATTATTATTATTATTATTATTATTATTATTATTATTATTATTATTATCATTATCATCATCATTATTATTATTATTATTATTATTATTATTATTATTATTATTATTATTATTATTATTATTACTATTATTAATATTATTATTATTATTATTTTTTTTATTTCCCAGGCCCCCAATCCTGCAGCCTGAGAAGGAGGGACAGATACGAATCCTCTCATGGAATATTGATGGACTGGATCCTGATAACCTCCAGTCGAGAACCGAGGGTGTCTGCAGCATTTTGAAACAGTGAGTCCTCAATGTACAGAAAGTGATGCCACATTTTTACCATGTCTCTCGCCTTATAATATGTTTTAGTTTTGCCGGGTTTCGAGATCCACTGGAAATCGCTTTGAGCACATTTGTGACCCCTCGTCTCAAAATGGTATTAAGTCGGGATAGACCAGATGCTAATAAGTCTATTTATAGTTAAACCGGTCATAAATATGCAACGTTGGTATTTAACACAGTAAAATATGATATTCCTTCCCCTCTATAAAGAAAATAAACTCAATTAAGTCTGGTATTTCTGGCTACAAATTCCATTTTCAGCATCTTAATCATCCCGACTTAATACAGTTTGGAGACGATGGGTCTTATTTAATTCCCAACATTTTACCATAGTCATAGCCAGTACAAACCACGATTCAAGCCCTAATGATTTTCTCTAATTCTCTGTTAACAATGCGGTACCTACTTATTGTTGCTATTGATCATAGATGACCTGTGCTTCTCTACGTTTAGGTTTAACGGTGATGGTGACGAATTCAGAGTTTTAAAAAAGGACCTTTTATATAGCGCAATATCCACTAAACGTGCTCAAAGCGCTTTACAGAGGGTCCCTAGCCAACAGCAACACTTAACATGTAGAACTAGATATAACATGACGCCTGTTAGGCAATTTTTTTTTCGGACACAGATAATGCTGTTAACGGCCAGGTACTCATTTTACACCTGAGTACGATGAGGGAATGTGATTTAAGAGCGTTTTCCAAGGACTCAACTATGCGCAGAGCGAGGCTCGAACCCAGAACCTTCCGATCCGAAAGCGAGTGTCATTCCACTAGACCACATAGGCGTACAGAGTAAAAACCTAAGTACGTGATTTCATGTGTTGTTGATAGGTAAGCGTATCTATATTGATGGCAGCAGCCTCTTATGGTTCTCACACTACTATGTTATGACGATCGACCCAATCAGCAAAAATCCGGTCCGCATTCGTGCACCGTCGCGAACCCGCCGGGTAGCATCGTCACAACACACCGTTCGACTAGATGCTTTGCCGTCTCAGGTTCTTGCCCACAGCGGGTACATATTGGACAGGTAGAAAGACCCCACCGATGAAGCGCACTTGCCGTGGCGAAAACAAGATCACCAAACAATAGATAAACGTAAAGACTCCTCTCGTTATGTTGGAATTGTCTAATCCTAAATGAGTGTAAGCCTATCGTCTACATATTATAATAGAAATGTAATCGCGTCTTAGGTGCATAAGACTCCGTCTCAAAATTGGTCAAATATCAATGTATCCCATAAATAATTAAGTAAATTCTAATTCCCTGAAACCATGAATCGGATATATCTCCTTAAGATCAGTAGACCAGAAATAACACCGTTTTATCATCAAACACGTCGTCCTTTAAATTTTTTATCCAAAAATGTGTACATCAATGCATGTCTTGAATTTCCTTATGTTTCGAATGATTTCAAAACTGCCGTTGTTTTCCTTTCTTGCAAAATTATTAGTCTTCTTTGGTATGCAGTTTTGTTTTGTTTTCCTTTTTCTGATATATTCACTTATGTTCAACACTTTGAACAGTCCACAGCCTCCAACAGTTTCAGTTTCGTAAGGGGTAAGGTGTGTATGTGCTGGGGGGGGGGGTGATAACTCAGATTTATGGGCACCTATGTGGACCTTTATCAATCCAGGGTGCAATCGAGTGATTGGGTTGCTAGATATGCTAGATCTGGTAGAAAGTACTTTGCGACTGGCATTCTACCTGTCCAAAGGATAACGTGCAATTGGCTACGGTCCTTTAAGGCTATAGAAATGGGAATAAACTCCTGCTGATGAGCCTTGTGGCTTTTATTGGCCTGCTGGGTGGGGTTCACCTCCCATAGTGGGCAGGGAGGCACTTACTGTGTCTTCTATCCCCATATATGTTTTCCAACATGCTTTCTGTCTTTGTCTTGGGATGAGATTTCTTGGTTTTGTCCTGGCCCTGGCCTGATACCCTAGCTGGGAGGGAAACAAATTGATTCAAATGTATAGAGTTTTGGGAGATGAATTTTTTTGTCTTGTAAATCATCTCTCTGTAGTTATGCACATTATTAAGTTTTTATTTACATATTATATATGATTTGTAAACATTTGAGTGTATTATTCTTAGTAGGGACCTGTGCTTGTGACTGGATGAGACTTTTAAGTGATCTCAAACTAAGTACTTTGATAGTGTGCTCTTTGAATCTACATCTGTTCCCTATGTGAACCAATTCCCCTTTGTCTTACCTTTTCTTGGGCGCTTTAATTGTAATTTTAGAACTTATTGCTATCCCATTTTCTTCCTTTTTACTGGCGCTAATAAGACCTTAATGTGTTGCAAGCGCCGTAAAACTCTTAAAAACAAACAAAAACAGTCTTGTGGCTTTGATTCAGCAGACCGCGTTTGGTAAATGATTCACATCGATCATATTCCTCTCTTCATCCACAGAGAGAACCCTGAAGTGATTTTCCTACAAGAGGTTGTGCAGAGATCCCTCGTCATTCTGAAGTCTTCGCTCACCACCAAGTACACTTTCTACATGGGCTATGATAACCCTGCCCTGTTGCCATTAGTATGTTGCCTGGTTTATGTTTGCAATATGTGTATGTTTATGTGATAGGAATTTATTATCATAATCATCGTCATCAACATTATCATCATCATCATCATCATCATCATCATCATCGTCATTATTATTATTATTATTATTATTATTATTATTATTATTATTATTATTATTATTATTATTATTATTATCATCAACCTCATCCTATTCAGCAATCAAATAGTTTACTTTCAAACTATGAAGTAAGAAACATTTCTGCATGTGTTAGATTAAACGAATGTCATCATTATTTTAAAGAAACTTTTTTTCAAACAGCACATGTCTATACCCCTCTGGAATTAGAACCAAAATAATAATGACTGGAAATTTAAACTATTAATGATTGATATATTATACCCTCACAGGGTGCTTATTTCACAGCCATGTTGGTTCGTAAAGATTGTGTTGTTACGGATAATGTCAAGCTGGTTGATTTTCCAAGGACTAAAATGGAAAGAAATTTACTTGTCGTACAGGTAATCGTGTTTTTTGTTGTTTTTTTTTTTAAATCAACTCACACACTTACAGAGTATAAGATACAATAAGTTTAGCTCTGAAATAATGTGACATTTTGGTCCCAGAATCAATCTTGTAATATTTCAAGGTTAACTCACTCAACACTAACACCGACTATATCCGTAGTTATCCCGGGTTACTTTTACCCCATGCCTAAGTATTACATTTTTCTGAGACAAATTATAGGCGTATGCGTAGAATCAAAGCTAGTGTTTTTTTTGTGTTTTTTTTTTTACATGTTAATGGTAGTTGAATAAAACTATCTACGCACATGCTTATTTTTAATACATTTTTCCAGTTTTGAAAATTAGAAAAAATCTCAAGGATTCAGTGAATTAATGTGATATTTAAAAAATATTTTTAAAACGAAATGACCAATCAGGTCCAGCCAATTGTTTTCTTCCATATGAAGAAACTACACATGCATTTTTTCTCATAAATCTACATGTTCTTATTTGAAAGTATGATGACATTTCGGGTTTCCAGTTTGTTAACAATATAGTCAGCACTGTTCATGCGGCGAGGATGTGTTGCACATCGCTCTTTTGTATTTCTATATTTAACCTGGATATACTGTGATCTTCGTGTATGTGGTCTGTGGTATGACACTTGCTTTTGGATCGGAATGTCCTGGGTTTGAGCCTGCCCAGCGCGTAGTTGAGTCCTTGGAAAAGACTGTTTACTCAAATTCTCTCACCGTACTCGGGTGTAAAATGAGTACCTGGCCGTTGACAACGTTGTCTTCGTCTGAAAAAAAATGTAAGATGGGCTAACTGGCGTCATGTCTCGTTCTGCATGTTACATGTTGCTGTTGGTCAGGAACCCATTGTAATGCGCTTTGAGCATGTTTAGTGGAGATTGTGCTATATAAAAGCTCAAAAGCTCAAGTCAAGTATAAAATCATTTGGAAATAGCAAACCTTGGGTGACAAGAGCGATAAAAGAGTTGTTAAATGAGAAGAAGAAAAAACGCATTCATGACTGGTGGCCGAGCGGAAAGGAGAAATGTTCAAAGAAAATTAAATAAAGCCATCCGAGAGAGGAAACAAATATACAAAGAAAATATTGAGAGGAAACTGAAAGGTAATGACATGAAACGTGTCTGGAATAATATCAAAATAGTCACAGGAATGAACGGTGATTAAAAACGCAAAATTAATAATAATGATAATAATAATAATAATAATAATATAATAAAATAATAAATAATTAATAATATAATATAATAATAATATAATAATAATATAATTATAATAATAATAATAATATAATAATAATAATAATAATAATAAATAATCGTTATTGTCCAAATAGGCAATTATTGTTAGGTTACAGCTCTTGTAATAGGCGAAAAAAGTAATTAAAATAGTGGTAATAATGATGATAATAATACTGATAGTAATGATGATAATAATAATAAAAATAATAATAATAATAATAATAATAATAATAATAATAATAATAATAATAATAATAATAATAATAATAATAATGATAATAATAATAATATCATCATAATCATATCATCATCAATATATCATCATCATCATCATCATTTCATCTCATAATAATAATAATGATACTCGAATAGAAAAAGATTAGAGAATAGAAGAGAAGAAATCGTTTATAAGTTATAAAAGAAAAATTTAAGATTTTCAAGATTTACTTATGTAATATTAAAAATTCAAAATCGAGTCCACCTTTACAAGTAAAAGGAGATAACAGATGATTTTTGACACATAAACAAAAGACAATGAATATTTTATTCATTTTTACATCTGAATACGACTTTAAGTATACTTTATTACATGAAATTTGAAGATACTTATTCCTCTAAAAACTATTTACCTATACATACTCAGTGGTACCAACCTTACTTTAAAAATGCGTATTCTGACGAGTGTACTTAATATTAAATTTTTATTTTTAAAAGCATTTTAACAATCATACACTCTTATAGTGTACTTAACCACTTTAATCTGTTTGTTGACCTGAATGTTCATATATAAGGAGTTCAGTATAGTATTATCTGAGTGGGTCATATCAGATTTATAAGTGGATCCTGGAAGTCGATACTATTTATATCGTCTATAAAGAGTAAGTCTATTCATTAATTATGATATTGTTAGTATGGTCTAATTGTCCATCATCTAAATTAGTGCTGATTATACTCTTTGAAGAATTGAACTCATTTTTTTTCAAAATCTTACTCATTTTTGATCTACATTGTACACATTTTCAATGGCCAGGGTTGCAGCACTGGTTTTTTACAGATCTTAATGACATATTTATATCATATTTATTCATTAAATGCATGCATTATTTTACTTTTTATCTACCTGTTTTGCTATGTCAATTTTCCAATCTATTATCAAAATTACTATTTACAACAATCCATTATTATAACTTGATTCTACTTAATGTCCTATTTTATATTTTTGCTTGTACCTGTGTATATTTTATGGATATTTTATTATAGTTGATGCTTTTTTTGTTTAAATAGCTTATCAATTAGTCATGACAGTGTGATAAATCGGTGCATTATAAACGATGTATGTGTTAAATCTTTATGATAATTTCCATTCAGGATCAATAAAGAATATCTTATCTTATCTTATGTTATCTTATCTTATCTTATTTTAAAACATGTAGTATGAAATAATAAAGACTTCTCTAGTTTTTCATTCATCATATTTTGTTGACAAAGGGGAAACCCGAAACATCCACATTATTTGTATTTGTCAATTAAATTGAAGCTTCGATTTCGTTTCCTATTGAAATTTATTTCTTCAAATTAAGAAACAAGGGAGCAGGTACTGGTGTAATGGTAGCACGTCTGGCCGATAATCAGAAGGTCTGTGGTTCGAACCCCAGTCGAGTTAGACTGACTTTTTGGAATGCATTTTTTTTCTATTTTTCTTTCTTGCGTTGTCTGGCACCTTTCATATACACTTGTTCAGATTTTGAAATCTATTTCTTAGATCTTCAAGCAGCAACATTGTCATTTACAAGTGCGATAACTTGAATTTTGTTATTGTTTATCATTTTCATGGAAATACTCTCAAACCAAACTTCAATAAGTTTTGTCCTTACCACGCTATTAAATCTGGTCCATATTTTTATTCGGTGGTCAGACCGCCCAATTTGCACACATCTTTTTAAGAGTTCCATTGGTTCCGCTCAATGTTTTAAATACAGACATTAAGTTCAATTTCCGGGTTATAAGGTCATTCTAGTGGCATTATCCATGATCAAAATGCCTGCTCCTGGGTGGGGTGGTTGACCTCCCTATGTGGTCAGGAGGCACTACTGTGTCTTCTATCCCCTAATCTGTTTTCCAACTTCTTTCTGTCTTTGTCTTGGAATGAATTACTTGGTTTGGTCTTACCTGCGGATAACTGCTGAGAGGAAGTAAATGTATAGTTAGTTTTGAGGTATATTGTATTCCTTGTAAATCGTCTCTCTGTTATGCAGCTGTATTATCTTTGTTACATATTATAAAGATTTGAAACATTTTAGTGTATTTCTCTTAGTGGGAAACTGTGCTTGTTCTGGATGAACTTTTAGGATCTCAACTAAGTACTTGTATGTTCTTTGAATCTATAGTTTTTCTATTTGAACCAATTCTCCTTTCTCTTTTCTTGGGTGCCTTAATTGTAATTCTAGAACTGTTTACGACCTCTTTTTCTTCCTTTTTACTGACCTTAATGTGTTTGCAAGCGCCGTAAAAGCCTTAAGAACAAAAACAAAAATTTGGTCCATATCTTTATTCGGTGGTCAGACCTGTGAATATCGTGCACACAGTCTTATTTTGATATATTGCATTGGTTCCGCTCAAATTTTAAAAAATAAACATTGAGTTCAATTTCCAGGTTTTAAGGTCATCCTACTGACATAATCCATGATCGAAGTGCCTGCTTCTGAGTGGGGTGGTTGACCTCCCATAGTGGGCATGGGAGGACTTATGTGTCTTTGTCCCCATATATTTTCCAACATGCTTTCTGTCTTTGCTTTGGATGAGATTTCTTGGTTTTGTCCTGGCCCTGGCCTGATACCCTAGCTGGGAGGGAAACATCATGGTAGTACATTTATTAAGGGCATTCCATCGAAGTCTCATGGTGCTTTTATATTATAACTCATTAAAATTGTTATTTAAGACTTTTTTATTTTTACACACTTATAACATCTGTACTGCCTTAAGCTAGGTACTTTTTCAAACCTCTGTCAAATGGGGTAATGTGTGTAAAATGTCTTGGCCAAGTACACTTTGCCAGGTTCAAAATGTTGCATTAAATCCCTGATAATGCTCAAGTTAATATTTTTTGTCTTTTCCCTCAGTGTCGTATCAAGTCAATTCCAGTCACACTAATGACTTCTCACCTAGAAAGTACTGCTGAATACAGAGAGGAAAGGCAGAGACAGCTGAGAATTGCGTTCAATGAGATGGAGAAAAGCCGTGAGGTCATGACTACAATATTTGGAGGAGACCTCAATCTGAGAGATAAAGAGGTATAGTTCATTGTGACAAACAAATATTCCCACACAGCACCATTCAAAATTCAAATCTCTCTTTTCGTCTTCCAGTCTATAGAATTACTCTCTGTCCCCACCACAATTCGCGGATGGAGTAAACTCAACACGATAACTAGGCAAGCATCCGGCAGCGAGGGCGTCTCTTCTCCTTCATATAACAGTGATGATAATCTTCCATGGATCTGCGGAATTCTGGGAATTTTGGATTTTTTTTTGTAAATGTTCCGCTGTTTTTGCAGTGTCACACATTATTCTATGAAAAGTGCTCAGGTGGCTCCACGGTAGATGGATGGAAAAATCACCATCATGTCTTGTATCAAATTTTGACACCTGTGCTCATTTGCATGAATTTTGGTGACACTCGCATTTTTATGACGTCAGCCCAGACATTGTGACACCAAATGTCAAAAGTGACACAAGACCAGTGAATAGATGTTGGGTTGGGGATTGGGCCCAAAAAAAAAAAAAAAGAAAATCAATCCATAAATCTCTCCTCCCCCCCCCCCCCTCCCTCTCTCTCTCTCTCTCTCTCTCTCTCTCTCTCTCTCTCTCTCTCTCTCTCTCTCTCTCTCCTCTCTCTTCTCTCTCTCTCTCCTCTCTCCTCTTCTCTCTCTCTCTCGTCTCTCTCTCTCTTCTCTCTCTCTCCTCTCTCTCTCTCTCTCTCTCTCTCTCTCTCTCTCTCTCTCTCTCTCTCTCTCTCTCTCTCCCCTCTCTCTCTCTCTGACAAAGGTATTGTAGTAAGCTTTGTAAAGTTAAAAACAAATACTTCCTAGCTTTGGGCCAACAATTTATCATCTCTTGATGTAGATAGTGGTATAATTAATATTGTGAGCCTTTAAAATTATTTTCGGGAAAGGACAATTCATTAAATTCTTACAAAAGAAGTGTATACTATATAACAGTTTGTAACTATCATTTTGTATATGTAGTTTTTTGCATTTTGGCTTGAGTTTGCCTGATGGACCGATACATTTTCCTCCTTTTTGACAAATTGCCATTAACATCACAGATATAAACTCCCATCCTCCTCCTTTGTTCTTGGAGCAGAAGTGATTGCAAAATGTTGTGAAAAATAAGATTTCCTTATACCACCATGTTTTAGAACTAAGCAAAAAGACAGTATATAACAATTGACGACTATATCTATAGTAATTTTTTATAGTGAATTTAATACATTAATGCTGAAATAATGCTGAAAACTTATATAGCGCTATAACTCCGGTACACCAGACTCTAAGCTCATTCTATCTATTCCGTGAACTTTATGAAGTTATGTTGTGGGGCAGGTTAGTGAATATTCCTTTCTATAATGGCAATATCTGGTATTATCTGAATTCACTGCTGAATAAAAAACTTCATTCATTCTTTGAAAAGGAATATTAAGTGAACTTCAATTTTAGAATTAATCCCTATAATACTTTTGACTCCGGGTCCTAATAGCTCAGTTGGTAGAGCACTCACTTCACATGCAAAAGGACCGAGATCGATTCTGAGTGAAGTGGAGATTTTTTTTTCTGACGCCCTGTCCACCCAGCAGTCCTTTGCTATAGACTAGTACTCCATCCAAAGGGTAGCGAGCAATTGCTATTGGGATAAACTGTGGATCCATGGGCCTAATGGCTCGGAAGGACTACTTTTTTTATACCTTTAATTACAGAACAAAACTTCTTCAGCATAACGATGTAATGGGCATAAATTCCAACAACTCATTCACCATGGTGTAATACTAGATTGATTTGGTGAAACGCACACAGAGTTTAAAATAATCCCAAAATGCAGACGTTGATCTTAAGAGTGTCAACTTAATGTGGATCCCCCTGTGCATTTTCCTTTTGATGTTAATTCCTTTCTTTTTGTTTCTTATAGTTGACAGGGATATCTTCGAAGCCTCATGGGATATACGATGTTTGGGAAAGTACAGGAAAAAGACCAGAAGCTAAATTCACTTGGGATCTCTCGATTAATGACAACAAACAGCTCCATTTAAAATTCCAGCCTCGTTGCCGCTTTGACAGAATTTTCGTCGCCCACCCTAAGGAAAACAACAATGACAAGGTCAAGGTCAGATTGAAGCCTGTCTACTTTGAACTAGTTGGGATTCAACGCCTCTCTTCCTGCCGTCGGTTTCCCAGCGATCATTGGGGCATTTTGTCTCATTTCCATTTGAATGGTTAAAGTGTCTGCATTCCAAAAGAAAAAAAAAAATACAAAACAAATTAATGTTTTGTTTATATTCATTTGTAACCCATCGCTTCAATACAGTATTATATCCAGGTGAACTTATGGCTAGAAATTAAATTTGAGTTTAATTGATATTCCTTTAGTCATTGAAGAAATTGAAAAGTAACGTGGATGCCATGAAAAATGTGCTAAGAAAATGAAGGAAATAGTTTGGGAATTCTGGCATTATTTGTTGAACCCGTGAATTTCTCGAATGCGTGTCTACAAACGCATGTTTCACTGTACATCCCCTATCCTCACCCTTGAAGTGGATTTAAATAAGTTGTGTCCGTGTAATGAGGATTCTAAATGTTTACATTGTTTTTCTGTTAATCAAAATGGTCTTGCTGGGTGGGGTCTTTTGACCTTCCATGGTGGGCAGGAGCTCACTTGCTTTGTCTTATATATATATATATATATATATATATATATATATATATATATATATATATATATATATATATATATATATAGTATTTCATTTCAAATACACTTTGTGATCCATTGACAAATGATGCAAAAAATTGACAATTGAGGAGCGAGAGAGAGCTATTGGACATCTTCAAGTTGGCCTTAAAATGTAGCTACACTGTTTAATTGTTCACGAAAAAACTCTCTATTTGATAATGAAACATTACTATCAAGATAGTATTGTCAAGGATAGGCCTAGATCAGATCATCCTTGGAAATGTCTGACGAGATTGACCGTGAAATAGTTAACATCCACGAGCGGCCCGTTTCATACCTCATCGAGGATGTCAAGTGATTAAGATGTTAGCAGAAGTACTGTTACTAGGAGATTGTATGAATTAGGGATCAGAGCCTGTATGCCTGCCATCAGGCCACGAAACAGAATCGAACACTTTCGGTGGGCTAGGGAGCATCTTCGATATAATTACCAACATTGTACAAATGTGTTGTTTAGTGATGAACTGTCATTTTATGTTGATTCAAAGAAGAAAGGTACTTTTTTCTACATGAAAAATGTGCAAAGCTACCACTCCTCAATGATCAAAAAAGTTGCAAACTGGGGATATGGGAGTGTGATTATGTGTGGGGTGGGATAATAAAGGAACAAAAGACACCCATCATCCGAAAGGCTAGATTCAGTAGGGATACCGAATTTGATTCCTTTCAATGCGGACCACCCAGAAACAATTTTTATGCTTGACAATGCTCCACCACATCATTCTCGTGTCATAGTATTGACTGTAAAGTAAGGCACATTCAATTACTATTTAAAATTACCTAGTCTGTTTTGTTTTTTTCATTCTTAATCGTTGCATTTTTCATTTTTCACCTTGTGTTCTTCGAATCCAATATTTGAGCAAAATATAAATAAAAAGTATACCATATTAGGCATCAAAATATTCAGCTAAATTTTTGAATCAGATGATAGCAGTATTGTCGTGATGCATCCTTAAATTTGTATTGGAACCCTGTTTTTAAAAAACGAAACATTGCTCTTGAATAAAGCCTTCATACATTGGGATTTTTTCTTTTAATTAAAGGAAAAAAGCGTCCCCTCACTCAGGTATTATAATCGGTCATTTGATGTTTGGGAATCTCTATCTCACCATCCGCTCTATTGCTAAAATTAAAAATAATATTATTGATAATGATAAATTTAGTGAAGACTTATCAATCAACTGAGAGTTGACCCTCAGTTGATTGATAAGTCTTCACTAAATTTATCATTATCAATAATATTATTTTTAATTTTAGCAATAGAGCGGATGGTGAGATAGAGATTCCCAAACGTCAAATGACCGATTATAATACCTGAGTGAGGGGACGCTTTTTTCCTTTAATTAAAAGAAAAAATCCCAATGTATGAAGGCTTTATTCAAGAGCAATGTTTCGTTTTAAAAAACAGGGTTCCAATACAAATGTGACCCCTCGCCTCAAAACGGTATTATGTCGGAATGATTAAGATGCTGAAAATGGAGTTTATGGCTGGAAATATCCAACTTGCAGTGAATTTGTATGTTTTATTGAAGAGTGTCACAGTAAAGGTTGTTCACAATTATCTTATTAAATTTTATTTTATTAAGAACTGAATTCATCTCACTCCAGTTATATTTCGGTAGGCTTAGATAAACTTTACCTTCTAATATTAGATCGTCTTTCCTTTTATAGCCTTCCCTCGAATTAATTTCTAATTAGTGAATACTTTTCGTTCTACATTCTGTCACGTAGCCACTTATTATAAAAGCTGATAGGTCTAACATTCGACACTCACTTTCTCTCCACAATCTATGCCGGACGGCCAGTCGCTCTATTCCTATATATATACTGGAAGATTTTTATCTTTTTGGACTTTGTAGATATTATATCTACACCATTAAGACGCCGGAGCTTTTAACTTTGATTGTATAATCTTCAAGGATCAAACCCAAGCCCGCTGTACTACACTATAACCTCTTACCAATTGCCTGGAAGTGGAATTTTACGAGTCCAATCCCGTTATCAGAGGAATAGATCATCCAAGCCCATCAACTGCCTGGAAACGTAAACTTACGAACCTGAGATATTATCATAAGTTACGTAAAATATTCATATCTCTATTTGTAACTGCCACGATCACTGTTTATCTCTTTTAATTAAATTTCATCATTATTTTTATTTCATTGTAAACAAATCGTTAATTGTTTTTCATTTATAGTAACTAGTAAATTCTGGGGCCTCATTCTACATATATCTTTATGCATAGTCGAGTAGCTCTTTACTCACTTGAGACCATGACATTTTGGAGGGGACACATATAAAGAATTGAATTTATTTAGTTACTTATATCTATTTCATCTAACTTTAAAGTTTAAATTGTAAAACTCTTAATTGCCCCACTTGATCATATTTTAATTGAACTCCCTATTTACAGGATTAATTTTTTTTCTTTTTCATTTCTTCATTTAAATGGAATAGCAATTTATCCATTCATTCTTTCATTCAAATTGAATAGCATTTTATTGATTCATTCCTTCATTCATTTATTCATTTATAAATTATTCATTCATTCATTGTTCATTCATTTATTCATTCATTCATTCATTCATCCATTCATTCGTTTATTCACTCATTTATCCAATCATTCATACATTTATTCCTCCCTTCATTCTTTCATTCATACATTATCCATTCATTCATTCATCTATTCACTCAGTTTTTCATTCATTCATTCATTCCTTGTCCACTTTGTTATTATATCACTCATTTCATTTTGTTGTTTGCCTCATTCATGAATTGTTTTCAATATGTTTACATTCCATAACGATTCATTCACCTATCATCCAATCACTCAGTGTTGTGAACACATTTTGTAACTATTGTAAATCTTACGATATTTTATTGTTTTGTATTTCAGACATCACTGTTAAACACTCTTCAATGCCTAATTACAATTGTTGAACAACCATTGAACAAGAGAGAGGTCCCAGCCACGAACTGAGTTGGTAGATATATCCTTCATTATTCTCTTTTAAATGAGTTGGGTATCACATAGTAACTATAGATATCTTGATTTGTTTTGCATAGTGATTTGTTTTAAATACATTTTTGGCATATTACTGTTACCGTAAACCACTTATATATTATGTTCTGAAAAGTGAGTCTTTAAAAACTAAATAATAATAAAAGGAGTCTACTAGCCGTCGTGTTATATTTAGTGATAGATAACTTGGGATTATTTTGGCATCCTATTATTGTTATCACACTCTAGTATATTAGCGTCATTGCGAATAATTGTACACAAACTAACGACGAGTCACACACATTGGTGATACATTTTTCGTAGTAACATAGTTTAGAGTACACGCGATTGACACATTGTTATTGACACAAGTCATAATAACTCCGCATTGTATTGACACATTGCTTTATAAGATATAACGATAAAAAGCATCAAATTCAACATACATAATAAGTTGAAATAAGAGAGAGAGAGAGAGAGATTTCTTAAAATAGAACAGTTCATTCCAGTAAGTGTAAATAAATAAAACAGTCAGTAACAGTATCCTGTCAATATAATATATATAAAATATCGTAACTAATTTATTGCAACATAGAAGCATATAAAAGATACTTAAGTCTCGCAAAGGACTTAGAAATACCCCAGGAAAGAATATTTTCATGGTGCGAAGAGAAAGTAAAAGAAGAAAAAGAACATGAAGAAAGAATTCGTAGAGAAGAAAATGAAGAAAGAATACGTAGAGAAGAACGAGAAGAAAGAGTCCAAGAAAGGGAACTAAAAAGACAAATAGCTTTAGCAGAAGAAGAAACCAAAAGGACCCAAATGATGCTGGAAATTGAAAAAACAAAAACCGGTCATGAAAGAAAACATAATAATAGTGATGAATTTTTCGTGAAACTTCCACGCATGCCAACATACGATGAACGCTCAGACTGTCTAGAATCCTTCTTACACCGATTCGAAGTTCAGGCTAAAGGTTATCGTTGGCCAGAAAGCAAATGGGCCACAGCCTTGATTAACTGCTTATCCGGAGAACCGCTAAAAGTTTTCTATACCTTAACAACTGAAGATGCAGATGATTATGGTAAAATTAAAGACGCTCTACTAAAAAGATTTAGATTAACGGAAGATGGTTACCAGGAAAGGTTTCACACTGCAAAACCGGAAAGTGGAGAAGACTTTAATACATTCGTGAACCGAATTACTCAATTTCTAAATCGGTGGCTTGAGTTGGCAAACGTAAAACAAGACGACTTTGCAGGCCTTTACTATCTCACGCTGAAGAATCGAATCTATCAAGCTTGCAACCCAGATTTAGTCGCATTCTTTAAAGAGAGAAAGCCAGAAAACTTGGACAAATTAAAAATCTACGCAGAAAACTTTAACAGCGCACATCCATTGACACCCCTTAGCAGAACATTGAAGGAACCATACTACGCTGCCGCTGCTCAGAGTCCAGGTACACCTAAAGTTCAGTACTCAAATAGAACGAGCCGATCAATCACTCGGAACACGCAAGTGAAACAGGATGATCATAGTAACAAACCATGGAACAAACAGTTCAATAGAGACCATAGCCGACCCTATCAAAACAAAACAAGAAATAGCACTGACAATAATACTGAGTATAAGAAAACCAACAAACCTATAATTAAATGTCAATATTGTGGAATGAAAGGCCACACAGCAGACAAATGTTACAAAATCGTGGGATATCCAAAAGAAACTGCAAATGCATCACTCCAAACAAGTGTAAACAATCAGACACGAGTAATGTCAGGAGAAAATATAAATGTGTATTGCGTGAAAGGTATGTCACTTTTAACACAAACTCACAAATCAGGATCGCTATTTTTTGGTGAAGGCAAAGCTAATGGAACTGATTGCAAAATATTGAGAGACACAGGATGCAGTACAGTAGGAATAAAAGCATCTTTGATCAATGACGAAGACAAAACTGGAAAAACGGTACAATGCATCACATTCAGTGGCACAGTCGAAACCTTTGAAACAGCTAATGTGTACATAGAAACTCCATACTATACAGGAATAGTGGAATGCTGTATACTTCCCAACCCCGTCGCTGATGTTATTGTTGGCAATATAAAAGGTCTTAAAGACAACCCAAAAGATGTAAAAGAATGGTCATTAACCCAAGAAACAGCTTGTCTAGCAGAAACAAGAAAGATGACTAAGACAACAGAGAAGCCAATGACTATTTCTCTTGAACCACAACAATTTGACAGGAACATGTTCATTGAAGAACAGAAAAAGGACCCGACTTTAACTTCATATTTCAATATCGCAAACAAAGGGACGAAATCAAAAGTTGAATACATCATTGAAAAAGATATTCTGTTCAGGTTACATAGGAAAAGAAACAAAATAGCTAAACAACTGGTCACGCCGAGTATTTACAGAAACAAAATCCTTGGAATAGCGCACGATTCAATAACTTCTGGACATCTTGGGAGCTCTTCCACATTGAAGAGAATATCCGAGAATTTCACATGGCCTGTAATTACTAAAGACGTCCGAGAATATGTGAAATCTTGTGACACATGCCAAAGAAGAGTCGCAAAAGGCAGAATACCGAGATTGCCATTAGAGACAACCCCAGTTATTGAAAAAGTTTTTCAAAAAGTTGCAATTGACATTATAGGCCCTTTAACAAAATCAGATAGAAACCATACACACATACTAACACTAGTCGATTACGCAACCAGGTGGCCAGAAGCGATAGCATTGAAATCAACTACATCGGATCACATAGCTGAAGCATTGATGACAATTTTTACTAGAATAGGCATACCAAATGAGATACTGTCGGACAATGGACCCCAATTTACATCACATATGATGCATGAAACCATGAAACTCATGGGAATCCAACACTCATTCACAACCCCCTACCACCCCCAAGCAAATGGTCTTTGTGAAAGATTTAATGGCACTCTAAAGAATATGTTAAGAAAAGTGTCAGCAGAAAAACCAGATGATTGGGACAGATACTTACCAGCAATCCTATTTGCATATAGAGAAATACCCCAAGAATCTACAGGCTACTCCCCATTTGAGTTGATGTATGGACGATCACCTCGCGGCCCGATCAATGTAGTAGCCGATATTTGTAAAGGAAATGAGGAGGACAATAACGAAATTATGTTTGCTTACGAATATGTAAGAAACCTGAAAGACAGAATAGAGGACACGTGTAAGCTAGCACAGGAATCCGTCACTAAAAAAGCAGAGAAATACAAGGAATACTCCGATCGAAAAAGCAAATCAAGAAAATTTGAGATTGGTGACAAAGTACTAATACTCTTACCCGATGACTCGAATAAACTTTTAGCTACATGGAAAGGACCATTCAAAATAACAGCAGTAAAATCTAATGTTAATTACGAGATTAAAATTAACAACACAACAAAGACATTCCATGCAAATATGCTAAAAAAATATTTTGATAGAGACACAGTGTCGCAACCTATGTTTACTAATATCGAAGCTTCAAATGCAGGATTAGTCATACCGTTGGTCATGGGACACAGACACCCGAGACAGAAAAACAAACAAAAATCGCACAATTGCAACCACCTAAGACAAAAAAAGAAGTACGCAAAGTACTTGGGCTCCTAAACTTTTACTGGAAATACATTTACAACTTCGCGCACATCGCGACACCGCTAACAAATCTGACAAAGAATGGGTCACCGAACAAAATTGTTTGGACAGAAGCGTGTCAGAATAGCTTTAACCAATTAAAGGCATTACTCTGTTCAGAACCAATTCTTAAATTACCCGACATATCAAAAGAATTTGTTGTAAGAACTGACGCGTCTGATAAGGGCATCGCAGGTGTACTATTACAGGAACATGAGGGAACTCTAATGCCTTGCTTATATGCAAGCAGAAAATTATTGGACAGAGAATCACGATACTCTGTAATAGAGCGTGAAGGCCTGGCCATCGTCTTTGCTTTAAAGACATTCAGCAGATATCTACTGCTAAAAGAGTTTGTGGTCGAAACGGACCATAAACCACTCACGTACATAAGAAATAACAAAATGAATAATAGTAGAGTACTAAGGTGGAGTCTATTTTTGCAAAATTACACTTTCAGTATCTCTCACATACCAGGCTGTGAAAATATTCACGCCGACCTACTTTCTCGATTAGTATAAACACATGAGAAGGGTATAACTTAACCTCCCATGCATACTGTTAGTTACCTCGCAAATTATGCCAAATCAGAACGCACAATTTCGATAATTTTATTTGTAAACATGATGACCCAACTTAATGTAACATTGAGTATTGTTTGGATATATATACCATACCCATTCATGATTTGGGAAATCTTCTCTTTATCTATCATTGTTATGAATTTTCACTCATTTATGATTAATAATTGAAATGTCAATATTTCATTTACATTTTCATTCATTTCATTTAGTAAATTACCTTCATATCATCGACTTAAATCATGCTTCATCGCCATCACTATTGTTTATCACAATGATTTGTAATCACATTGCCATCATGTTGTTCATCACAATGATTTGTAATCACAATCTTTCATTGTTATTGTCACCCATTCATATACCTACGTTAATATAAACATTTCCATGTCTAGTTAATAAATAATTTAATTGTAGCACAAATCATAACAATGGATTAATGCTAGAGTATCATGATAGCAACAAGATATGAAGTGAATAGAAAAGTGCCAGAAGACAATAGAGAATAAAAATTTTTCGCGGCGGTGGTGGGGTTTGAACCTGCGACCTTATTGGTACGACAACTCCGCCTGGCAGGTGAGAGCGTGGCTCTACCGTGTGAGCTATCCACGAACACAAAAATATTCGTTTCAAACTCAAAGTCATTACTAGATCCCTCTCTCACCCACTTCTTGAGACCGCCGATTCGTTCGTACACCACCATCGCGAATAATTTTGACCAGCAGTCAAGCCTAATAGCCAATATTCTCAACACAAACATATAACATAGAAACGATTGAGACATTGAGCACGCTCCGGTGTATGGGGTGAATTTTTAATTCAGAAAAGTGAGTGGAGCAGGCACTCATGTTGGCAACAACAAGATATGAAGTGAATAGAAAAGTGCCAGAAGACAATAGAGAATAAAAATTTTTCGCGGCGGTGGTGGGGTTTGAACCTGCGACCTTATATGGTACGACAACTCCGCCTGGCAGGTGAGAGCGTGGCTCTACCGTGTGAGCTATCCACGAACACAAAAATATTCGTTTCAAACTCAAAGTCATTACTAGATCCCTCTCTCACCCACTTCTTGAGACCGCCGATTCGTTCGTACACCACCATCGCGAATAATTTTGACCAGCAGTAAAGCCTAATAGCCAATATTCTCAACACAAACATATAACATAGAAACGATTGAGACATTGAGCACGCTCCGGTGTATGGGGTGAATTTTTAATTCAGAAAAGTGAGTGGAGCAGGCACTCATGTTGGCAACAACAAGATATGAAGTGAATAGAAAAGTGCCAGAAGACAATAGAGAATAAAAAATTTTTTCGCGGCGGTGGTGGGGTTTGAACCTGCGACCTTATTGGTACGACAACTCCGCCTGGCAGGTGAGAGCGTGGCTCTACCGTGTGAGCTATCCACGAACACAAAAATATTCGTTTCAAACTCAAAGTCATTACTAGATCCCTCTCTCACCCACTTCTTGAGACCGCCGATTCGTTCGTACACCACCATCGCGAATAATTTTGACCAGCAGTCAAGCCTAATAGCCAATATTCTCAACACAAACATATAACATAGAAACGATTGAGACATTGAGCACGCTCCGGTGTATGGGGTGAATTTTTAATTCAGAAAAGTGAGTGGAGCAGGCACTCATGTTGGCAACAACAAGATATGAAGTGAATAGAAAAGTGCCAGAAGACAATAGAGAATAAAAATTTTTCGCGGCGGTGGTGGGGTTTGAACCTGCGACCTTATTGGTACGACAACTCCGCCTGGCAGGTGAGAGCGTGGCTCTACCGTGTGAGCTATCCACGAACACAAAAATATTCGTTTCAAACTCAAAGTCATTACTAGATCCCTCTCTCACCCACTTCTTGAGACCGCCGATTCGTTCGTACACCACCATCGCGAATAATTTTGACCAGCAGTCAAGCCTAATAGCCAATATTCTCAACACAAACATATAACATAGAAACGATTGAGACATTGAGCACGCTCCGGTGTATGGGGTGAATTTTTAATTCAGAAAAGTGAGTGGAGCAGGCACTCATGTTGGCAACAACAAGATATGAAGTGAATAGAAAAGTGCCAGAAGACAATAGAGAATAAAAATTTTTCGCGGCGGTGGTGGGGTTTGAACCTGCGACCTTATTGGTACGACAACTCCGCCTGGCAGGTGAGAGCGTGGCTCTACCGTGTGAGCTATCCACGAACACAAAAATATTCGTTTCAAACTCAAAGTCATTACTAGATCCCTCTCTCACCCACTTCTTGAGACCGCCGATTCGTTCGTACACCACCATCGCGAATAATTTTGACCAGCAGTCAAGCCTAATAGCCAATATTCTCAACACAAACATATAACATAGAAACGATTGAGACATTGAGCACGCTCCGGTGTATGGGGTGAATTTTTAATTCAGAAAAGTGAGTGGAGCAGGCACTCATGTTGGCAACAACAAGATATGAAGTGAATAGAAAAGTGCCAGAAGACAATAGAGAATAAAAATTTTTCGCGGCGGTGGTGGGGTTTGAACCTGCGACCTTATTGGTACGACAACTCCGCCTGGCAGGTGAGAGCGTGGCTCTACCGTGTGAGCTATCCACGAACACAAAAATATTCGTTTCAAACTCAAAGTCATTACTAGATCCCTCTCTCACCCACTTCTTGAGACCGCCGATTCGTTCGTACACCACCATCGCGAATAATTTTGACCAGCAGTCAAGCCTAATAGCCAATATTCTCAACACAAACAATATAACATAGAAACGATTGAGACATTGAGCACGCTCCGGTGTATGGGTGTGAATTTTTAATTCAGAAAAGTGAGTGGAGCAGGCACTCATGTTGGCAACAACAAGATATGAAGTGAATAGAAAAGTGCCAGAAGACAATAGAGAATAAAAATTTTTCATCATGATAGTAAATTTACTTCCGTTTGTAAAATCTATCTTTCCCATAATGGTTAAAGAGTATATTTTAAACGTGGGTGGGGGGTGTCACAGTAAAGGTTGTTCACAATTATCTTATTAAATTTTATTTTATTAAGAACTGAATTCATCTCACTCCAGTTATATTTCGGTAGGCTTAGATAAACTTTACCTTCTAATATTAGATCGTCTTTCCTTTTATAGCCTTCCCTCGAATTAATTTCTAATTAGTGAATACTTTTCGTTCTACATTCTGTCACGTAGCCACTTATTATAAAAGCTGATAGGTCTAACATTCGACACTCACTTTCTCTCCACAATCTATGCCGGACGGCCAGTCGCTCTATTCCTATATATATACTGGAAGATTTTATCTTTTTGGACTTTGTAGATATTATATCTACACCATTAAGACGCCGGAGCTTTTAACTTTGATTGTATAATCTTCAAGGATCAAACCCAAGCCCGCTGTACTACACTATAACCTCTTACCAATTGCCTGGAAGTGGAATTTTACGAGTCCAATCCCGTTATCAGAGGAATAGATCATCCAAGCCCATCAACTGCCTGGAAACGTAAACTTACGAACCTGACAAATTATCATAAGTTACGTAAAATATTCATATCTCTATTTGTAACTGCCACGATCACTGTTTATCTCTTTTAATTAAATTTCATCATTATTTTTATTTCATTGTAAACAAATCGTTAATTGTTTTTCATTTATAGTAACTAGTAAATTCTGGGGCCTCATTCTACATATATCTTTATGCATAGTCGAGTAGCTCTTTACTCACTTGAGACCATGACAAAGAGAATGAATGTCGTATCTTAGAATGCTTAATAGCAGTAGTTCAAATTTTTAACCAATTTAGCTTCAATTCGGATTTTTAGTATCTGGTTCATCCCGACATAATACCGTTTTGAGACGATGGGTCACAAATAGCTGAGTTGGTAGAGCACTCGCTCTACACGCAAAGAGAGCTGGATCAATCCTGGGTGCTGGTAGGGGTTCCTGACCTGCCATAGTGGGCAGGGTGGCAGTTACTGTGTCTTCCATCCCCTTATTTCAGTTTTCCAATTTGCTTTCTGTCTTTGTCTTGGAATGAGATTACTAAGTTTTGCCTTGGCCCTGACTGTAGTGCTTGGCAGGGAGGGAAACAGTCAAAGGCATAGTTATTATTGAGGGAGATGATTTTTTTTCCTTGTAAATCATCTCTCTGTTATGTATTGTTATATTTGTTATTTTGAATTTATAATGTATGCATTTGAGTGTTTTCCTCTTCGTGGGGACTTGTGCTGGTGTCTGGGCGAGACTTTTAAGTGATTTCAAACTAAATACATTGATGTTGTGCTCTTGGAATCTACATCTGTTCCCTTTTTGAACAAATTCCCTTTTGTCTTACTTTTCCTCAAGTCCTTTTAATTCTATAATCTTTTTACTATCTAATTTTTTTCCTGTTTACTGTCGCTGATATGACCTAAATGTGTTGCAAGCGCTGTAAAGCCCTTAAAAACAAACAAAGCAGACAATCCTTGGTGAAGTCAATAATTTTTTCCGACTCTCTGCCAGCCAGCAGTGATTGGGTGGCTGGATCTCTTAGAGTGGCAAAAAGTACTTTGCGAAACTCTAGTATCCTATCAAAAGGGTAGCAAAATATTGCTAGTGTCTGTTTAATGTCGACTTTTCGTTATATAAGATTCGGACTATTTCAACACCAATTCCTTGATACAAAAAGACGTTCGAGTTGATTCAACATACTGGGTGGAGATCCTGACCTCCCATAGCGGGCAGGGAGGTACATACTGTGTCTTCTATCCCCTTATAACTTATATCTGTTTTCCAACATGCTTTCTTTGTCTTGGAATGAGATTACTTGGGGGTTTTTTTCCTGACCCTGGTCGGAGCCCTGGCTGGGAGGGTAACAGTCAAATGCATAGTTATTGTTTTGAGAGATGATATTTTTTTTCCTTGTAAATCATTTCTCTGTTATGTATTCATTATATTTGTTATTATTAATGTATAATGTAAGCATTTGAGTGTGTTCCTCTTTGTTGGATTTTGTTTTTGTGTCCGGATGAGACATATAGGTGATCTCAAACTAAGTACATTGGAATCTACATCTGATCCCTATTTGTTCCCAGTTCCCTTTTGTCTTACTTTCTCTTGGGTGCTTCAATTGTAATTCTAGAACTTTTTACTATCCCATTTTCTTCCTTTTTACTGGCGCTGATATAACCTAAATGTGTTGCAAGTGCCGTAAAACCCTTAAAGACAAACAAACAAACAAACGATTCAACAGGATGGTGTGGTCAATCGTGTCAAATGTAGCTGATAAGTCCAACATACATAAAATGTTCACCTCGTTTTGTCAACATTTAAAATCAAATTATATACTAGCCTTAAGAGCGCCATCTCAGTGCTGCTATGGTTTTCCCTATAAGCTGATTGGAATGATCATGCAATTTTAAATGTAAGTTTAATTGATGAAGAACTGCTCTTTCCAGGATTTTGGAAATAAAGGGAAGATTTGAAACAGGTCTGTAGTTTTTTAAATCATTATGGTCTAAAGAGGGTTGTTTTTTTGGGGTTTTTTTTTTTTTTAAGTGGGGTAATCAGAGTTCAAGTTAAGTACAACGTCTTTATTTGCGAAAGGCGAATTACCCATCACTGCAGATTTGTACAATTATGTGCTGACTTTATCCATTATTGTGTAATTGAGTTGAAATATAAATGTTTAACACTTGATCAAATTTGTTGTTGTTGGTAATATCTAGGATTTCTGGTGAGAGAGTGTTCCATTCCTTAGTGATTCTTGGGAAGAAACGTTTTATATGTTTTGGTTCTGCAAAGGGACCTGGGTCAATCCCAAGCGAAGCTGTGATGTTTTAATGACCTGTCTATCCAGGTACCTGGGTCAAATAAATCTGGCAGAAATACATTGCAATAGGTTAATATCCTATCCAAAGGGTAGCAAGTAAGTGCTCTTGTCTGTTTCATTCTCAAGAAATCAGGATTAACACTGCATGGAATTGGGCATCTATGTGTTATGATACTTGTCTTGGACTGGATAAGTTATAGTTCTTTACTCACATTCTAAGAAATGATAGGGTTTTCGGCTCGGCGCATAGTTGAGTCCTTGGACAAGGCTCTTTACTCACATTCTCTCACCGTACTCAGGTGTAAAATGAGTACCTGGCAGTTAGCAGGCGGGTGGTTGGATGGGAGCATCACCCTTGAATCATTTACCTATGATGTTCGCATGGGTGTACGATCCGATAGTGATGTCGTTTCTTCTTCTATTTACTAGCCTATCCTGCTTCTTTGGTTTGTGATTGTATTTTTGACAGGGGATATTTTTTTTCTGTAAATCTTCTGCCTGTTTGTTCTTGGTTATTTATAATTTAGCTTATGATATCTTTAGGTTATGATTTTGATTTACATTTGTACTATTTTTGTTAGATTGCTTGTTTTTTTGTTTCAGCGGTCTCTCATATAACCTCAATTGTGTTGGAAGAGACCTAAAGCAACAAACAAACAAACAAAAAAAAGCAGTTAGCAGCGTTGTCTTTGTCCAAAAATTTGTAATATCGCCTAACAGGCGTCCTGCATGTGAAATGTTGCTGTTGACCAGGGACCCATTGTAAAGCGCTTTGATCACAGTTTGTGGATATTGCGCTATATAAAGCTCAATTTTGAGATAAGGGGTGGAATAAATGCTGAAAAGTTTACTAGAAATCACAACATTTTAGAGGGGATAAATAGACATCCATCAATAACCTTTTTTCCCGCAAACAGATTTCGGTGGATTTTTAGTATGATAATCAGTATAAAATGTACAACCAAATATATTTTTTAGCTTAAATCCCCTGGACTATTATATATTTATTTATTTACTTTGTTGTTGTTGTTGTTGTTGTTGTTGTTATTGACTTGAGGTGATGATGATAAGAAATGAATTGTAACTGGGTGGGAATCCTGACCTCCCATAGTCGGCAGGGAGGTACATACAGTGTCTTCTATCCTCCCATACCCGTTTTCCAATTGCTTCCTGTCATTGTCTTGGAATGAGATTACTTAGTTTTATCCTGATCCTTGCCGGAGTTCTTGGCTGGGAGGGAAACAGTCGAATGTATAGTTATAGTTTTGGGAGATGATGTTTTTTTCCTTGTAAATCATCTCTCTGTTATGCATTGTATTATGTGTAGTTTACATATTATATTATATGATTGGTAAACATTTGAGTGTATTCCTCTTAGTTGGGACCTGTGCTTGTGTCTGGATGAGACTTTTAGGTGATCTCAAACTAAGTACTTTGACGGTGTGCTCTTGGAATCTACATCTGTTCCCTATTTGAACGAGTTCCCCTTTGTCTTACCTTTTCTTTTGTACTTTAATTGTAATTCTAGAACTTTTTACTATCCCATTTTCTTCCCTTTTACTGGCGCTGATATGACCTTAATGTGTTGCAAGCGCCGTAAAACCCTTAAAAACAAAACAAACAAATGAATTGTAAAACGAGAGATTGCATTTGTTTATATATAGTTGCTGTTTATTTGCCAATTTATATTTATAGCAATGTCAACAGGGGATATCATCCTACATTGCCACATTCTTTCATGCACTGTTTCTTGGTTAAGAACCTGTTTCCATTCCCATCGCATCCACCATAAGTGAATGTTTTACAGGATTTAGAATTGCTGTCATAGTAGTAGATGCTCATAGCTGCCCTACAAGGTCCTACTTCCTTTGCAAAGAAACATTTGCATGTATTTTCACATAGTGATTTAGTTCGGAAGTTGTTGCCGTTGTTACCAGACCCAGAATATCTAAACACCTCGCATTTATTCGATTGCGCGTTGAAGTAGAAGCGCAGTTTATGTTGGTGGCCCGTGCCAGTGTTCTTGGGTTTCGTACATGCGTGACCTGAAATAATCATCAGTTTTAAGTTTAAAGAAATGTGATTGCCACCTCGCAAAGTTATATCGACATAATGTACAAGATGCAGGAAAATGGATGTGAAGTCTAAAAATGAAATTTAAGTGATGAAAATTAATTTACTTTTTCAAGAAGGATATGTGCGGCTATGTGGTCTAGTAGTATGACACTCGCCTTCGGATCGAAAGGTCCTGGGTTCGAGTCACGCTCTGAGCGATGCATAGTTGAGATCTTAGAATAAGCTCTTTGATCAAGTGATCAAACTTTCTCGTATTCATATGTAAAATGAGTAACTGGTCGTTAAGTGTTGTCAGAAAAAATTGTTATATTGCCTAATAGTATAGTCATGTCTCGTCTTACATGTTAATAAGTGTTGCTGTTGCCTTGTTAGGCGCTTTGAGCAGGTTATGTGGATATTGCCCGATATTAAAAAATTAAAGTTTTTGTATGTGTGTGTCATTTTATGAGCTGGAGAGAGCAAATATTTTGTTACCTATTCTACTGCCTGATTCGGACATAACATTCAATTTTCAGCGCTTTGAACTACTATTGATGCTATACGCTTGATTAAAAACTCACAACATCCGCCAGTCGGATATAACCAACACACAAAACTATGTGTAGCCTTAAACGTTTATAGCCGGATTAATACAATTTAGTGAGAACTACTCTTACAAAATAGTTGGCTAAAAACAAGAACTTCTGTGTAAAGGCTATCTATTATTAACAACCCAAAATCACATGCTAAGCAAGCCACTGAATGCCACTTTGTTATGATTATTTTCTCCACGGGAAGGAGAATCAACACAGGATTTACTGTACTGTAAATATTTTAAAACTTGAATCATGTTTTATTAAAAACGCAGAAAGATCAAAGGATTTCGGCATTGTGAGATGATTTTGTCATATTCAAAAATTTATAACGTCACTTTATATATAAGCCTGCATGCAGAAAATCACAGCACTCCACATTTCGTAACTTTGTTAGGAATATGCGATATTCCTTGCGCACGGGACTTGGAACGGATCATAGTAAGGCAATCTACTTGTCAAATTACAACGAAATAGTGGGTGGGGATCCTGACCTCCCATAGCGGGCAGGGAGGTACAAACTGTGTCTTCTATCCCCCTTTATCTGTTATCCAACATGCTTTCTGTCTTTGTCTCGGAATGAGATTACTTGGTTTTGTCCTGGCACTGGCCGGAATCCTAGCTGGGAGGGAAACAGTCAAATGCATAGTTATTGTTTTGGGAGATGATATTTTTTTCCTTGTAAATCATCTCTCTGTTATGTATTATTATTTTTATTTTGAATGTATAATGTAAGCATTTGAGTGTGTTCCTCTTTGTTGGATTTTGTGCTTGTGTCTGGATGAGACTTGTAGGTGATTTCAAACTAAGTACATTGGTGGTATGCTCTTGGAATCTACATCTGAGCCCTATTTGTTCTCAATTCCCCTTTGTCTTACTTTTTCTTGGGTGCTTTAATTGTAATTCTAGAAATTTTTACTATCGCATTTTCTTCCTTTTTACTGGCGCTGATATAACCTAAATGTGTTGCAAGCGCCGTAAAACCCTTAAAAAAAAAAAAAAAAAAAAAAAAAAAAAAAAAAAAAAAAAAACAACGAAATAGGCTTCAATTGTCATGACATCACTTCCTTCGTTAAAAGGCGCATAGTAACTTTGTAACTGTTTCTAAACTATCGGAACAATGGCGGACGCCCTTATGAAATATTTCTCCGACGAGCATAAAAGTGTATCCAGAGGAGAAAAACATTATAAATATGATCATGGTTTGACTTATATACATTCTGATCACATGACATATGAAAAGTTCTAGCCAGCATGAAGAATAAAAAGTACCGATTTTCTTTGTTTAGAACCACGCTACGTACCGTTGCTGGGCAACGTGACATCAGACTATTGAATCCAATTTATCGGACGGTTTCAAAGATACGAGCCAAGGAGTCTGACGATGAATTTTGAAACGGACTATATATAGCTTAGTACGTATTGTAAAGACACTAACCTTGAGACTGATCACAGTTCATCAGAACTAGAAGAGCTACCAAGCTGTACAAAGTCTTCATCATGACGTCTTTAGGAAAGTATTGGCAACTTGAGGGTGAAGTAGAAATAACGAAGAACAGTGCTGGTGGACAAGAACACATTGTAAGGTTAGTTAATCACTCGATGTAAAAAGAAAGAAAATTTAAACAGAATCAGGCTATCTGGTTTTGCGTTTTGGATGCCATAACCTAAATATTTGGAATTTTGTGATGCGTTTAAACATTTTTTTTGGACATTATTATTATTATTATTATTATTATTATTATTATTATTATTATTATTATTATTATTATTATTATTATTATTATTATTACTATTATCATCATCATTATTATTATTATTATTATTATTATTATTATTATTATTATTATTATTATTAATGTTGTTGGGTGGGCAGAGAGGTACACACTGTGTCTTCTATCCCCTTTTATCTGTTTTCCAACATGCTTTCTGTCTTTGTCTTGGAATGAGATTACTTGGTTTTGTCCTGGCCCTGGCCGGACTCCTGGTTGGGAGGGAAACAGTGAAATGCAGTTATTGTTTTGGGAGATGATATTGTTTTCCTTGTAAATCATCTCTCTGTTATGTATTATTATATTTGTTAACTTCAATGTATAATGTAAGCATTTGAGTGTATTCCTCTTTGTTGGAGTTTGTGATTGTGTCCGGATGAGACTTATAGGTGATCTCAAACTAAGTACATTGGTGGTATGCTCTTGGAATCTACATCTGATCCATATTTGTTCCCAGTTCCCCTATGCCTTACTTTTTCTTGGGTGCTTTAATTGTAATTCTAGAACTTTTTACTATCCCATTATCGCCGTAAAACCCTTAAAAACAAAAACAAACAAATTATTTTCTAATTTCAACGCTAAGTGACGTATATATATATATATATATATATATATATATATATATATATATATATATTGATCTCGACGTCATGAGATCTGTCTGACCTTTCCTTTGCTCAAAAAAAAAAAAAAAAATTCTAATGAGTTAAAGTAAAATGAACAATCATTAAGTTCTAAATAATTTATTAACAAAAGTCATTTCATTATTTTGGGCAATACAAATATTCGTTGAATAGTGAAAAAATTGGGAGCAGCTACCTTGTAAAATAAAAATCAAAAAGTTGGGTAAAAATCATTGCCCGAAAACGCAGAAAGAAGAAAAGAAGGAAAGAAATCATCCAATGGGATAAGCTTGTCTGGAATGGATATGGAAAAACAGACTATGTCATTAACACTGATACAATAAGTAGCTGGGGGCAGCGGTACGGTCTTTGCTTCGTACCCGAAAGGTCCCGAGTTCTATCACCCGCCGCTGCACTGTGTGGCCTTGAGAAAGTCACCTTGCCCTAGCTCAATTTCAGTCTTCCCTTGGAATAGACCCTAGAGATAAGTTTCCCCATGGGATGAATAAAAGGGAATTTTATTTTACTTAATTGTTTTATACAAGAAAATACACATTCTGTGTTATACGGCGTTGTTTTATTCACACCTTTTGATATGGGACTTCGTATGGGAACAATACAGACAATGGACGTTTCGGGTACAAACCATTCGTCAGCACAACAATAAATACACACATTAACGTGGAAAACAAAAAAAATATAATGCAAAAAGTACAGACGATACAAGTTATTTTGCATTTTATTTTATTTGTTGTCCACGTTAATTTGTGTATAGTTGTGCTGAAGAAGGGTTTCTACCCGAAACGTCCATTGTCTGTATTGTTCCCATACGAAGCCTCTCAATTTTCACTCTTTTGTTAGTATTTTCACGATCACAGGCTTCATGCAGCCCCTTCCGTTTTCTACAAATCTAACTACAACAGTGGTCTTATTCGACACTAGATTGGACTCTTTGACCACGAAAGCATACATTGACAACTCTGACAACGTTGTTTTTAAAAACAGTCTATGAAATGTTAATCATTTAGCACATACTGTGTTTTTTTTTTTTATTAAACAAACGACAGTAGTGTGGGTCATTGTACATATAAAATCAAAATATGACTAGTTGTATCGTTAACTATGAATTCACTAGATTACAAATCCAACAATAGAATTTACTATCACAGCATAACATTTTATTGATAATTGACACAGACCAAAGTAAATTAACAACATCTATATTTCTTTCACATTAAATAAATTCAGATTTTAAACGCCTTTGTCGTTTATTTAAAGTTGAAAGAAATCTAAACATATAGTCCTGGTGAAGAAATATATTATAAAAATGAACAGATTCTATACATTTTAATAATTAGAAAAACAAATCTCTCCGACAGAGACATAAAATAAAGTTAAATATGATAGTTGCAAAGTAAGTTTTAAAACAGAATCTCACCTTTCTTGTCGAACAGCAAATGATTTCATCAGTGTGTAGATTGGCAATATCAATTATTTGTATTTTTATATAGATGTTCTCTTATTAATCGAGGACAAAGTTTTCATAATAAGCAAATCAAATTATGTAAATATATTTGAATGTGGACACGTTTATTGTAATCGGGAAGTGTTAGTTGTATTTCATCCCGAATAGGCAATTTAGATTGGGAATAATACTGATAACCAAATCTATTTTAATAGAATTTATGAAAGATGCTGTCCATTTGGGGAATCAAAATTGGATGACAGTCAGAAAGGTTTTTCTACTACTCTTAGGGCCCCCATAGACGTTGAGTTCTATAGATAGAATGCGCTTGGCCAAGGAGTTCACAACATTGCCATCCGGAAGTATAACGGACCAACACACAAACTCTGTGTAACCATGAACTTTTATAGTCTGGTTAATGCAGTTTAGTGAGAACAACTCACAAACGCGGATGGCAAGAACAATAACAAAGACCTGAGTGACGTCATCTGCATACTATCTATCGAGATGATCGGCGATAGGGGGCGTGGCAGTATAAAAAAGTGGACAATTTTTTTCGAATTCTCGCTGTTTTCACGTCGGATTCGTGATCAGCATCAAATTTACGATAGGTTTAATACTAAGAACCGTGTGTTTACTCCAAAAATTGTTGAAATTAGAAATAAGCTTAATTAATAGTGAAGCTATGTGGTCGACAGAACCGGTCCCAGTTACTGTCTCTCTATTCTATCTTTCGTCTTGCGCACAATAGTGATTACTTCTCACTAAATATTAGACTGTTGAAGGAACGAAATTGACATCATTCAACTCTTTGTTATTGTATTAAGGCAGCCATTTTGGTAATTAGTTATCACTAAATT
>NC_088366.1:18779225-18794225 GCF_034508935.2 Berghia stephanieae | reverse complement strand
GCAAATAAAGAAGGCATCACCCCTCTTCTCTAATTAGGTTACAATTTGAAATGAGTGTGACTACTCCGTGTGTTTTACTCCTGTAGGCCACGGTTTTCATCGTGTAGCGGTCTTTAACGGTTCAAGAATGAACGGACCGGTCTAGAGACCGGTCCTTGCGGTCTTCATTTCCCAAGGACCGTAGGACCGTGGTCCTTAAGCTTGCCAAGGACCGCCCCGCACTAGCTATTATAGGAAAGTACAAGAAGGTGAACAAGAAAATTAATCCAATGAATGCAAGTTATTGATTTGTGTGTATGTGTGTTATTTGTGTGTTTGTGTGAAGAGAGAGAGAGAGAGTTTGAGGTCAATCGTATTTTTGATGAGCAATTATTGGCAAGTACTAGAACTAGAAGGTGAACATGACAATTTATCCAATGAGCTCAATTTATTGATATATGTGTGTGTATGTATGTGTGTGTGTGTGTGTGTGGGCGTGTGTAAGTATTTGTTTTAGTGAAGAGGGACAGAGAGAGAGAGAGAGGGGGGGGGGGGGGAGAGAGAGAGAGAGAGCAGCAGCAGCAGCAGTAGTAGTAGTAGTAGTTGCGGCTATGTGGTCTAGTGGTATGACACTCGCTTTCGGATCGGAAGGTCCTGGGTTCGAGCCGCGCTCGGCGCATAGTTAAGTCCTTGGAAAAGACTCTTTACTCACATTCTCTCACCGTACTCAGGTGTAAAATGAGTACCTGGCCGTTAACAGCGTTGTCTTTGTCCGAAAAATTGTAATATCGCCTAACAGGCGTCATATCTCGTCCTACATGTTAAATGTTGCTGTTGACCAGGGACCCCTTGTAAAGCGCATTGAGCACGCTAAGTGGATATTGCGCTATAGAAATGCTCAATTTTTTATTTTTTTTTTAGTTATAGTAGTAGTAGTAGTAGTAGTAGTAGTAGTAGTAGTAGTAGTAGTAGTAGTAGTAGTAGTAGTAGTAGTAGTAGTAGTAGTAGTGGTAGTAGTAGTAGTAGTAGTAGTAGTAGTAGTAGTAGTAGTACTAGTAGTAGTAGTAGTAGCAGTAGTAGCAGTAGCAGTAGTAGTAGTAGTAGTAGTAGTAGTAGTAGTAGTAGTAGTAGTAGTAGTAGTAGTAGTAGTGTAGTAGTAGTAGTAGTAGTAGTAGTAGTAGTAGTAGTAAGTAGTAGCAGTAGTAGTAGTAGTAGTAGCAGTAGTAGTAGTAGTAGTAGTAGTAGTAGTAGTAGTAGTAGTAGTAGTAGTAGTAGTATACTGGAATTTATTAATGCTTTTATGTCTTTGTTGGGTTTTAATTGTGTATTGGGGAGGGGGGGGTTGTTGGCTGAAGAATAGTTTTGAGCCCGAATCGTTCAATGGTGGGTATTTTGTTCTTTTTTTGAAGCTGTTATACTCATTTTTGTTTATTAATCTTTTCAGGAGGATCACAAACATTTACTGGCCGAAAAGAATTTAAAATGAGTCTGTTATTGTTGATCAATTTGGAATGAATGACATGAAGGATATCATCATGAGAAGAAGATGGGGATGGATAGGCCATGTTATGAGATGGGAGGAGGGAAACATCGCCGAAACTGCCCTACACTGGACACCAGAAGAAAAGAGAAGAAGGGGAAGACAACTAGCAATTTGGAGGAGAATAGTGGAGGGAGAGATGAGAGAGTTCAGGGAGACATGGAGCCCCTAAAGATGATAGTCACGGACAGAGAAAGATGGAGGCCCTTTGTTGCTACCCTACTATGTACATGCCAACAGGCATCATGGGCAGTAAGTATCTGATGACGTCAATCTTCTTCTTCTTCTTCTTCTTCTTCTTCTTCTTCTTCTTCTTCTTCTTCTTCTTCTTCTTCTTCTTCTTCTTCTTCTTCTTCTTCTTCTTCTTCTTCTTCTTCTTCTTCTTTCAGCTTATCCCGCATTTTGCAGGGTTGCCAAATCTCCATGCATCTTGATTCAGAGCGTCATCTTCCTCCAGGCCCAGTTCTTTCATATCATTTACCTTATCCCACCATTTAGTCTTTGGGCGTCCCTTTTTCCTCTTTCCTCTTATTGGTTCTAATACTTTCCATCCCACGCACCCCCTCTCTCGTCTCTTTACATGTCCGAACCATTTCAATCTTTCTTCTCTCATCTGATAACGTCAATATATTATGATAATATAGTCTGAGGTCTAAAGTGTCATTTTAAATTCATCACCGTATCAAATGCGGATACTCGGATATCACCATACACAGGAGTTTATCGATACCCTCATTACGAAACTGATAACCGCTTCAATAAGTACCATGTTCAAACTACTTCAAATCGGTTTAACAAGCTGACTACAAGATACTATAGCAAGTTATCAATACAACTTACGTAGGCACCCCACCCCCTTTCTAAGGAAAATTAGCGTTGATTTTTCTCGCAAAATACCTTTTTTCGACTGGCCCTTTATTTTTCTTGTTTGAACGTCTATTTTTGGCAAGTTGTTGGCCATGATATTATTAATTCATCGATAACTGGATTTTTAAAATTTACTAATGAGGCGTTTAGTCAGTGGACTTCAGAGCTTTCTGAATCTATACATCTTTGCTGTATTTGATATTGCTGACATATTCCTCTCGCACGTTCGTTTATTTTTGAATATGCTCTTGGCAACATAACAGTTTCTGCACTTCCTTGAGCTCTTTCCCGTATAAGACTTGCATTTTGTCTATCTCTCGACGTGCCGTATTAGCTTTTTAAATTCCTGCCTTTTAACCCCCCAAATTCCCTCTCCTGTTCCTTCTGGGGAAGCTTGAGCGCAACAGCAACTTCTTCTTCATCTTGGTGCTTGCGCTTCAGATGTCGTGTAAGATGGGCGTTCCATGTGTTGCAAAACTTACAAAGACGCTTAGGTTTCTGAAATAAAGGGAAAATAACACATATAAATTAGATGATAATAGAGTCCTAAAACATTTTTAAAAGTGACAAAACTCAAATTTGACAAAAAGAAAAAGAAAACTACCAAACCACAACATCAATTAATAGCTAAGCATAAATAGTCAAATCAACCCTTTGCTTACTGACTCTTCTGTTACACTTATTACAATTCAACAACACATTTATTAACAGTCTTATCCAAGGGAGTAGTACTGTTGTGTGACTCGGGCTTCATTTTGGAGAAGACTTCAAATATCAGCCATGGATTGAGGAAAATTTGGCAAAAACTAAAATACTTAAGTCTGTCGATTGAAACATGAAGCAGTTGCTGTACCAAGCAAATCCATACCATTTAGTCTGTAAAAAAAGATCCACAATATTTCTCCAGTTCTCCGTCGCTGAATATTCCGATTTTGTATTTTT
Organism: Berghia stephanieae; assembly: GCF_034508935.2. Lineage (NCBI taxonomy): Eukaryota > Metazoa > Mollusca > Gastropoda > Nudibranchia > Aeolidiidae > Berghia > Berghia stephanieae. The sequence continues at coordinate 18,790,897 of NC_088366.1, read as the reverse complement.
GGGGACCCCCTACTTATATGAAGCAGCTTAAAAGATGTCAGAGTCAGACGATTGGAAGTGACCACCATCTTGTCACAGCCAAAATCTCTACTAAATTGACAAAAACAAAAATAGCAAAACAGAAGAGGAAACGTTTCAACACAGATAAATTGAAAATCCCAGATATCCAAAACAATTTCAATATCTCAGTAAGAAACAAATTCAGTGCAATACAAGATATTACAAACATGACAATCCAAGATTTCAACCACGTCATGCAGGAAAGTGCCACTGAACACTTAGGACACAATAAATCCAAGTACAGAGAATTGGATCTCAGCAAGGTCATGGGAGCTCATTAACCAAAGAAAATCAATCAAACTAAATCTCTTGAACGCTAAATCCCCTGCGACTGAAAGAAAGGCTATCCAGTGAATACTCATTGAAGGATAAAGAAGTGAAAAAATCCACAAGGAAAGTTAAACGAGATTTTGCAGAAAATTTAGCAACTGAAGCAGAAAATGCAGCTGTAAGACAAGACGCACAAACGCTATACAAAATCACAAAAAATCTCTCGGGAAACAGAAGTTACGGTCAAGAGAAATTATTAAAATCCCAAGATGGTAGTGTCATCACAGACGAAAAGACGATATAAGTCATAATATTATAATGATAACTCTCCGTTATTGTGAACTCTGTCAAGAGTCGAGAGTGAGACAATTCAATTTCCTTCTATCGGTCATCGTTAACAAAATTAACCAGCATTTCGCATTGTGGATTACACACTCAGCACGCAACGTCATTACCTAGGAATCCGGTACTTATCTAAAATCATTATCACTCCTCACTTTGGGCGTTGATTGTTTTGATTTATCTGTATGTGGATTGAACAAGGCAAAATTTAAACAAAACAACAAAAACAGTTTTTTTCCCCAAATGTACTAAGGCAGGCCCAAGTGTCACAATAATATGTAAACAATTTTATCAGCCCAGCCTATTGTTTAATGTCTCTTAAGCAAGATAAAGGTTTAAATGTTTGGGAGTTGGTTGTTTTGATATGTGTGATTATGAACTGAGCAAACAAAAAAACGTGTTTTTCCCCGTCTAGTAGTGCGGGGCGGTCCTTGGCAAGCTTAAGGACCACGGTCCTACGGTCCTTGGGAAATGAAGACCGCAAGGACCGGTCTCTAGACCGGTCCGTTCATTCTTGAACCGTTAAAGACCGCTACACGATGAAAACCGTGGCCTACAGGAGTAAAACACACGGAGTAGTCACACTCATTTCAAATTGTAACCTAATTAGAGAAGAGGGGTGATGCCTTCTTTATTTGCTCACCGTACTTCATTGTTACTTCGATAATTTAATAAAATTTGAAATTTATCCCCATTAACGGAGATAATGGCATCGCCCAAGGCGTTGATCGAGTTGTTCGTGGCGTTGATACACACACGCAACTCCTACCCCCCCCCCCCCACACACACACACACACATTAGAGGGCAGCGAGCATTGAAGAGTAAGAGAGAGACGTGAAGTTATAATAAAGGGGGTGGATGAGGTGATAAGAGGGGTCGATGGTGACTTTTCGCCAGATCTAACAAACTCAGCTACCCATTCATTGCTGAGTAGACAGGGATTCAGAAAAAAAATCGACTGCACCCGGGATCGATCTCTGGCCCTTTGCGTATAAAGAGAGTGCTCTATCAACTGAGCTATCGGGGTCCCCAAATATTCTATTGGACCTTTTAAAAATACAGACGTTATAACTGGTTTTTTTGGACGGAAGAAACTAATGAAACTCATATTACTTGATTAGTTAAAACACCAAACGAAATTTTAATATTATTGTATTATTTTAAATGACAACAATGCGATAGAAAGGAGTGGCGACAAGAGATGGACAAAAGAAAACAAAAAATCAGACTTGCAACTTGCTAGGTTCGACACACACACACACACACACACACACACACACACACATCTTTAGTAGTCACATACATTTCAAACAATAACCCATTAGAGAAGAGGGGTCATGCCTTCATCATAGATCATTGTCATTGCGATCATTATGGTGTAGTAAATTTTGAAATTTACCCCGTATAATGGAATCGTCCAAGGCGTGCGCCTCCTGTTCCCCCCATCTCACACACGAAAGGGCGGTTTGCGGAGTGGAGGGAGGTGGTCGTCTGCCTCTATGGTCGTCTGTGTCGTTTAGTGTATGGCAAAGGGGGGTGGGTGCGATTAATTAAGTGGGATGGGTGGTGATTGGTGGAAGATAGGCAAAGGACCGAGGCAACGAATCGCTGGGGAAGTAGTATGGCGCGAGACCGTTGAAAGGTGATAAGAAGTGAGGACCGCCGGCGGTCTTCCTCTTTGGGACTGGACCACGGTTCACAGCTAAAAGACCGTGGGACCGGTCCTCGGTCCGGTCCTCAGCGCGGCACTACCTAATACTGTGAAACTTGGGTGTGCCTGGCGTAGACGGCATTAGGTGTGTAAAGAATTTTATGGGCCCAGCCCACCGTTTAATACATCCAAAATGTCACAATAACACTTAAAACACTTTATCGGCCCATCCCACCGTTAAATAAGAAACGAGTGTGAGCAAAACGAATAATAGAAAAGAGAGGCAGTAACTTGGATCCGTGACGACCACAGACAACTAGGGGCAGACCGGACAACAGCCACTTTTTATTGGCTAATTGCCACCGTCGTATTTAAGATGTAAGCAGTTATCGGATGAGTCGGGAATAGAGAGAGACTGACGATATATGGGGTTTCCGGAAAACTGGCAGCGTAAAATTATAATGAGGAAACAGTAAACATTGGCATTTCGGGGACAGAACAGACGCGTTATTTGCAAAAATTACATAAAAATAAATAAACAAAATGTTGCGAGGGTGTGATGAAAGTGTGTGAACTTCATGGTCAATCAACTTGGTCATCAATCCATCCAACTATCAAACTATTATACTACTACTACTACTACTACTACTACTACTACTACTACTACTACTACTACTACTACTACTACTACTACTAGTAGTACAATTATTATTATTATTATTATTATTATTATTATTATTATTATTATTATTATTATTATTATTACTACTACTACTACTACAACAACTTCTAATACCACTACTTCTACTACTACCACTACTACGACGACGATTGCAACGATGAAAGAGATAGATAGATAGATAGATAGATAGATAGAGAGAGAGAGAGAGAGAGAGAGAGAGAGAGAGAGAGAGAGAGAGAGAGAAGGGGGAGGGGGTGTTCTTCTCTTGCCCTCTCACCATACATGACAGACGTCTACATTGTTAGATCAAAGGGATGGATGCCGCAATTTCGCACGTTCTTCACATTTCACACGTAGTGTCTACTAATACTAGGCATGTGTCATCTTCAGCAAGTTCAAAGGGGTGAGTTTCACTCTTTGTGTTTTCTCATTAATATGTGGAATGTCGGTTGATAGTTATGTAACATCAAAAAGAAATGTTGATCGTCTCCACAAAATTCTTCAAGAATCAAAGTAGGAGGAGCTTATTTTACCTACCGTTATTACGCCGATTCCCGCCAAGTGATCTGTGGTAACAATTTAACAGACAGCTTTAATGTAACAATTGGTGTAAAACAAGGCTGATACTCTCCCCGCTTCTGTTTATCCTGGCTCTAGACTGGCTCATGAAAAATACAATTGATGGTAAGAAGAGGCATTTGCTGGACACTGACATCCTTTCTGGAAGATATAGACTACGCAGATGACATCGCGTTAGTTTCCAGTACACACAGAGACGCCTCAGAGAAACTAAACGTACTACACAAGAACGCCTCGAAAATTGGACTGAAAATAAATTTCGATAAGACTGTGTCCATTAGGGTGAATCCAAAACATGACAGTGAAATTAGGATAGATGAACATATAATTGAAGAGGTAACAGAGTTCTCCTACACTGTGCTTGGAATTCATGGCTAATGATTTGTTTCATAAACAAGATTCAATCAAGGATTGGATAACTGCAGCAGAGGGACATTTTCTAAAGTGCATTGTGGCCTAAATAAATGTGTTTTTGAGAAAGTTGTCATTGTTTTCATTGTGTTTGGGATGCATGGCTAATGATTTAGGCTCATAAACAAGATAGAACCATGGACTAGATAACCACAGCGGAAGGACATTTTTAAAAAAGTGCATTGCGACCTAAATAATATTGTTTTTGAGAAAGCAAATTGGAAAACACCTATAGAAGACACAGTAAGTGCCACCCTGCCCACTATGGGAGGCCAAGAACCCCACCCAGAGAGAGAGAGAGAGAGAGAGAGAGAGAGAGAGAGAACGAAAGAAAGGGATAGAGAAAGAGTGAATGAGAGAGAGAGAGAGGGAGAGAGAGAGAGAAAGAGATTGAGAAAGAATGAAAGAAAGACAGAGAGAGAGAGAGAGAGAGAGAGATGGAGAGAGAGAGAGATAGAGAAAGAAAGAAAGAAAGGCATAGAGAAAGAATGAAAAATAGAGTGAGTGTGTGTGATATATATATATATATATATATATATATATATATATATATATATATTTGTCATGGTCTCAAGTGAGTAAAGAGCTACTCGACTATGCATAAAGATATATGTAGAATGAGGCCCCAGAATTTACTAGTTACTATAAATGAAAAACAATTAACGATTTGTTTACAATGAAATAAAAATAATGATGAAATTTAATTAAAAGAGATAAACAGTGATCGTGGCAGTTACAAATAGAGATATGAATATTTTACGTAACTTATGATAATATCTCAGGTTCATAAGTTTACGTTTCCAGGCAGTTGATGGGCTTGGATGATCTATTCCTCTGATAACAGGATCGGACTCGTAAAATTCCACTTCCAGGCAATTGGTAAGAAGTTATAGTGTAGTACAGCGGGCTTGGGTTTGATCCTTGAAGATTATACAATCAAAGTTAAAAGCTCCGGCGTCTTAATGGTGTAGATATAATATCAACAAAGTCCCAAAAGATAAAAATCTTACAATATATATATAGGAATAGAGTGACTGGCCGTCCGGCATAGATTGTGGAGAGAAAGTGAGTGTCGAATGTTAGACCTATCAGCTTTTATAATAAGTGGCTACGTGACAGAATGTAGAACGAAAAGTATTCACTAATTAGAAATTAATTCGAGGGAAGGCTATAAAAGGAAAGACGATCTAATATTAGAAGGTAAAGTTTATCTAAGCCTACCGAAATATAACTGGAGTGAGATGAATTCAGTTCTTAATAAAATAAAATTTAATAAGATAATTGTGAACAATCTTTACTGTGACACCCCCCACCCACGTTTAAAATATACTCTTTAACCATTATGGGAAAGATAGATTTTACAAACGGAAGTAAATTTACTATCATGATACTCTAGCATTAATCCATTGTTATGATTTGTGCTACAATTAAATTATTTATTAACTAGACATGGAAATGTTTATATTAACGTAGGTATATGAATGGGTGACAATAACAATGAAAGATTGTGATTACAAATCATTGTGATAAACAATATGATGGCAATGTGATTACAAATCATTGTGATAAACAATAATGATGGCAATGAAGCATGATTAAAGTCGATGATATGAAGGTAATTTACTAAATGAAATGAATGAAAATGTAAATGAAATATTGACATTTCAATTATTAATCATAAATGAGTGAAAATTCATAACAATAATAGATAAAGAGAAGATTTCCCAAATCATGAATGGGTATGGTATATATATCCAAACAATACTCAATGTTACATTAAGTTGGGTCATCATGTAACAAATAAAATTATCGAAATTGTGCGTTCTGATTTGGCACATTTTGCGAGGTAACTAACAGTATGCATGGGAGGTTAAGTTATACCCTTCTCACGTGTTTATACTAATCGAGAAAGTAGGTCGGCGTGAATATTTTCACAGCCTGGTATGTGAGAGATACTGAAAGTGTAATTTTGCAAAAATAGACTCCACCTTAGTACTCTACTATTATTCATTTTGTTATTTCTTATGTACGTGAGTGGTTTATGGTCCGTTTCGACCACAAACTCTTTTAGCAGTAGATATCTGCTGAATGTCTTTAAAGCAAAGACGATGGCCAGTCCTTCACGCTCTATTACAGAGTATCGTGATTCTCTGTCCAATAATTTTCTGCTTGCATATAAGCAAGGCATTAGAGTTCCCTCATGTTCCTGTAATAGTACACCTGCGATGCCCTTATCAGACGCGTCAGTTCTTACAACAAATTCTTTTGATATGTCGGGTAATTTAAGAATTGGTTCTGAACAGAGTAATGCCTTTAATTGGTTAAAGCTATTCTGACACGCTTCTGTCCAAACAATTTTGTTCGGTGACCCATTCTTTGTCAGATTTGTTAGCGGTGTCGCAATGTGCGCGAAGTTGTAAATGTATTTCCTGTAAAAATTTAGGAGCTCAAGTACTTTGCGTACTTCTTTTTTTGTCTTAGGTGGTTGCAATTGTGCGATTTTTGTTTGTTTTTCTGTCTCGGGTGTCTGTGTCCCATGACCAACGGTATGACCGAGAAAATCAATTTCGTAAAATGCAACGCTTGTTTTTGACGGTTTTGTTGTTAAAGAATTACGTTTTAATGCTCCAAGCACTAATTCTAAGGTTGTCATGTGATCAGTCCATGAGTTAGAGAAAATACATGCGTCGTCGAAGTATGAGAGTGTAGACGGGATGTCTTTTAATAACATACGCATCATTCTTTGGAATGTCGATGCGGCTGTCGATAATCCAAATGGCATATAGTTAAATTCTAACAATCCTAATGGTGATTGAAATGCTGTGTATTTCTTACATGATTCTTTCAGTGGAATCTGCCAGTAACCTCTAGAAAGATCACATTTTGTCATGTATTTTGCTTGAGATAAGGCAGCAAATAAATTCTATTGATTTGGTATTGGTTCTGCATCAAATACTGTTGCTTCATTTAATTTGCGAAAGTCGATACATAGCCTTATCGATCCGTCTTTCTTTTTCACTACTACTATTGGTGATGAGTATGGGCTTGAAGAATATCTAACTATTCCTGTATCTAGCATATCCTTAACTTCCTTTTCAACTTGTTCTCGTGCGTGAAATGGAATAGGATAGTTTTTCACGTTGATAGGGGTAGATGTGGTTAACTTTATGTCGTGTTCCACTAATGTTGTATGTCCGGGTGCGTCTGTAAAGACTGACTGGTACTTTTCTAATAATGACCTGATTTCTCGTTTCTGACATTCGTTTAGTTGAGGATTGATTGTGACGTCATTAATTGTACTATTTTTAGGGTTAACGTGTTGTGGGGTGTGTTGTAGTTCGACATCATCGCTGTGAGTTTCGATGATTAATCCTACATTTGCAGCTTCAACATGGTTAAATATTGGTTGTGATAATCTGTCTCTATCGAAATATTTTTTTTGCATGTTTGCATGGAATGTCTTTGTTGTGTTGTTAATTTGAATCTCGTAATTAACACCAGATCGTACTGCTAATACATTGAATGGTCCTTTCCATGTAGCTAAAAGTTTACTCGAGTCATCGGGTAAGAGTATTAGTACTTTGTCACCAATCTCAAATTTTCTTGACTTGCTTTTTCTATCGGAGTATTCCTTGTATTTCTCTGCTTTTTTAGTGACGGATTCCTGTGCTAGCTTACATGTATCCTCTATTCTGTCTTTCAGGTTTCTTACATATTCGTAAGCAAACATAATTTCGTTATTGTCCTCCTCATTCCCTTTACAAATGTCGGCTACTATATTGATCGGGCCGCGAGGTGATCGTCCATACATCAACTCAAATGGGGAGTAGCCTGTAGATTCTTGGGGTATTTCTCTATATGCAAATAGGATTGCTGGTAAGTATCTGTCCCAATCATCTGGTTTTTCTGCTGACACTTTTCTTAACATATTCTTTAGAGTGCCATTAAATCTTTCACAAAGACCATTTGCTTGGGGGTGGTAGGGAGTTGTGAATGAGTGTTGGATTCCCATGAGTTTCATGGTTTCATGCATAATATGTGATGTGAATTGGGGTCCATTGTCCGACAGTATCTCATTTGGTATGCCTATTCTAGTAAAAATTGTCATCAATGCTTCAGCTATGTGATCCGATGTAGTTGATTTCAATGCTATCGCTTCTGGCCACCTGGTTGCGTAATCGACTAGTGTTAGTATGTGTGTATGGTTTCTATCTGATTTTGTTAAAGGGCCTATAATGTCAATTGCAACTTTTTGAAAAACTTTTTCAATAACTGGGGTTGTCTCTAATGGCAATCTCGGTATTCTGCCTTTTGCGACTCTTCTTTGGCATGTGTCACACGATTTCACATATTCTCGGACGTCTTTAGTAATTCCAGGCCATGTGAAATTCTCGGATATTCTCTTCAATGTGGAAGAGCTCCCAAGATGTCCAGAAGTTATTGAATCGTGCGCTATTCCAAGGATTTTGTTTCTGTAAATACTCGGCGTGACCAGTTGTTTAGCTATTTTGTTTCTTTTCCTATGTAACCTGAACAGAATATCTTTTTCAATGATGTATTCAACTTTTGATTTCGTCCCTTTGTCTGCGATATTGAAATATGAAGTTAAAGTCGGGTCCTTTTTCTGTTCTTCAATGAACCTGTTCCTGTCAAATTGTTGTGGTTCAAGAGAAATAGTCATTGGCTTCTCTGTTGTCTTAGTCATCTTTCTTGTTTCTGCTAGACAAGCTGTTTCTTGGGTTAATGACCATTCTTTTACATCTGTTGGGTTGTCTTTAAGACCTTTTATATTGCCAACAATAACATCAGCGACGGGGTTGGGAAGTATACAGCATTCCACTATTCCTGTATAGTATGGGGTTTCTATGTACACGTTAGCTGTTTCAAAGGTTTCGACTGTGCCACTGAATGTGATGCATTGTACCGTTTTTCCAGTTTTGTCTTCGTCATTGATCAAAGATGCTTTTATTCCTACTGTACTGCATCCTGTGTCTCTCAATATTTTGCAATCAGTTCCATTAGCTTTGCCTTCACAAAAAAATAGCGATCCTGATTTGTGAGTTTGTGTTAAAAGTGACATACCTTTCACGCAATACACATTTATATTTTCTCCTGACATTACTCGTGTCTGATTGTTTACACCTGTTTGGAGTGATGCATTTGCAGTTTCTTTTGGATATCCCACGATTTTGTAACATTTGTCTGCTGTGTGGCCTTTCATTCCACAATATTGACATTTAATTATAGGTTTGTTGGTTTTCTTATACTCAGTATTATTGTCAGTGCTATTTCTTGTTTTGTTTTGATAGGGTCGGCTATGGTCTCTATTGAACTGTTTGTTCCATGGTTTGTTACTATGATCCTCCTGTTTCACTTGCGTGTTCCGAGTGATTGATCGGCTCGTTCTATTTGAGTACTGAACTTTAGGTGTACCTGGACTCTGAGCAGCAGCAGCGTAGTATGGTTCCTTCAATGTTCTGCTAAGGGGTGTCAATGGATGTGCGCTGTTAAAGTTTTCTGCGTAGATTTTTAATTTGTCCAAGTTTTCTGGCTTTCTCTCTTTAAAGAATGCGACTAAATCTGGGTTGCAAGCTTGATAGATTCGATTCTTCAGCGTGAGATAGTAAAGGCCTGCAAAGTCGTCTTGTTTTACGTTTGCCAACTCAAGCCACCGATTTAGAAATTGAGTAATTCGGTTCACGAATGTATTAAAGTCTTCTCCACTTTCCGGTTTTGCAGTGTGAAACCTTTCCTGGTAACCATCTTCCGTTAATCTAAATCTTTTTAGTAGAGCGTCTTTAATTTTTCCATAGTCATCTGCATCTTCAGTTGTTAAGGTATAGAAAACTTTTAGCGGTTCTCCAGATAAGCAGTTAATCAAGGCTGTGGCCCATTTGCTTTCTGGCCAACGATAACCTTTAGCCTGAACTTCGAATCGGTGTAAGAAGGATTCTAGACAGTCTGAGCGTTCATCGTATGTTGGCATGCGTGGAAGTTTCACGAAAAATTCATCACTATTATTATGTTTTCTTTCATGACCGGTTTTTGTTTTTTCAATTTCCAGCATCATTTGGGTCCTTTTGGTTTCTTCTTCTGCTAAAGCTATTTGTCTTTTTAGTTCCCTTTCTTGGACTCTTTCTTCTCGTTCTTCTCTACGTATTCTTTCTTCGTGTTCTTTTTCTTCTCTACGAATTCTTTCTTCATGTTCTTTTTCTTCTCTAGGAATTCTTTCTTCATTTTCTTCTCTACGAATTCTTTCTTCATTTTCTTCTCTACGAATTCTTTCTTCATTTTCTTCTCTACGAATTCTTTCTTCATGTTCTTTTTCTTCTTTACTTTCTCTTCGCACCATGAAAATATTCTTTCCTGGGGTATTTCTAAGTCCTTTGCGAGACTTAAGTATCTTTTATATGCTTCCATGTTGCAATAAATTAGTTACGATATTTTATATATATTATATTGACAGGATACTGTTACTGACTGTTTTATTTATTTACACTTACTGGAATGAACTGTTCTATTTTTAGAAATCTCTCTCTATTATTTCAACCTATTATGTATGTTGAATTTGATGCCTTTTATCGTTATATCTTATAAAGCAATGTGTCAATACAATGCGGAGTTATTATGACTTGTGTCAATAACAATGTGTCAATCGCGTGTACTCTAAACTATGTTACTACGAAAAATGTATCACCAATGTTTGTGACTCGTCGCTAGTTTGTGTACACTTATTCGCAATGACGCTAATATACTAGAGTGTGATAACAATAATAGGATGCCAAAATAATCCCAAGTTATCTATCACTAAATATAACACGACGGCTAGTAGACTCCTTTTATTATTATTTAGTTTTTAAAGACTCACTTTTCAGAACATAATATATAAGTGGTTTTCGGTAACAGTAATATGCCAAAAATGCATTTAAAACAAATCACTATGCAAAACTAATCACGATGTCTATAGTTACTATGTGATGCCCAACTCATGTAAAAGAGAATAATGAAGGATATATTTACCAACTCAGTTCGTGGCTGGGACCTCTCTCTTGTTCAATGGTTGTTCAACAATTGTAATTAGGCATTGAAGAGTGTTTAACAGTGATGTCTGAAATACAAAACAATAAAATATCGTAAGATTTACAATAGTTACAAAATGTGTTCACAACACTGAGTGATTGGATGATAGGTGAATGAATCGTTATGGAATGTAAACATATTGAAAACAATTCATGAATGAGGCAAACAACAAAATGAAATGAGTGATATAATAACAAAGTGGACAAGGAATGAATGAATGAATGAATGAAAAACTGAGTGAATAAATGAATGAATGAATGGATAATGTATGAATGAAAGAATGAAGGGAGGAATTAATGTATGAATGATTGGATAAATGAGTGAATAAACGAATGAATGGATGAATGAATGAATGAATGAATGAATGAATAAATGAATGAACAATGAATGAATGAATAATTTATAAATGAATAAATGAATGAAGGAATGAATCAATAAAATGCTATTCAATTTGAATGAAAGAATGAATGGATAAATTGCTATTCCATTTAAATGAAGAAATGAAAAAGAAAAAAAAATTAATCCTGTAAATAGGGAGTTCAATTAAAATATGATCAAGTGAGGCAATTAAGAGTTTTATAATTTAAACTTTAAAG
>NC_088366.1:18767753-18771625 GCF_034508935.2 Berghia stephanieae | reverse complement strand
GTACCAAGCAAAACCATACCATTTAGTCTGTAAAAAAAGATCCACAATATTTCTCCAGTTCTCCGTCGCTGAATATTCCGATTTTGTATTTTTGGGGACCCCCTACTTATATGAAGCAGCTTAAAAGATGTCAGAGTCAGACGATTGGAAGTGACCACCATCTTGTCACAGCCAAAATCTCTACTAAATTGACAAAAACAAAAATAGCAAAACAGAAGAGGAAACGTTTCAACACAGATAAATTGAAAATCCCAGATATCCAAAACAATTTCAATATCTCAGTAAGAAACAAATTCAGTGCAATACAAGATATTACAAACATGACAATCCAAGATTTCAACCACGTCATGCAGGAAAGTGCCACTGAACACTTAGGACACAATAAATCCAAGTACAGAGAATTGGATCTCAGCAAGGTCATGGGAGCTCATTAACCAAAGAAAATCAATCAAACTAAATCTCTTGAACGCTAAATCCCCTGTGACTGAAAGAAAGGCTATCCAGTGAATACTCATTGAAGGATAAAGAAGTGAAAAAATCCACAAGGAAAGTTAAACGAGATTTTGCAGAAAATTTAGCAACTGAAGCAGAAAATGCAGCTGTAAGACAAGACGCACAAACGCTATACAAAATCACAAAAAATCTCTCGGGAAACAGAAGTTACGGTCAAGAGAAACTATTAAAATCCCAAGATGGTAGTGTCATCACAGACGAAAAGACGATATAAGTCATAATATTATAATGATAACTCTCCGTTATTGTGAACTCTGTCAAGAGTCGAGAGTGAGACAATTCAATTTCCTTCTATCGGTCATCGTTAACAAAATTAACCAGCATTTCGCATTGTGGATTACACACTCAGCACGCAACGTCATTACCTAGGAATCCGGTACTTATCTAAAATCATTATCACTCCTCACTTTGGGCGTTGATTGTTTTGATTTATCTGTATGTGGATTGAACAAGGCAAAATTTAAACAAAACAACAAAAACAGTTTTTTTTCCCCCAATGTACTAAGGCAGGCCCAAGTGTCACAATAATATGTAAACAATTTTATCAGCCCAGCCTATTGTTTAATGTCTCTTAAGCAAGATAAAGGTTTAAATGTTTGGGAGTTGGTTGTTTTGATATGTGTGATTATGAACTGAGCAAACAAAAAAACGTGTTTTCCCCCGTCTAGTAGTGCGGGGCGGTCCTTGGCAAGCTTAAGGACCACGGTCCTACGGTCCTTGGGAAATGAAGACCGCAAGGACCGGTCTCTAGACCGGTCCGTTCATTCTTGAACCGTTAAAGACCGCTACACGATGAAAACCGTGGCCTACAGGAGTAAAACACACGGAGTAGTCACACTCATTTCAAATTGTAACCTAATTAGAGAAGAGGGGTGATGCCTTCTTTATTTGCTCACCGTACTTCATTGTTACTTCGATAATTTAATAAAATTTGAAAATTTATCCCCATTAACGGAGATAATGGCATCGCCCAAGGCGTTGATCGAGTTGTTCGTGGCGTTGATACACACACGCAACTCCTACCCCCCCCCCCCCCCCCCACACACACACACATTAGAGGGCAGCGAGCATTGAAGAGTAAGAGAGAGACGTGAAGTTATAATAAGAGGGGTGGATGAGGTGATAAGAGGGGTCGATGGTGACTTTTCGCCAGATCTAACAAACTCAGCTACCCATTCATTGCTGAGTAGACAGGGATTCAGAAAAAAATCGACTGCACCCGGGATCGATCTCTGGCCCTTTGCGTATAAAGAGAGTGCTCTATCAACTGAGCTATCGGGGTCCCCAAATATTCTATTGGACCTTTTAAAAATACAGACGTTATAACTGGTTTTTTTTGGACGGAAGAAACTAATGAAACTCATATTACTTGATTAGTTAAAACACCAAACGAAATTTTAATATTATTGTATTATTTTAAATGACAACAATGCGATAGAAAGGAGTGGCGACAAGAGATGGACAAAAGAAAACAAAAAATCAGACTTGCAACTTGCTAGGTTCGACACACACACACACACACACACACACACACACACACACACACACATCTTTAGTAGTCACATACATTTCAAACAATAACCCATTAGAGAAGAGGGGTCATGCCTTCATCATAGATCATTGTCATTGCGATCATTATGGTGTAGTAAATTTTGAAATTTACCCCGTATAATGGAATCGTCCAAGGCGTGCGCCTCCTGTTCCCCCATCTCACACACGAAAGGGCGGTTTGCGGAGTGGAGGGAGGTGGTCGTCTGCCTCTATGGTCGTCTGTGTCGTTTAGTGTATGGCAAAGGGGGGTGGGTGCGATTAATTAAGTGGGATGGGTGGTGATTGGTGGAAGATAGGCAAAGGACCGAGGCAACGAATCGCTGGGGAAGTAGTATGGCGCGAGACCGTTGAAAGGTGATAAGAAGTGAGGACCGCCGGCGGTCTTCCTCTTTGGGACTGGACCACGGTTCACAGCTAAAAGACCGTGGGACCGGTCCTCGGTCCGGTCCTCAGCGCGGCACTACCGTCTACGCCAGGCACACCCAAGTTTCACAGTATTAGGTGTGTAAAGAATTTTATGGGCCCAGCCCACCGTTTAATACATCCAAAATGTCACAATAACACTTAAAACACTTTATCGGCCCATCCCACCGTTAAATAAGAAACGAGTGTGAGCAAAACAAATAATAGAAAAGAGAGGCAGTAACTTGGATCCGTGACGACCACAGACAACTAGGGGCAGACCGGACAACAGCCACTTTTTATTGGCTAATTGCCACCGTCGTATTTAAGATGTAAGCAGTTATCGGATGAATCGGGAATAGAGAGAGACTGACGATATATGGGGTTTCCGGAAAACTGGCAGCGTAAAATTATAATGAGGAAACAGTAAACATTGGCATTTCGGGGACAGAACAGACGCGTTATTTGCAAAAATTACATAAAAATAAATAAACAAAATGTTGCGAGGGTGTGATGAAAGTGTGTGAACTTCATGGTCAATCAACTTGGTCATCAATCCATCCAACTATCAAACTATTATACTACTACTACTACTACTACTACTACTACTAACTACTACTACTACTACTACTACTACTACTACTGCTACTACTACCACTACTACTACTACTACTACTACTACTACTATACTACTACTACTACTACTACTACTACTACTACTACTACTACTACTACTACTACTACTACTACTACTAGTAGTACAATTATTATTATTATTATTATTATTATTATTATTATTATTATTATTATTATTATTATTATTACTACTACTACTACAACAACTTCTAATACCACTACTTCTACTACTACCACTACTACGACGACGATTGCAACGATGAAAGAGATAGATAGATAGATAGAGAGGAGAGAGAGAGAGAGAGAGAGAGAGAGAGAGAGGAGAGAGAGAGAGAGAGAGAGGGGGGGGGGGGTGTTCTTCTCTTGCCCTCTCACCATACATGACAGACGTCTACATTGTTAGATCAAAGGGATGGATGCCGCAATTTCGCACGTTCTTCACATTTCACACGTAGTGTCTACTAATACTAGGCATGTGTCATCTTCAGCAAGTTCAAAGGGGTGAGTTTCACTCTTTGTGTTTTCTCATTACTATGTGGAATGTCGGTTGATAGTTATGTAACATCAAAAAGAAATGTTGATCGTCTCCACAAAATTCTTCAAGAATCAAAGTAGGAGGAGCTTATTTTACCTACCGTTATTACGCCGATTCCCGCCAAGTGATCTGTGGTAACAATTTAACAGACAGCTTTAATGTAACAACTGGTGTAAAACAAGGCTGATACTCTCCCCGCTTCTGTTTATCCTGGCTCTAGACTGGCTCATGAAAA
>NC_088366.1:18756103-18760153 GCF_034508935.2 Berghia stephanieae | reverse complement strand
TTGCTTCGTACCCGAAAGGTACCGAGTTCGACTACCCGCCGCGTTGTGTGGCCTTGAGCACGTCACCTAGCCTTAGCTCACTTTGCGGCGCTGCACTGCGGCTGACGCCTGGGTTATTCCAGTCTTCCCTTGGAATAGACCCTAAAGAAAAATTTCCCCTTAGGGATGAATAAAGGGAATTTATTTTTTAATTTTTTTTTTATTTATGTTATCATTCAATATCATTTTTAAAAAGCATATGTGACCCATAGCCTCGATCAAGTATTATGCCGGGGTGAATCAAATTAATGTCTAACAGTGACTTCAAAGCTTCTAATGGTCTGAAATGGGGGTCTCCATAGCTCAGTCGGTAGAGTACTCGCTTCATGGAGATAAGAACCGAGACTCGAGACCAATCCTGGGGAAAGTCGAGATTTTTTTTTTAATCCAAAAAACAACCCCCCCCCCCCCTTTCTGTCCACCCAGCAATGATTGGGTAGCTGGGTTTGTTCGATCTGGTGGAAAGCATTTTGCGATAGACTAGCGTCCTATCCAAAGGGTAGCAAGCAATTGTTATTCTCAGTTTCAAGCTATAGAAACCGGGATAAACTCCGGCTCCATGGGTCTAATGGCTCTGAAAGACAAAAAAAAAAAAAAAAATATGGTCTTAGAAGTGATTCAAGTTTTTTACGACTATTTTTAGAATTGTTCCCAAACTTTCTAACTTACTTAGCACAGAAATTGTTTGTTGTTGGTTTTTTTTAAGGAAATAATAACTAGAGCAGACTCTACATAGTATATTATAATTTGTTCAGCAAGAACAACTTTACAATACATCATTACATTTTTTCTACCCATTACAAATATTTTTCTTCTACAAAACAAAATCTGAATAAGAATAATATTTACTGTAACGCAATGAATTTGAGGATTTTCCTAGAGTTGTCAAGGAGAGTGTTAAGAAAGGGTATTAATCTTTCTTCTTATAGTCATTCATAGACCGGCCGGAGTTTTACTCAGTTTCTATAGCGTGAAACGGACAATGGCAATTGCTTGCTATCCTTTGGATATGACGCTAGTTTGTCGCAAAGTACTTCCCGCCAGATTTAACGACCCACTGCTGAGTGGACAAGGGCGGGGGGGGGGGGGGGGGGGGCTCAGAAAAAAAATCTCGACTTCGACCTGGATCGATCTCAGACCCTTTGTGGATGAAGTGAGTGTTCTACTAACTGAAATATCGGGACCCCATATTATTCTTGATCCTCAACAAAACAATAAAACCTAACCAAAATCCAGTAATTTTATTTTATTTTTTTTACAAAAAATTCCATTTTCAGCACACATGGCTAAATCAACCCGACATAATATAATACCGTCTTAGGACGGTGAGACACAATTTATTCTTGATCAATCGATGATGATGATGATGATGATGATGATGATGATGATGATGATGATGATGATGATGATAATAATAATAATAATAATAATATATTATTATTATTATTATTATTATTATTATTATTATTATTATTATTATTATTATTATAGTCCCCCCGAGCCATTAGGCCCATGAAGCCGGAGTTTATCCCAGTTTCTATATCGTGAAACGGACAATTGCTTGCTACCCTTTGGATAGGACGCTAGTCTAACGCAAAGTACTTTCTGCCAGATCTAAGAGACTCAATTACCCAATCATTAATGGGTGGACAGGAGGGTCAGAAAAAGAAAATCTCGGCTGCACCCGGTATCGATCTTGGACCCTTTGCGTGTGAAGTTAGTGCTCTACCAACTTAGCTATTTGGACCCCCAATAATAATAATAATAATAATAATAATAATAATAATAATAATAATAATAATAATAATAATAATAATAATAATAATAATAATAATAATAATGATAATAATAATGATAATAATAATGATAATAATAATAATAATGATAATAATAATAATAATAATAATAATAATAATAATAATAATAATGATAATAATAATAATAATAATAATAATAATAATAATAATAATAATAATAATAATAATAATAATAATAATAATAATAATAATAATAATAATAATGATAATCCATGGACAATAATAATTTACCCCATCCTGTTTTCAGTCCATCAGTTTTATGCGGTTATAATTACGAATATCGATATTAAAACAGGCCCACTGTGTAGAACGATTATCACTACTGATGAACTCTGTAAAAAATACACGTATCTAAAGTTTGGCCAGAAAACTCGTCCTTCAAATATTTATCGAATTAAATTACCCTCGTCTTGGTAACAACAAAAATAAAAATACTCTCAGACTGGGATTTAATTGAAGTTCCAGGTCTGAAAGTTTTTGACAAGATGAGAGTCATTTTAATCGATTTATATTTGAAGGACGAGTTTTCTGGCCAAAATTGTAAATACGTGTTTTTGTCAGAGTAGGGTAGATTAATGATAAGTTATCTTGATGATAACTCGCATTGTCAGATGGAGAAAAGAAGAAAAAAAAGAACTGCATTGCTACTCGTCCGGTTTTTTTTTTTTTTACTTCCATCAAATATGAGATCCATTGTCTGTGTCATTATTACACTATATCTAATATGACTCATCATCATCATCATCATCATCATCATCATCATCATCATCATCATCATCATCATCATCATCATCGTTATCATCATCATCGTCATCATCATCATCATCATCATCATCATCATCCTCGTCATCATCATCATCATCATCATCATCATCATCATCATCATCATCATCATCATCTTCAAAAACATCTTCATAACCATTATCATTGTTTTCTTTACCCTTTCATTTTAGACGACTTCCATCCTGGCGGGTGCTCTCGGTGGATTCGTCATACTCGTTGCTTTGGTGACCGCCAGCGTCATATTGTGGTAGGTAGTAGGCAGATATTACTATAACATGTTTACTTGAGATACCGTGAGTTTTCATATAGCGCTATATCCACTAAATGTGCTCAAAGCGATTTACAAAGGGCCCCTGACCAACAGCAACACGTAACATGTAGAATGTAGTCATGACGCCTGTTAGGCGAAATTACAAAATCATTTTCGACAGAGATAACGCTGTGAACGAAGAGGCACTCATTTCACACCTAAGTACGGTGAGAGAATGTAAGTAATTAGCCTTTTGCATTGACTCAACTCTGTGCGTCGAGCGAGGCTCGAGCCCAGGACCTTCCTATTCGAAAGCGAGTGTCATACCACAAGACCGCATAGCCGCACAAATTAGATAAATCTATGTAAGAAGTGTTGAGATAAAAGAGGACATGATAAGATAAGACGAAGTATGGGATAAGATAAGTCAGTTAATAGATAAGATAAGAGTATACTAGAAAACAATATATGGGCAGGTATTGGATAGGACAGAATGAGATAAAATTAAAAGAAAAATGGGATATACTATAAGATGGCATGAAGATGAAAAAAGACATTATTGGATAAGTTAAGATAAAAATAATATGAGATGAATTTAGAGGCTACAAGATAAAATAATACATAATGTGATCAGATAATATGGCATAAAATAATAATAAAATAATACATTATGGCATAAGATAAAATAATATTATGAGATACAACAACGGAAAAACAATATACAGGGTGTCCACAAAGTCTGGGTACATGTCGTACTTCCTCATCTATTTTATATTTATTCATTTATGCTATAGATAGTATGCAGATGACGTCACTCAGGCCTTTGTTATTGTTTTTGCCATCCGCGTTTGTGAGTTGTTCTCACTAAACTATATTAACCAGACTATAAAAGTTCATGGTTACACAGAGTTTGTGTGTTGGTCCCTTATACTTCCGGATGGCAATGTTGTGAACTCCTTGGCCAAGGGCATTCTATCTATAGGTTGTGGAGATTTGGCTAAATGATATTTTTCTTCACTGCAGAAGAGGTCATGTATAGTTAAAATACTATTCATTTACATCCCAATAGAATAAGATAGAGTTTTTAAAGAGGAATTTGTACTCTTGCCATGTACCCAGACTATATGGACACCCTGTGGAATACCTGAGATAAGATAAGAT
>NC_088366.1:18743603-18748603 GCF_034508935.2 Berghia stephanieae | reverse complement strand
CGTCATCTTCGTTCTATCTATATCCGACTTCCGGATGGAAGCGAAATAAACTCTTATTTTCATATTTGTGTCTATAAATTTATTGTCCAGCATCTAGTTCATCCCGACATAATACCGCTTTGAGACGATGGGTCACACATTGGTATGAGAGTTAATCCTGAGACCTCAAAGATGTATAGACAGTGTGTGGTTGGCAAAGAAACTCACAACGTTGCCATCCGGAAGTATAACGGACCAACACATGATGATGATGATGATGATGATGATGATGATGATGATGATGATGATGATAATGATGATGACGATGATAATGATGATGGTAGTGGTGGTGGTGGTGGGGGGGGGGGGGTTAGTGACGGTGGTGATGGTGAATAGAAACCAAGGAAGAGAGCTCCGCTGTGGGTGGTGTAAAGATACGAGAGAGAGAGAGAGAGAGAGAGAGAGAGTAAGAACGAAAGAGAGAGAGAGAAGGAGAGGTGGGGGGTGGGGGTGGCACAAACCATACACAAAGACAGCTACACACAAACACACACACATACACACACAAACACACACACACACACACACACACATACATACACAGCCATAAATCCCCTCGTCAACCCATTCATATAATATTTGTGTTGGCAGTGATCAATCAATATTATGACACACACTACTTGCATTTTTAAGCAAACCGCAAATCAGTATCCGTTCTTTTAACACCGCATGAATAAATAAATAAATAAATAAATAAATAAATAAACAGTAGGTATATAATATGTATATACAGAGACCATTATCATCACCACCACCAAAACCATCATCATCATCATCATCATCATCATCATCATCATCATCATCATCATCATCATCATCATCATCCACCTCCTGCTCCTCTACATCATCGTCTTCATTCTTCACCTCCTCCTCCTCCTCCTCCTCCTCCTCCTCCTCATCATCATCATCATCATCATCATCATCATCATCATCATCATCATCATCATCATCAGCATCATCCTCAGCATCATCATCGTCATCATCATCGTCATCATCATCATTAGTGGTACGAAACTGAGCTCCACTGTGGATGGTGTAAAGATGAATACTTTAAAAGGCTCTTTTTTTTAAAAACTCTCATTGGGGTATTTAGTGTTTTGCCCCCCCCCCCCCCCCCTCACTCACTTCGAAAGAAGAAAATTAAAAACAGAACAAAACATCCTACTCGACGTGGACTTATTTGCAGCTCCGATAACTCGATAAATGATGCGCTCATTCTTGTAATGGAAACATCAAAAACTGACTCTGTTGTAATGGACAATATTTTGAGTCATTTTTTGATGTTCCCATTACAAGAATGAGCGCATAATTTATCTCTTTGTTAAACTAGGCCCATGATTGAGTTCGGATGTCAGGCCTGCATGTATTATGTGCGGCTATGTGGTCTTGTGGTATGACACTCGCTTTCGGATCGGAAGGTCCTGGGTTCGAGCCTCACTCGGCGCATAGTTGAGTCCTTGGAGAAGGCTCTTTACTCACATTCTCTCACCGCACTCAGGTGTAAAATGAGTACCTGGCCGTTAACAGCGTTGTCTTTGTCCGAAAAATACTAATATCGCCTAACAGGCGTCATGTCCCGTCCTAAATGTTAATTGTTGCTGTTGGCCAGGGACCCCATGTAAAGCGTTTTGAGCACATTTAGTGGATATTGCGCTATATGAACGCTCAATGTTTTTTGTTTTATTAACACGCCGATCCAATTCATTTCAGACGTGCACTTGTGTATCATATAATATGCCGCTTTATGGTTCCTTTATTTGTTTTAGTTGTTTTTACACATTGCCTTGCACATCACGTCAATGACTTCAAGTACTTGACTGCCCGAAAATAAAGTACGAATAGGTCAATTGAGTTATAATATTATTACATTGACTGTATATTTTGAATTATTGACTTGTTGAACCGTGGGAACGGTTCTATGAGAGAGAGAGAGAGAGAGAGAGAGAGAGAGAGAGAGAGAGAGAGAGAGAGAGAGAGAGAGAGAGAGAGAGAGAGTACCTCGCGAGGAAACAAAAAACAAAAAAACAATACGGAATTGGATTCAATAGTATGATGTCACGTCGCTCAGCAACGGCGGCCATCGTGGTTCTAAACAAAGAAAATCAGTACTTTTTTATTCTTCATGCTGGCTAGAACTTTTCATATGTCTTGTGATCAGAATGTATAAAAGTCAAAACATGATTATATTTATAATGTTTTTCTCCTCTGGATACACTTTTCTGCTCGTCGTAGAAATATTTCATAAGGGCGTCCGCCATTGTTCCGATAGTTTAAAGCCAGTTTCAAAGTTACTATGCGTCATTACGAGGGAAGTGACGACATGACTGTTGAAGCGTATTATGTGTACAGTTTATATGATATTATGTGTTCTGGTCGTGGAGGTTTTAGTGTAGTTGTTTATAGAGCGCAATATCAGTTAAATATGCTCAAAGCGCATTTCAGTACATGTACAATACAATACCAACAACAACATTCAGCATGTAGTATCAACATGCAGTCTTTAAGGCGCTTAATATTTATTTTTACGACATATACAACGCTGTACCCAGCCAGGTACCCATTAAAAAAAAAAATTAAAAATTTAAAAAAAAATGTTAAAGGCCAAACGCCGAAACATAATTTACTTTGTTTTGTATCTGTTATGTAAGAGTCATTTTAGATTCCTTTATTTTACCATACATTCTATTGACTCATTTAGGCACCCCTAGATTTGGGTAATACTCATTTTTCACCTTAGTATGATAAGAAAATGCGAGAGCCTTTTCATAGATTTCGACTGTTCGTCGCCACAGCTGAACTACCCAGGAACATAGTAGGTACTGGTCATAGCAATCAGAGAGGGCATTGGTACTGGTCATTAACATCTCATAATAGATGATAATGGTATTGGTCATTGACCTACTATACTGGTCACAAGGTTAGAGACATATGAATATACCACAATGCTGCAAGTAAGTAGGGATAGATTGAGCACAACAACAATTTTATAGCTTGATATGTGACCCACCGGCTCACACGGTACTCTATGTCGGGATGTTTCGGCCCCAGAAAAGTAGATAAAGAACTATTATTAAAAGAAAAATGAACTTTTAGATTTTTACAATGTAAGAAAGTATATTCATTCTCTACCAGTTTCATATTTGTGGTTATAAATTCAATTTTCTCGACATAATACCGTTTTAAGATGGTGGGTCACAACTGTCGCTATTCGAGATAAACTGCATTATTGATTCACTGTCCAATAAATTATAATACATATTATGCATAGACTATACACACTTAGTGGGTAAAATATGTTGGGCCATCTGTTTCAGTCTGTTGTCAACAGACTTAAGAGATGGGATAAACATAGTATCACAGAGTGATAGTATGATAGAAACATAATGTGATGTATTAAAGACACAAAGGTAGGCTTTCTAGTGTGCATATTGTATAGGTAATAATAATATTTACTATTGCAACACGCGGCACCATAGCTAACACACGTTATCTTATAATGTTACTCTACTTCAGACAACGAACGGTGGAGTGCGTAGATAGGATGATTCATTAATTACAACGTGGAGGGTTAAAGGTTTACCCTGCGCTATGATTCACTGGGTCATCCCAAAAATATATGTGACGTAATGTGTAGACGGAGTTATGCGGTCACGCAAAAGAAACGAAAAGTTTGTTTTTTGCCCAAATTTTACTATCTGGTAAATTCGTTACGTAATTTGTCGTTGGTAAATCAAGGTCTTATTATTTCGGTCCATTTATCCTATTATCACCAAGCCATTTCTGTGCTACAGATAAAAGATTCATCCTTAAATTAGGCCAAGTTTTACGAACTCATTTGTTATGCGTATTAATACACATTGTTTGCCGATCATTCAGCTCCCCATCTCATTCCACTCCTCATCCCTCGCCCCATCCTTTTCGCTCGCGTGAGCCTCGATGTGAGCAGATTTTGTCGGATTTAGCGTGAGTCAATTTTCATCAGCCGGCACAAGCACGACCAACCTCCCGTTGTAAGAACAGTGTAACTATTATTTTACAATATTCCATCACAAATTAAACAGACAACATGCGTGAAATTGTTCATCTTCAAGCTGGTCAATGCGGAAACCAAATTGGAGCTAAGGTAAGTTAGAAAAATATATTTGTTTAACTAATATATTATTTTCTTGGAAACCGTGAGTAACATTGTAGCGAGGTGATGAGCAGTGCAATATAGTTTTATCTTGTGTTCCACTTCCTGCTTCTCAGCCGAGATTTTAAGACTATTTAAATGTTCTTCCAACTACAGCATAGAGCTCCGAATAAAGAATAAAAGTATTGTATTGGTGGTCAAATTAAAAGGAATTAGATATAATATTATTATTATAGACGTCTAGATATAAAAGTAGCAAAAAGTTTTGCAAGTTTGTGTACCTAAGACTAGGCTCATTCTGTAGTTAGAAGTATCTAGAAGGCTAGACGAGACGGGAGGATAAAGACTTGTTGCGCATGGCGAAATATCCCGCTATTTTTTAAGCAAATGCATCGGATTGGAATTTGAGAAAATTACACGTGTATCATCCTACCTTTCGAAATTTGTTAGTATCAGTATCAACTGTACCCTAATCCCTCTTCTTCCTGAATAAGTGGATATTGTTAACCTATTGTGTTAAAAAAAAAATATTAAATCTATAATATAGACATAGTATAGTCTATCCTATGTGTTATGTGGGGAGAGGAATGGCAAGGGGCAGGGCGGCGGGGTGGGGGGGGGGGGGGGGGGGGGTTCCTTTGATTAGCTCGACTTGTTGTGAGGGGTTAAGTAGGTTGGTACTTAGACTTCCTTTTATTTTCTCTCTTCAATTTAAATGATGGGAGGAACGAGCTGGGTTTCGTCCTTGTTCTTGAAAAATATAAAAGACGGTTTTTCGGAATTTTTTTCCTTTTTATTATTGGGGGGGGGGGGGGGGGGGGGGGGGATT
>NC_088366.1:18641103-18738603 GCF_034508935.2 Berghia stephanieae | reverse complement strand
GTATATATGAATCATTAAGCTAGAATATATGTAAAAGTAGATAATACAACATTGTTTCATCCTCTCTTTTTTTTTTTTATCTTCCTCCTTTTTTTTCTATCTCTTCCTCTTCTTTTCTCCCCATCCATGTATTCTCTCAGGTAATTCATAATGTTAATCCTGATCTGGCAAAAGAAAAAAAGGTCGTCATATTTCTCAATTATTGAGGTTTGATTTTCAGCATCAAGTTTAACATTACCAAATTCCAGACCAATGCGAAGATGATCTGTTTTTCAATAATGCAAATATGACAATATGAATTTGGATATGAAAATCAAAGTAAATAAATTTAAGTTGACACAGTATGTAACAAAACAGGCATGCCTACCTACCACTCCAAATTTTGTGCTTTAAATATCTCATCACTAGTGAAAGGGACACACATTGCTTGCTTGCCTCATCACAGCCATAACGATTGTTGTAAAAACATTTTTATTCACAGGTTTCCGACACAGTTGTAGAGCCATACAATGCAACCCTTTCTGTACATCAACTAGTTGAGAACACAGATGAGACCTACTGCATTGACAATGAAGCTCTTTACGACATCTGTTTCCGCACACTTAAACTGTCCACCCCCACATATGGTGACTTAAACCACTTGGTCAGTGCCACAATGTCAGGAGTGACCACATCGCTCAGATTCCCAGGACAGTTGAACGCTGATTTGCGTAAACTCGCTGTCAACATGGTTCCCTTCCCTCGTCTTCATTTCTTCATGCCTGGATTTGCTCCCCTCACGTCCAGAGGAAGCTCACAGTACAGAGCTCTTACCGTTCCAGAGTTGACTCAACAGATGTTTGATGCCAAGAACATGATGGCTGCATGTGATCCAAGACACGGACGCTATCTGACAGTTGCTGCCATTTTCCGTGGTCGCATGTCCATGAAAGAAGTTGATGAGCAAATGTTGAACGTCCAAAATAAAAACAGTCCATATTTTGTTGAATGGATCCCCAACAATATCAAGACAGCAGTTTGCGATATCCCACCCAGAGGACTCAAAATGTCTTCCACATTCATTGGAAACAGCACAGCTATCCAAGAGCTCTTCAAACGTATTTCCGAGCAGTTCACCGCTATGTTCCGTCGTAAAGCTTTCCTCCATTGGTACACTGGTGAGGGTATGGATGAAATGGAATTTACTGAAGCAGAGTCCAACATGAACGATTTGGTTTCTGAGTACCAACAATACCAGGATGCAACTGTTGAGGAGGAAGGAGAATTTGAAGAAGAAGGGGAAGGTGAAGGTGACGAATATGCTTAAAGTTTAAAGACAGGACATAAAAGCTACCACTACCACAATGTATTATTTCTACTTAATTTTTATAAACGCACCAGGTATATTTTTAATTTAAGCTGACAACAAATGGACTCCAACAATATATTTTAATGTACAAGTGGAGGAATCTATCCATTGTCTACAATAAAAATTTACAATAATATATTATTTAGCCAAAATGTGCGGATTTATCATTGCTCATCTTTTGGAAAAGGTTGTGATATTAAGTTAGTCAAGTTTTTGATCAGTGAATGACTTGCCTTGAAAAGCCGTTGGGCAACTGAAAGAGATAATTGGTGCAGACACTACCACTCGTAATTTTATGAAAATTTTAAATAAAGAGCTCAAATATTAAATTATTGCAATTATTTCAAAAAGGCTTTTAAAGTAAAATCATCTTGATAAAAAATGATAATAAACAAAAACATAAAACAAACTATGATTTTAATTGTTTTCAATCAGTGGCCAAACATTCTAGTCATTTCTTCTCGTTATAATATTCTTTTGTTTCTTTAAGTCAAATGCTGATATTTCATTTCATGTACTCGGGGTTGTTTTTTTTTAGGTGGTTTTCTTGTAAAGTATTGACAATAATTCATTTTCTGCTTTGATCAAAGAGGCTCAAACAAATAAAACGTGAGCTCGATTAATGGGTTGCTCTCTATCAAAATTAGAAGTAGAAGTGAAAAGAGTCCACTTTAAATGTGCCAAAAAACAATTTTAATGTATCAAGACTGAATAGAGACGTTATTTTGCATTGCTTACTTTTGATTGTTATTTTAAAGCATTTATTATTTGTTATTTTTGAACAAACAAATTGCCTTCCATATCAACGGTGCATGTTGCTTCTGGCTGATGTAATGCCAAATAAATCCATGTGTTCAGTCATGTTAAACACACCACTCTCCGTTTTGTTCGATTTTAATTTCTCATAAGGAACTTTTTCTTAGTGGTTTTGGGGTGGTCCTCTCTTACTGCACTGTCGCTTTTATTTATCTCCCCCTCCCCTCCCCCCCCCTTTTATTGTTAAAAAGCGTCCCTATCGGAGTAGCTTTCTATGGATTTGGTCTTTAAGACCTCCAAGATGGTCAATCTTGTTACGTCTTATAATCCCTACTCAGTATCTTATTTCTCTTTCCACGTGTTGTCTTTGTCCTGGGACTGAGATGACTTGGTTTTGTATTTGCTGCGCTACGACTCTTAGCCAGGAGTGAAACATTTAAATGCGTGGTTCCAACACCGCCACCCATTAGTTTTGGTACCGTCTGGATGTGCCCTCATGGCAGGGTCTGTGCGTATACCTTAGACTTTTAGTCTATGTGGGTTCCTTACCTCCCATAACGGGCAGGGAGGTCGCTCACTGCGTGTTCTATACCCCTATATCTCTTTTCCAATTGCTTTTTGTCTTTGACTTGGAATGGGATTATTTGGTTTTGCCCTTTCCTTGGCCGAGAGGGAAACAGTTAAATGTATAGTGTTAGTTTTTTTTGTCTTGTTATGCACTGTATTATTTTTTATTTTATATATTATGATGATTTGTAAACATTTGAGTGCATTCCTCTTAGTGGGGACATGTGCTTGTGTCAGGATGAGGCTTTTAGCTGATCTCAGACTAAGTACACTAGTAGTCGGTAGTGTGCTCTTGGAATCTAGAATTGTTCCCTATTTAAATTTAAACCATTCCCATTTGTTGTACTTTTTATAGTGCTTTCAATTGTAAATCTGTAACTTTTTTTTTACGGCGCTGAAATGACCTAAATGTGATGCAAGCGCCTTAAAACCCGTAAAAACCAAAACAGACTTTTAGTAAGAAAAAAAAAATCATAAAAAAAATTTAAGCTTTTATACACCAGAACATCAACTGAATGTGTTCAAAGAGCTTTACAAGGGGTTTCAAACCGACAGCAACATTGAAGATGTAGAACAAGATCTGCCATACTCTGAAACACCCTTATTTGAAAATTTAGCCAGAAAACTCATCCTTCAAATATCGATCGATTTAAATGACCCTCATCTAGGCAAAAACTCTCAAACCTGGGACTTTGCGAAGTCAAATACGTCAAATTTTACACAGTCTAGTGCCTGCTCCCAAAGTTTACAATGTGAGCACTTCTTGTAAAAAGTTGAGTGTATTCCTCTAGTCTAGTGGGATCCTCTTGTAATCTAGATCTGTTCCACATTTGCTCTTTTTTCTTGGGTGCTTTAATTTTAATTCTATAATTTTTTGTTAGCCCCATTTTCTTAATTTTACTGGCGCTCATATGACATAAAAGTGTCACAAGCGCCGTTAAAAACCTTGAAAAAGAAAAACAAACAGCACTGTATAACTAGTGGGTCACATAGGTCATCTTACATAATTTTGAATGAAAATTCATAACTTTAAACAAATTTTCAAACAAGAAAAAAAAAAAAGAAAAATTTAAAAAATTCAATTTAATTTGCAACAACAAATGCAAATTAATTCAAAGCTTTTCATTGTTTTGGGGGGCTTTTTTTTTTTTTTTCTAAGCTCCAGGCTGCAACATTTGCAAGCAATTTTTACTAACTGTAAATTGTAAAGTAAATCAAACAAACACACTCGGCAACTTTATCAAATTTATTGATTCACTGTTCTCTCAACATTTATTAATGTTTCTTCTGTCCTTTCTTCCAACATGTATTGGTCATCGTCATGCCAGTCTTCACGTGCCCAGTTTGGCATCTCTGTCTGGTATTCCCAATCTGGGCCCTGATAAGAATGAAGGGATGGAATCGATTTAAGGAATTGAACCATCATGCTTTAAGTTAATGTAAGAAAAAGTGTGATGTAAAGAAAAACTGGTTCCAATTTCATTGGAAGTGTAAAACCACTCTTCTGGAGGACTGGATACATAGCTTGTGTAATTGAACTTTCGGCGTGATGGCATTTTATTTTCTAGTCTAAATATATGCTGGTCGTCGATAAAGATCATCCATCTTTGCTCTTTTACATCCCGTAATCACATCCTGCTACAAAAATTGTTATGCCATCTTATATGTAATTCAATATGTATGTTAACTGTCCATTATTAGTCCTCTGAAGTAGTGGTCACATTCACACTTCCAATGAGTTTGGAACCAGAAGAGTAGACGGTTGCCGTCACAACTTCTCTGCCCTATTGGGAAGTTCTATGATATCATATTTCCATTTCCATGTGACAGTGAGACAGTTGGAAATGATCCAAACCATGAAAAGTTATTACAACTTTTAAACTTATTTTACTATAAAATTGGTCAGTTTGCCTGGGTTTGCTTACAACTTTGATTAACAATGCAGCATGTTTATAATACTAATCACAAGAGAGAGCCAACAATTACACAACAACATACAACATGCGATTGATGACTTGGTTGGAAGAAAGGCATACAGTGCAACCTCTGGATAACGACACCTCTGAATAATGACAACCCCTGGATAGCGACATTGACCTCTGATCCCGATTTTTTCTCTACGTATGTAGTAAAACCCCCAAAATAGCAACATACATTTGAGTAAAACCCTGGTTAGCGACATCTTTATAACAATAATCTACAGTTGATACCCGACACATCTCGAAATATTAACCAATAAAAAACGCCTTTTTCCCCCTCCCAATGAGATAACTTTCCTACCAACCAATCAGAACACATGTTTATACACTGCGTGGAATCAGCGCTTGTTCATAAGGAACCACAACAAAAGTTTAGCAGTGTCCATTACCCATCCATTTTAGCTCCTTGCCTGAGGTCAGTGGAGGTTAAGTGAAATCAGGAAAATGCTGTGTCCAATGGGGGCAACTATGGATATTTACAGTCTTATTATAATGGAAAAGCGGGGAAAACAGTAACAGCCTCTTTCACTTTATTAACTGCATTTGAAAAATCAGTTGGATGGGTAATGGACCCTTGAGAGTGGTTAATACCTTGTTGTGTTTTTTTGTTTGTTTTGTTTTTAACATTAAAAAAAAATATTGCAAGATGTAGATCTACTAATTTTTAAGTGCTTGTATATTTTGGTGCACTTAAAAATTTCGGTATTCAAAACTCATCAGTATGGATTTGATTAAAATTAAAATCAAAACTAGATGTGCACATTTGTGTTCTTGTGCGGTACTATCATATTGGCACTTGATTTTTAATAATCTATTTTTAGTATTGTTAAATGACGTTCAAGCGCTGTTTACGACCAAAACAATGAGAATATATACTGGAGAGTGAAAGTGTAACTGGTATACCCTTTTGTAATCACGAGAAATACACATTCTAACGTTGTTGAGACGTGTCATCTCTAGGCACTGGTCTGTGTACCGCACTTTTACATATTCATGGATCTCATCACACCCCTTTTCCGCCATTTTGAAAAGCCCGGAATAATGACATAATTTTCCGGTCCTGGGCGATGTCATTATCCGGGGTTTAACTGTATTTTAAATTGCTCCCATTGGCTGAGACAGAATTCCAAGTCACATTAAGAATGCCAACTTGAAATTCTTCAAGTAATACACACCTATGGAAATGCGAACGTATAATAAATGGTCATTAAATTTTTAAATCTAATTCTCCATGCTATATCTGCGGATAACGGGTAATGACTGGATAATCATTACAGCTCTAATAATACGGTATGTATCTTTGTTCAAGTTTTTGAATAACATTTTCAAAAAATTCTATGATCCCTCTCATGTGGGTCATCCATAAACGTAAATATATTAAAATTATAATTTTTTGACCACCTGTTGAAAACAGGAACAATATTTTATTCTCTTGTATCCATACTAATAAATATTTATGAATACCAAACACTCCAAAGGCTAACTTGTCTGATCAAAATCTGAACAACTTACTTTATATTTTAAAGCATGTAGAAATATAACTAAATCTTTATGCCTGGGGTTGTCCGTCTTCCGACACAGATCACACGAAGCATCAACTCTCCATTGTGTCCAATCGAAACCAGTCTGCTTTTTGATTGGTCGAGGGGTATCCATGGCTGTGGCGTTCACAGCAAAATCGTTACTCTGCATATTCTCTTGTGATGGGGATTTGCTGGAATTTTTATGTGTAGAAATTTTGTTTTCCTGCTCTTTCAATTTTTGTTCAAATAAAGTGTTCTCAACATACTTGGGACGAAGTCTTTCAAGAATTGACCTGCAAACCTGTAACGAGACACGATGTTTAAAAGTAAAAATGATGACAATAATCTGCACTCCACGTAACCAGATGCTGCATTAAAACTGAAATGATTTACGCGCATTGATGCTTGCAACAAATGTAATATTTTATTTTTTTAAAAACAATTCAAAAATTATAGGGGTAACCAATTCAATGATGAAAACATTTGGGCCTGGGTCCTAAGATAAGACACTTTACAAAAAAAAAAAAAAATATCCAACTCAATTGGAGTGTAAATAAATAACTAGCAATAGGCAGTAAAGGAAATTTCAAGAGTTCTAGCACAAATTTCAAATGAGCTTAATCTGTCCCTCCAGGAAAATGCGGCCGCATCGGCATCCGATACAGCCGCATCCTGTGGCCTTCCGCATCCGACTCCGCATCCGTCAGCACAAAGCTTAAAATAAAAATAATAAAAAATTGCCTCTTTTTATTTTCTTTACAGAAAATGTTGGCCTTGTATTTTTTTCCTCGTAAATCATCTCTCTGTTATGTATTATTATATTTGTTATTTTCAATGTATAATGTAAGCATTTGAGTGTATTCCTCTTTGTTGGATTTTGTGCTTGTGTCCGGATGAAACTTATAGATGATCTCAAACTAAGTACATTGGTGGTATGCTCTTGGAATCTACATCTGATCCCGATTTGTTCCTAGTTCCCCTATGTCTTACTTTTTCTTGGGTGCTTTATTAATTGTAATTCTAGAACTTTTTACTATCCCATTTTCTTCCTCTTTACTGGCGCTGATATGACCTTAATGTGTTGCAAGCGCAGTAAGACCCTAAAAAAACAAGCAATAGTCTGTTATATATTTCTGCTTTTTAGTCGTTTTTAATGAAAATGTAGCTTTTAAACCTATCAGTATTCATATTTATTGTGAAAATTAGATTTTGGGGGTTGCAAAAGCACGCAAAGCATGCACAAATGTCGGATTTTTGGCATAATTTATGGCATAATGTCGAATTTATGGCATAATTTATGGCATAATTTTCCATTTTTTTGGCATAATATTGGCATAATTTTGCCCCAAATATGGCATAATTCCGTGGGGACAGCTTAATAGATAATTACTACCGCATCAAATAGAAATATGATTCTTTATTGCTTTTTAGGGGAATGAGCATAGCAAAACGAGAACTTATCAATCAACTGTTTATTTAGAACATTGTCTTCCTTTAACAACCCATATATTATACTCACAATATCACTGGGTATTTCATAGATCCCTCCTTTGCCTTTGTTAGGACCCCAAGCATTGCTATTATAGATGGTATCATTGATTATAGGGTGACCTGAGAATAAAACAAAAATATATCTTTATCATTATTATTATGACTTCGGATAAAGGATAAAGGGGAGAAGCTGGAAGAGGAGGAGGAGAAGAAAAAGAAGAAGAAGATGAAGTGAAGGGGATAATAAGAAAAAGGAAGCAGAGAGGGAAGCGTAGGAGGATATTTTTAAGTGCATAGAGCAGCATTGGTCATAAGACCATGGTTAAACCCTATATAACTGTGTGATGCAGTGCATAATGCAATCATCGCCCTCTTATTCCTCGTTTTTACGGATTCCTTTATAATACCTGAAATTTACAAAGTTCGCAATTTTATTTATTCAAATTTTATGTAATCCTCATTTTCACAGATTCTTCATCTTAAATATTTTGTCAAAGCAAGGATGAGGAACACGTGCTTCACTGTATTAATTTTGTCAACATCTGAGTATAAGATGATCGAAAGTCTATCAGTCTGATAGTTGACAGAAGACATGACTTACCTAAATATTGGAGATGTACTCTAATCTGGTGGGTTCTGCCCGACCCAATAACACCTAAGAGGAAAAATAAGAAAAATAATGACGATGATGATGATATGATGTGGATGATGATGCTGCTCTAATAATAATAATAATAATAATAATAATAATAATAATAATAATAATAATAATAGCAATAATAATAATAATAATAATAATAATAATAATAATAATAATAATAATAACAATAATAATAATAATAATAATAATAATAAATACATAATCAATAATAATAATAACAATAATAAGAATAACAATAAAAATAATAATAATAATAATAATAATAATAATAATAATAATAATAATAATAATAATAATAATAATAATAATAATAATAATAATAATAATAATAATAATAATAATAATAATAATAATAATTGCCCACAGTCTGAATAACACCTTCAAGCCGAGTGCCCACTACTGTCCATTTACAAATTAGACATTGAAAGTGCCTGCTCTATTATAATTTTGTTTGTTTGTCCTCGGGCATTAAAACAACAACAGAGACTGATTCTCGCTCGTTGCTGCATTTATGAGTTTACCGTCTCACTAGCCATATGAACAAATCTCCAGATACATTTGACAGGGCAGAGTAAAGTAGTTGTTAAGTACATAAATAATTGATTGACATGGTCTGTTGTGTGTTTCACTTCATTTTTTTTTTTTCATTTCTGAATGGGTTGAAAAGATAGGAGGCAGGGATAGTTTTAGAGGGGGATAATTTTAGATGTATTATCTTAAACAATCGACAGACACAATATCAATGAATGTCTCCAACTCAAATATGACCATTTTGAAGTAGCCATTTTTACATAAGGGCTAGTCTTATCACAGTTATGTCAAAAAAAAATAAAAATGATTTTAAAAAAACGAATGCACAATATTGGACCATATAGATTGATATGTAACTACAAAAACTTCATTGATCACTTGTAATTCATTGAATCTAAAGTGCCCATGCAGTCCACGTCAGAAAAGTAAGATGGCCTTTAAGATGTAACCATTTCAATACTGTTGTCTCCACTCATAAGCACAACCCTCAAGAATCAAGCAAATTGAATGGTATGCTTTATGCAAGAGACAACAGAAAGGAGTGAATGACAAATTAGCAAAGCATTTAATCTTTTCAGTAAACTATTTTTATTGGTTTATTTTCTCTCTTGTTGTTTGCTGCATTTTAAAAAATTGATAAAAATTTACTTGCTTATGAGCTGAGTCTGTTTGGATGAGCGTGCTCTTAAAGGGGTAAGTCCATATAATAAAAATTTTGTTTGATGCCAGAATTGTACTATAGCTAGATCGTGCTTAAAAATGGAGACAGCAAGATCAAAAATGAATTTTGAATTTATTACAGAGAGAAACCACATATAAAGATAGCAAGAAATTTCAAGTGTTTATTCTGCTTGATATCTGTTTTCTTTCTACCTAGTGAC
The DNA here is from genome assembly GCF_034508935.2 of Berghia stephanieae. Lineage (NCBI taxonomy): Eukaryota > Metazoa > Mollusca > Gastropoda > Nudibranchia > Aeolidiidae > Berghia > Berghia stephanieae. The sequence goes on along the minus strand of NC_088366.1, from coordinate 18,728,866 downwards.
CCGATGATTATTAATTAGGTAAAGGTCACTGTATAACTGTTGCCAATTACGTCATGATATAAAAAAAGAAAGTCGTTCATAACAAAAAATGTTTAAACACACATTATCATTGTTACTGCTCATACACGTCATTTCCTAATAATATAAAACCTAACAATGTTACATCATGGAATAAGCTAGCAGATTTAAGATTTTTCTATTCCCCCCCCCCCCCTTTCCCCCTACATTTGACGACACTTGATGTTCCATTGTGACTGAGACGGGTGAAGGTAGTCTGACTTGGCTTGCCTTTCTCATCCACGACCGTTAGGCACAGTCTATTGGACAGAGCCAGCAATGGTTGCTCTACAGTAATGGTATCACTGGAAGAGAAAAGAGTAATAGTTTTACTTCTCAGGTGTGAATAAATACACGACTCTAGAAGGAATATTATTAATATTGGCAATGATGGACAATGTATGAGTATAAGAATGCCCCATGGTTGTTTTATACTGTGAAATGGATGTTTGGTTATGTGATGCCTGCTGGAGGAATGAAAAATTAAAATTTCTGGATTCATTCGAGCTTCAAACTGTATATTTGTGACATAAACTTACCATGGAAACTCTCCCATGACACGACAGACGTATTCTTTCTGTACTTGTCTGGTCATGACCTGATCGCTTAATCTCTTGGTCACCTCAACAGATTTCCCAAAAACCAACACCCCAGATGCCAATCGGTCAATGCGGTAAATATCTGAAAGAAGATCATGATCAAAGTGTGAGTTTTTGAGGGGCTTTGTGCTCTTGTGGTATAACACACACCTTCAGACTGGATAGTCCTTGGTTCGAGTCCTGCTCTTGGCTCTTGCTGATGCAAAGTTGAGTCCTTGGAAAAGGCTCTTTAATCATATTTTCACATTGCACTCAACAGTAAAATAAGTACCAGGCTGGTAACAATGTTGTCAATGTTGAAAAATATTTGTATCACTGTCTTACAGGCATCATATCTCGTCTTACACGATAAGTGTTGCTGTTGTCTCAGGACCCCTTGTAAAACATTTTGAGCATATTTAGTAGATATTGCTTTATATAAAAGCAAAAGTTGTTTTTTGTTTTTTTTTTTCTTCCTTTCATGCTAATCATAACTTTTATTATTAAGTTTCTATGCCCTTATCTGACTTGGACTGCAGGTGGAAATGGAAATTAAAGTTAGTATTGAAAAAAAGCTAATCAAAATGGCAAGTTGACACATGCTTTTTGTCTTTAAATAATGTTGAGCAATAGCATGAAATAAAAAAAAAATTGAAAGATGGTGAGAAATGAAGGGGAAAAAAAACACAACACCCCCCCCCCCCCTTCCAACAAATAAAAATGTAAACTCACTTATTATCAAATTAAAAATCAATCCAAGCGAAAAAAAATCAAATCATTATCTTGATGAAGAATCTTGAAATTATTCTTAATCTAAAATACTTTTTCCAGACTTTCAAGGTATACTTACTACCTGTTGCACATTTGAACACAAATGCAACTGATCAAAAGATTGTACTTACTGTGTATATTGGAGTAACCCATCTCTTTTTCAAGGATAAATGTGAGGGAGTTGTATCGATACCAACCACAAGTGTGAACTGGGATAGAGGACGGTTTGTTGATTACCAGAACATCATCATTATCCGCAAGAATCTCTATCGGACTGTTTGTCACTGGGTTTTCGTGTCTGAAAAATTAACAGATGGTCATTTTTGTATTTTGAACAGACAAAGATATCAAAATATTTTTTAAGACTAGGGGAACAGCATAACAATTGACAGTTTCTATCAATGTCTCTAATTTGAATACTGACACTGACAAATAATTCAGAATTCAGACACTAAAATACTGCCATCGAAAGTATTATAAAAGTGACTTCAATGTGGGTTTATGTACATATGAAAGACAAAGTATGAGAATGGAGAATTAATTTTTAAAAACATAAACAGTCCAAAAGCTTATGTCTAGGATTATATATCAAGAATCCATTGACAGAAAGATTTCCTATTGATAATTCTCGAGTGAACTGAAATATTAAAATAACTGGCCTTCTTTCATTTATAATATTCATTAGATACAGCCTCAAATACCATCTGACTCAAAAGAAAGGTGATAAAAAGTAAAAATTCATAGGAGTCTCTTCAATCAATTCAATGAACAAATATAAAACTTGCAACGTTAAAATGGGAGTTTTCTTGTTTTAATGTTGTGTTTTGTTTTTTGATGTTTAAAAAAAAAAAATTTAACAGAAATTTTAACATGACATTATATTCATGACTATATTCATGATAAAAAGGAAAAATTAATCAAAACCTAAAATAAAAACAAAATGTGAAAAGTAGCAAACATATTATTCATTCAAACCGTTCATGAACACCTATAAAACAAGATCTTATTAAATAAAATCCCAGAGCCAAATGAAAGTCTATGTGGAAGTCATAAAATAACGATGGAAAAAATATGACAAACTTATTAAAGTCAGACCTCAATGACATCCATGCAAAATATTTAACAAAGCAAGAAATTCACAATACACCTTCATTCATGCTTCTTCAATCACAACAAACATGGAAACTTTGAATTATATATTCAAAAAAAGTCTCTGTTGTTTTGTTGTTTTTTTTTAATTGTTTTTTATTCGAGGCTATGCCAAAGAGTTGTAATTTTCAAGGTGAGTCTAGAGTTATTTCAATATAACTGTTCTACATGTTCTAAAACTCAATAATAAAACAATTGAACTGGATGATATACAGTCATGCAGATAGATTATGGAACACTTGTAGAGATACTTTTAAGTAGATTAATAATCACTTCAAAATAATTAATAATGATTCTCTCTCTCACCGATGTATCTGTTGTGAAATGTAGTCGCAGTCTTTCAGCACATAGTCCAAAGATGATTGAGCGCCGTTGACATGAATTTTCCCCTCCTTTAAGGCTTTATCCTGCATTGAAAAATTGAAACCAAATTAAAGGGTAAAACCTAGATGGCAAAACTTAATACCTGTGCCTAAAGGTTGGAATAAAAATTATAAAAAGCATATTTTACATTTTGTAATGCTTTTCAATTTTAAGTTATCTTAACAGTTAAGCAATTGTTTATTAAATAAAAGTATCATGATAAAGTTGAGGAAAATAATGATATTTTCAAAATCTGAATGAAACATTGTGTATGATATGTTAGCAGATAAATCAGAATGAAAAATAGAAGGAAAAAATTGTCTCATAAACATAAACAGAAATGTACAAGAATAGTTAGTTAGAGAAAATAATAATTTAAGGAGACAATGGAAACCGTGTTTAAAATCTTTAAAGAGGAGCCAAAATCAAGAGTGTTTTAAGGAATTCAATTGTCTGAAAGTTGCCTGTTGAGTTGAGCAATGGAATGGTACCAATCTTTCTTGTGAAAACTCATAGAAGACAGCTAATTACATAGTACCTATAAGTTACATTCCATTTATTGTGGCATATTTTTATTTCACATTATTATTTATTTTTGTATGTACGAATCTTACATAATAGTTTTACATGTCCATAATTTAAAGAGCTACAAATCATCATAGTTCAAGACCTTTCTCTGGATCTTATTAAAAACATTTTTACATGATGTAACATTCCATGTCATTTATGTGATAACACATCAATTAGCTCAATGAGAGAACATTTAACTCAAGTAGAACTCTGGTCCATTTATCAGGACGAACTTTACTGGGTCAGTGGTGCGCCCGTCCAGATATGAGGATGAGCTGGCCTTGACAATGAGTGCACTGGTCCAGTGATGACGATAAGGTCAATCCCGTTTATGAATAGAATTGTTAACCATTCTATATTTGGAAATGTAGTAAAAATTTAATTGATTATGATAAGTTAATGGTTTAGTTTTGTCCTTGAACTTGTTGAAGGTGAGTTAGTGACCTTTCAAGCCATAAACGAAGCCAAGAAAGTGCTCCCGCCCACCTCAATGCCTCTACCACGCTGATTTGCATGCTCTGGCCCATCTGTTACATCTTGTATAATCTCATATAAAGGACATAAAGAATGCCTGTTACCCACGTGTGTGTGTGTTTGTAGGAAATTCCTTTATTGTATGTGTGCGTGTGTGTGTGTGTTTGCATCTCTGTATGTGCATGTCTATGTGTCAGACTAATGTGTGTATAGATCAAATTATAAGTTTTATAGCATTGCTCCCTCTCGTTCCAAAAATCAATTATTCGAAGTAGAAAGAAGACTGAAGTTCTAGATATTTGTGATCCTCAAGTTTTGAGTTTTGAGACAACTTATGGAGAATGGAAATAATTTAATAACCGAGTTTATCGCTGACTTACACTATTTACTTTTTTTAAAAATATATTTTTCAATACATATGTTCCAGTAATCTGTCAAGGTACTGTTTTAAAAAATTGAAAAAATTACAGGTTTCATAAATTCTTACGAAGTTTGCTCTCTCTCTCTCTCTCTCTCTCTCTCTCTCTCTCTCTCTCTCCCTCCCTCCCTCCCTCCCTCCCTCCCTCCCTCCCTCCCTCCCTCCCTCCCTCCCTCCCTCCTCCCTCCCTCCCTCCCTCCCTCCCTCCCTCCCTCCCTCCCTCCCTCCCTCCCTCCCTCCCTCCCCTCCCTCCCTCCCTCCCTCCCTCCCTCCCTCCCTCCCTCCCTCCCTCCCTCCCTCCCTCCCTCCCTCCCTCCCTCCCTCCCTCCCTCCCTCCCTCCCTCCCTCCCTCCCTCCCTCCCTCCCTCCCTCCCTCCCTCCCTCCCTCCCTCTCCTCCCTCCTCTCTCTCTCTCTCTCTCTCTCTCTCTCTCTCTCTCTCTCTCTCTCTCTCTCTCTCTCTCTCTCTCTCTCTCTCTCTCTCTCTCTCTCTCTCTCTCTCTCTCTCTCTCTCTCTCTCTCTCTCTCTCTCTCTCTCTCTCTCTCTCTCTCTCTCTCTCTCTCTCTCTCTCTCTCAATAAATATCTTATTTCCTTTGAAGAAAATGTATAGGTTGTACCATAATTTATCGCTATTAGCTCAAAAAAAAAAAAGGATATTTTCTGGGGTGAGTGCTAAATGTTGAATACTGCTCGGCTAGCTGCCATTGTTACATTGATCAGCTGTGGCAACTAGCCACGGTGAGTGTAACTTCCAGAATGCACTGTAGCATCACAAGTGAAACATCACCCTCTATCATCTCTTGCAACAATTTTGAGCACAGAGTCATATGAATGTGAATAATTTTAGCTTTATCTAGTAATAAGACATACCAAGTCGATCTGTTTGTAATATTCAAACTCGGTTTCCAGAACATCTTTCAGGGTCCTTCCTACCCATTTCACTTTAGCAGTGTCAACAATTACCCAGTGGTATGGGTACACTTTTCTAAGACCTGAATGATTTAAAAGGATAATATCTCATCAAAATATTAGGGTATTGATTTGATAATGATAAACGTGACCTGTCATCTCAAAATTGTATCAAGTTGGGATGAACTACATGCTAAATATTGATTTTAATGTTAAAATGACCAGAAATGGGAAATTATATTTTTTGATATTGTTACTTTAAGAAATCATATTTGTTAGCTTTATTAAAACATAAAACTTAATCAAATCAAAATCTCATAAATTTGAAACAATAACTGTAACTATCAATTTTAGAATCTAAATCAACATGACATAATACCGCTTGTCATAATACCACTTTGAGGCAGTGGGTCACACTGGCAACTAGTGCCGCGCTGAGGACCGGACCGAGGACCGGTCCCACGGTCTTTTAGCTGTGAACCGTGGTCCAGTCCCAAAGAGGAAGACCGCCGGCGGTCCTCACTTCTTATCACCTTTCAACGGTCTCGCGCCATACTACTTCCCCAGCGATTCGTTGCCTCGGTCCTTTGCCTATCTTCCACCAATCACCACCCATCCCACTTAATTAATCGCACCCACCCCCCTTTGCCATACACTAAACGACACAGACGACCATAGAGGCAGACGACCACCTCCCTCCACTCCGCAAACCGCCCTTTCGTGTGTGAGATGGGGGGAACAGGAGGCGCACGCCTTGGACGATTCCATTATACGGGGTAAATTTCAAAATTTACTACACCATAATGATCGCAATGACAATGATCTATGATGAAGGCATGACCCCTCTTCTCTAATGGGTTATTGTTTGAAATGTATGTGACTACTAAAGATGTGTGTGTGTGTGTGTGTGTGTGTGTGTGTGTGTGTGTGTGTGTGTGTGTCGAACCTAGCAAGTTGCAAGTCTGATTTTTTGTTTTCTTTTGTCCATCTCTTGTCGCCACTCCTTTCTATCGCATTGTTGTCATTTAATATAATACAATAATATTAAAATTTCGTTTGGTGTTTTAACTAATCAAGTAATATGAGTTTCATTAGTTTCTTCTGTCCAAAAAAACCAGTTATAACGTCTGTATTTTTAAAAGGTCCAATAGAATATTTGGGGACCCCGATAGCTCAGTTGATAGAGCACTCTCTTTATACGCAAAGGGCCAGAGATCGATCCCGGGTGCAGTCGATTTTTTTCTGAATCCCTGTCTACTCAGCAATGAATGGGTAGCTGAGTTTGTTAGATCTGGCGAAAAGTCACCATCGACCCCTCTTATCACCTCATCCACCCCCTCTTATTATAACTTCACGTCTCTCTCTTACTCTTCAATGCTCGCTGCCCTCTAATGTGTGTGTGTGTGTGGGGGGGGGGGGGGGGGGGGGGGTAGGAGTTGCGTGTGTGTATCAACGCCACGAACAACTCGATCAACGCCTTGGGCGATGCCATTATCTCCGTTAATGGGGATAAATTTCAAATTTTATTAAATTATCGAAGTAACAATGAAGTACGGTGAGCAAATAAAGAAGGCATCACCCCTCTTCTCTAATTAGGTTACAATTTGAAATGAGTGTGACTACTCCGTGTGTTTTACTCCTGTAGGCCACGGTTTTCATCGTGTAGCGGTCTTTAACGGTTCAAGAATGAACGGACCGGTCTAGAGACCGGTCCTTGCGGTCTTCATTTCCCAAGGACCGTAGGACCGTGGTCCTTAAGCTTGCCAAGGACCGCCCCGCACTACTGGCAACCCCATTTACATATAAGGGTAAACTGGAAAGTTTTGATTCCCCTCTTGTAATTTCAAAACTATAATCGATACTTAATTGACAAAGGTATCAAAAGAAAGCTTAGTTAATGTCCTTTCCATTTATCATGTTAAATTTCAGCATAGTCACTGTTCCCAACCACACAGAGCCACCAAAGCCGCGCCAGCTATTGCATCACCAAAGAAGAATTTTTTTAAACGTGAGCTTTTATTTAAAACACTTTACAAGAGGATCCAGGATTACAGCAATATTGAACACATGACACCTGTAGGGTTTATCAGATTTCTCAACAGAGACATTACCAGTTAGGTACTCATTTTACACCTGTATGTGAGTAATGATCCTTTGCACCTCCACAGCCAGGACTCAAACAGAGACCTGCATATCGTAAGCCAAGGGTCATACCACAAGACCACATGTTGAGAATGTATAACGTCCTGAAAATTGCAAACAAAGAATCAGTAGTCAACTACTAACAAAAATGAGCAATGGCATCACATGCTACAGCCAGTACGAACATAGGCAAAAATGTTTCTATCCAAGAACGACATCTAAATTATAACACAATCAACCATCACCATCACTCTACACAAATAAAATAAAATGGTTACCATTTTCAAAGTAGTACGATGTTTCATTACCATCCTCTTGACCAAGGGTGAATCCAGCTTCTTTTGCTTTCTTCCTCAATTCTGCATTATGTTGAGCTATGACTTTCTGAGGTAACAGAAGAAGAAGACAAGGAGGATAAATATAACAGTGATACATCTCTTCTTTTTTACAATTGTTTGACGAACCTATTAAAGAGCAAATCTAAAAACTATTTCTAAAATATGTTCCGGTATGGTGCAGAGTTTTTTAAATGGGATAAAAGCATTTTATTCTTCAAATTTTTTTTTTTAATACTATGGCAAAGAAGATGTGACATAGGCCAGAGGGAAGGAAATTCCATGAACTACTGTACTGTGATTAAAACCGAAACATGCCTTTTACACTTGTAAGTATTTAAGAACAGTAGGTGTTAAAGTAAAAAGGTCACTAGCTCGTCTGCTAGAACAATTGTAACTGGTCAATCTCATTCAGTTCTTTCTTTTTTTCTCTTTTATGTTTGGAATTAAAAAAAACAAACATGAAAAAACAAAACAAAACATTTTAAAGTCTTTCCTTCGAGCTTTGCTTCCAATGATTTTTAGACATTTTTATTTTTTTTATTTTTGACATAATATACTAAAAATGGAAAAGAAACAGTTTCACCAACAAACCTTTCTCCTCTTCAACGCTGTTTTTGATAATCTTGGTAGCTTCTCAATTGGTTCTGCTGCAAGTCGTCTGGTAGCATCGTCAGCAGAGTCACCATCACTAGTTTTGTCCATCCTGACAAAATACATACTCAATAAATTTTTGTGAGCTGTGTACTGAGCATAATATAAAAGGAAATAAATAAATAAATTGATCTTTTATATAGCGCAATATTCACTTAATGTGCTCAAAGCACTTTACAAAGGGTCCCTGACCAACAGCAACATTTTACAAATAGAACGAGACATAACACCTGCTAGGCGATATTACAATTTTTTTTCGGACAGAGACAACGTTGTTAACGTCCAGGTACTCAATTTACACCTGAGTACGGTGAGAGAATGTGATTAAAGAGCCTTTTCCAAGGACTTAATTATGCACTGACCTAGGCTCGAACCCAGGACCTTCTGATCCGAAAGCGAGTGTCATACCACAAGACCACATAGCCACATAATGATTAGATATTGTTAAATTAATTTGAGCGACACCTAGCATGACAGTAGACACAGTCAATTTGAGCGACACCTAATGCAACACAAGAGATTGCTACTATATTTGAGAGACACCTTCTAATTAACACTAGATTTGCAGTAAGAATTCCAGCCAATAGTCACTAAGAGTCATAAAAATAAAAACATCTGTATATTCCTTGATAATATAATTTTGATTACTCACAATTGACATTTACAATGAAAAGTTTTTAGAAATTTCTTTTAGGGGAAAGCGTGGCTCAGTGATACGGTCTTTGCTTCGAACCCAAAAGGTACCGAGTTTGAATACCCGCTGTACTGTGTGGTCTTGAGCAAGTCATCTTGCCCTAGCTTAATTTGCAGTGCTGCACTAGCTGATGCCTGGGTTAGTCCGGTCTTCCCTTGGAATAGACCCTAGAGACAAATTTCCCATTTGGGATGAATAAAGGGAATTTTATTTTATTTTTTAAATTTTATGATTAAGATATATCACCACGAGACAAGGAGGCTTTGTAGTGGGTTTGAATCTGGACTGGAAGTCCTAGAGTTAGATTTCCAAAGCCAAAGTAGACAACTTTTATCAAATTTCTCAATTTTTAAACTTCCCTCTTAATTTCAAAGTTTACTTTAAATATAAAGTTTATTGATATTGTTACTTTTTTCTTTTTAATTCCTTAAGTCTTAAGTAATTTGTTGTATCATTACCGTACCTTTCTTTATCATCATATATTCGTTTACCATGTTTTTAATTGTTATTAAATCATACATGACCCTCACTACAAAGACAAATGCTGCTGCAGCAGCAGATGGTAACAGTAACAACAGAACAAATGCAGATAAAGAGAGAGAGAGAGAGAGAGAGAGAGAGAGAGAGAGAGAGAGAGAGAGAGAGAGAGAGAGAGAGAGAGAGAGAGAGAGATTGGGGGAGGGGGGGGGGCACTGAGTTTTATTCCCAGTGATGTAATGTCATAATGTCTCATGTCACTTCTCATTCTCAAAGAATGTCCCTCCTTCGCCTTCATTTTCATCTTGCGCCTGTATTGTGACTGGCTGCCTCTATTCTCATCCCTCTCCCCCCCCCCATTCCGGCCGATTGGATTACCGAAAAAAACGTCGCCGGCTTTTTGCGATTTGGATTTGATTGATTTTTTTTAATTGTGCAACTTGTGACAAGAAACTTAACAAATTTCTGCATTACAACCTTTGGATTAAACATACAACAATTATGGACTACTATTATGAAGACTAGGACTAGGAGGGGGATGAGAATAGTCACTTCGATTGTGACTCACCTTCCCGTACCGATATCCGTCTTCCAAATAAATGTACAACTTATTTATGATATGGAGTTGACAAATGAAAAGACAATTATGAGTGCAGGGGTAGTCGAAGTAGAAGTTAAGTTAGAGACGGATTTTTGTTGGGGTTTTTTCCACAGAATTCTGTGTTTTGTTTACATTTTACATGCTGGATGTTTCAATGCTGAGTGACCTCCCCTCGACCCTGTAAAAAAAAGTAGTATTGAAATTTCGAAAAATTGATATCAGCTTTACATGAGATAGTCTTTGAAAATCAAAAGGAACTGTGTTTTCCGTCCACATGATACCCAGCAGAGTTTTCCGTCCACCAGCTCGAACACCTAACTTGTTTTTGTTTGTTTTTAAGGGTTTTACGACACTTGCAACACCTTAAGGTCGTACCAGCGCCAGTAAAAAGGATGAAAATTGGATAGTAAAAATATTATAGATGTACAACTAAAAAGACGAGGAAAAAGTAAAAAGTAAGACAAAGGGGAATGGTACAAATAGGGAACAGATGTAGATTCCAAGAGCACACTATCAGTCTACACTTAGTTTGAGATTACCTAAATGTTTCACCTAGACATGAGCACAAGATCCCACTAAGAGGAATACACTCAAATGTTTACAAATCATATGTTAAAATAAATAAATAACAGTACATAAAAGGGAGATGATTTACAAGGAAAAAAATATCATCTCTCAAAACTATAACTATACATTCAACTGTTTCCCTCCCAGCCAAGGACTCCGGCCAGGGTCAGGACAAAACTTAGTAATCTCATTCCAAGACAAAGACAGAAAGCAATTGGAAAACAGATAAAGGGGTATAGAAGACACATCAAGTAGCTCCCTGCCCACCATGGGAGGAACCCCTCACTCACCCCACTCCGATTACAGTTACGCTGTGCTAAAACAGCCGGCCACCTCGCCTTCTCGTTCCAAATAAAAAGCATGAATTTAAAAAAAATATTTTTGTTTTGTTTTTAAGTATTTAGTCCAAAGGAAGGTTAATAGGTTGGGATTACTATTACGGTAGCTGGATTTGTTAAAATTGACAGAAAGTACTCTGTACCATGTGAAGCGAATATGATATCGATATGCTTATAAACATCACCCTTGTACTGGTAACAAATGCACCAAATATGTTATTTTCTGCTATGAACAATAAGTAAATAATGATCTTATACACTGCCCCGACTGACACATTTGACAAGGAGACACGCGTCGACATCATCTAAGGGCTCCCTGGTGGACATCCATCGCATTTGATGCAAATCAGGGCACACGCCGCTTTGATGCAAATGCAAGAGATTAGTAGCCAAAGATATCCAGCGGGGAGGGAAAATGACAACCAGTGAAAATGTGCATTTATGACAAATTAGGTTATTCAACGGATGCGACCCATGACGAATTTGTGGTGATGTATATTCCCATTTCTCTTTTAAACAATGTATAAGGCTTTTTTAAATAATAATAATTAAAAAAAAAAAAAGAAGCCCAACTTATAAAAAAAAACTAAAGCAATAAAATCCCAATCTTATTTTTATGAAAAACAACGTGAAACCCTCATGGAAATATCGAAAAATGACGCAAAATGATGTCCATTGCAACAATGTTAAACTAGGCCCATAAGTGGGTTCAAATGTCAGACCTGCATATATGTACACGTCGGTTTTTACGAAGTGTCAGGTGGCTAGGCAACAAGTATGAGATCCACCACCATCCCTATTAACACGACATTGAAAAATAATGGAAGAAAAGAAAATGCATACCTATATATGCACTGCCATATTCTAGAATCAATGTGCACAGTCGTTCTTGCTGCACCATTTGCATATGGAACAGCATCCCTGAATATGAAAAATGTCAGAGCAACAAATAGCCTGACAATATTAGTTATCTCGACTAGTTTAAATTCAATCTATCAATATTATGACAGTGCTACCCCACCACACCTAGTTGTGTCAATCTTCATCACATTTATGAAGCTGCAACTATTTTGGATTGAAAGTAAAACAGACATGTGGATAGGTATAGGTAAATAAATTAATAAATATTAGGCTTTTATATAGCACAATATCACTAATTGTGCTCAAAGCGCTTTACAAGGGGTCCCTGACCAACAGAAACACTAAACATGTAGAACGAGGCATGACGCCTGTAAGGTGATTAATATTACATATTTTTTATGACAGGCACAACGGCCAGGTACTGTTAACGGCCAGGTACTCATTTTACACCGGAGTACGGCGAGAGAGCGTGAGTAAAGAGCCTTTTCCAAGGAATCAACTATGCGCAGAGCGAGGCTCGAACCCAGGACAATCTGATCAGAAAGCGAGTGTCATACTCATACGACTAGACCACATAGCCTTTCATTTCCATTCTTCACATTAAGTAGTCATTCAGAGCCATAAATCCCATGCAGCTCGAATTTAATACAATAGCTTAAACAAACGGAAAATAGCAACGGAAAATATGTAGGGATTTGTTACAAGTGTTCGGGTGACATACTTATTTGCAAATATGTGCTTGGGCATTTCGTATAATGAAGTATCATTAATACTTCTATTACAATATGGTTTCCCAAAAGGTAGCAAGCAATTGTTGTTGTACATTTCACGCCATAGAAACCAGAATAAACTCCGGCTCCACGGGCCTAATGGTTCTGAAGGACTACTTTTTATTTATTTTTTTTTTATTGAATGCAACAGAATAACGAAATGAGTATTGGTTTAATTTGATTTATTTGTCAATTTTATCAACATTTAAATTACATAGAAATTTTCCAAACAAAAAAAAATTGTGAGCATTTTATATTTCTTCATGCTCAACTCGATGTGCCTATCATGTTATCAATTCTCCCCCAGTTGACCACATGGAACCAACGTTCCTTTGTATACAGAACAAATTGTCCTTTAAGCAGCATTTGCCAGTAGCACCAACCACTGCCAGTTTTGAGGTATTCATCTCATTCACACCAGAGTTGAATGGGAAATGTAGGACTGCATTGATGGTGGTTGTCTTCCTTCCATCCGACTATAGCGTCAAAACCGTGATACTGGTACAATAGTTATGATTCACTGCCTGGAGAGTCAGTGAAGCATGAAGTTTGTTATTCTGGATTCCGGATAATATTCTAATTCATCTTTCCTAATTTGTGACAAACCGTCTCAGAATGGTATATGTTAGGGTGCTCATTTTGCCATTTTCCCCCATATTATTTTCACCATGATACCACAATGTTTTGATGTGTCTTTGTGTTGTAATTCAATCTTCATATATCTAAAATATTTTAAACTATTCCAACAATTTGAAGATCATATCTGTGCATATTAAAATCAGAAGGCATAGAGGTACGGTATTTTCTAATTCTACTTATATCAGGGTGCGGGGGTAGATGAAGTGCATTGTTGTACTTGGAATTGGAAAGTTTTCTCTTATCTTCCGCTCATTGTTCAAGAGAAAGTAAGTTGTTGGTGTGTAACATGTTGAGTGATCCGTTTTGGCTGGTGATTGCTTCATCCTTCCATACATGCCTGGAAATTAGACATCTCAAACACGGATATATGATCTTTGTGTTTGAATGACAGCAAGATCACGACTGAAAATCACCCTCTAGAAATTGTACCATATTTTCACGTGTGGTCCTAACTGCTGTCATTGCAACTCTATTGTGTTTTGTCAGGCATTTTGTTTGTCAATGTTTAGCAACTTGACTTTAAGTGTCATTTTAGAGACATAGAATGCTTCCCATGGTCACCTTCAACTTTCGACTCAGATTTCTTCGGATGGATTGACATCATCAAACAAAGCCAACACTTTAAATTCTGCATATTGATCTTACATAATATACAACATGTGAATTTTGGAGGCTCTACTCTATAATCCTACCACATAAGATTTAGATTTCATCGTTATCATAAATAAATGTCATGTTATATACTTAAACAAAATCACTTTTATCTTTATTGAATATTTCCTAAGAGGTTTTCGTTTTCTAATTGCATCCTCAAGTTTTCAATAACTGAGAATGCATTTTACCTTGCCACCAGCTCAGTCCCAAGTCTCTTTCATTGCTTAAGTTTGCTCTTTGGAAAATTACACTTTCTGTCTATCAGGGACATTGACTCTTCTCTGAATCTGAAGCAAACTGCATGTCCTCAGACTGCACTAATGTTCTGGCTATGCATGCTCTTGCATCCTGTAAAATTCTACGTTTTCTTAATTTCTTACTAATGACAAATGACGAATCTCAGATGAGTGGTAAGTGTACCTGCAATTCAACCACTACAATACCTGACTGACATATGAACAGACCTGGTTCAACTCTGTATTCACCAGATATTTTCTCTTCTGACCTCTTTGACCTATTAGATCAGGTGGGAAGTTCTCTGCAATAGATTAGCATTCTGTCCATGGGTTAGCAGGCAATTGCAGCAATCTATTTCCTGTCAGCGGAAACAAATAAACTCTTGTTCCTTATCCCGATAGCCAAATTGGTGGAGAATTCGACTTGCAAGTCGATGGACTGACATCTGTATTGATTTTACCCTTTATGTTCAACAAGCAGCTATTAGATAAATATAAGTCAGAAAAGTGAGTGGAACAGATAAAAAACAAACAAAACAAACTTGAGCTTTATACGGTGCAATATCCACTAAACTTGCTCAAAGCACTATACAAAATGTCCCTAGCCAACAGCAACACGTAACATGCAGGTTGAGACATGACGCCTGTTAAGCAATGTTACAATTCTTTTCGGACAAGAAACAATGCTGTTTACGGTTAAGTACTCATTTTACACCTGAGTACGTTGAGAGAATGTGAGAAAAGAGCCTTTTCCAAGGACTCAACTATGCGCTGCTCGGAACTCAAACCCAGGACCTTCTAATCTGAAGGCAAATGTCATACCACTAGACCACATGGCCGCATAATAACAAAAAATGAAGTGAGTAGAGAAGTGCCACAAGACAATAGAGAATAAAGAATCAGTTATTAGATAGCTGGATGGTTAGATATGCGGAAAGTACCTCGTGATTGACTGGTTTCTAATCCTATGAATGGATACCATACAACTGTTAACCTACACAATGCTTCAGAAACTGGGATACATTCTCGTTCCATGGGCCTGGTGGCTCCTTTCCATGTTCTGGTGTTAATTTAGGACTATTATAAGGGAGTTTTAATTAACAACAACGCTCTATTTAGTTTTATGATATATTTATTTCATGTAATTTCCTCCAACATAAACTGGTCCTCATCTCGCCAATCTTCATGAGCCCAATATGGCATCTCCGTCTCATATTCCCAATCAGGACCCTGATAAAAAGATAGAGAGACGGTAAGAGACGGTAAACAAATGAGAAAATAATAAATAAACAAATTTACAGACCTTTATACAGACCTTCCTTCTGCTACAAACAAATTGTAAAACTACGAATTTTTGCCTCCATCTAAAGAGCAAAATAATTTACTCAAATTCAACAAATCATATCGAAAATGAAAATATGGTGTGTAAGCACTTAGACTTAAAATTCAAGTAACCAGGTCAGTTTATATACAGTGCAACACGCATTCGTCAAACTACATTGGACAATGGGAAAAGTTCGTGAACATGGCTGTAAGACAAGGGATTCAAACTGTGATGTAGCCATCATCCCTACAGATACTGAGCATAACTCACAGTTTTAATTCAGGCGATTGAAAAATATGCATGGCGTTGTCAGGCGTTTCAATGTATTTCCTTCACCAGTGTGTCAAATTATTGTGATAAAAACTCACAATCTGAGGGTTTGATTGCTTCGAGTGAAGTGACAGACAAGTACTTAAGATGGCTATGCCTGAGACTGACTATAATTACTGATATTAAGGCAATCACAAGACGAAAATGAAAAGTGAGTTGTTCCTACAGGTGCTCAAGGAAACAATTGATACAATTGGTTGAACTATTGAATACAATTCTCAGTAATTAACTTTGTTTTCGCTATCATCATCTTGTTTTATGATGAAATCATTTTGTCAGTATCAGGTTATAAGTTCATGAAGGCCACGGCACAACACAACTTGCTCTGTGATCTCTATCTCTCTCTCTCTCTCTCTCTTTTCATGGGCAATGGGAAAGGGGGTGGGAGAGGAGCCTCAAAAGTTATCCTTGTTTAGTTCGTCAACACAACGAAACCGTTCATGGATGCCGTGAAAAACATTTGCTAACACAATGATAGAAATATTTGGGAACTGTTCTTGTTTGTTGAAGCCGTGAATTTATCGAAAGTAGCCGTGAATTTGTCGAATGTGTGTTTGACAAATGTGTGTTGCACTGTATATAGGCTATTTACACTGTTCTGAATGCTCTTAGCACTCAAGATTTTTTCTTTTTTTTAATGGTTTTACGGCATTTGCAACACATTAAGGTTATATCAGCGCCAGTAAAAATGAAGAAAGTGGGATTGTAAAAAGTTCTAGAATTACAATTTAAGCACAAAAGAAAAGTTAAGACAAAGGGGAATTGGTTTAAATAGGGAACAGATGTAGATTCCAAGAGCACACCGTCAAAGTACTTAGTTTGAGATCCCTAAAACTTAAAGTCTCATCCGGACACAAGCACAGGTCCCAACAAAGAGGAATACACTCAAATGTTTACCAATCATATAATATAATATGTAAACTAAACATAATACAATGCATAACAGAGATGATTTACAAGGAAAAAAATATCATCTCCCAAAACTATAACTATACATTCGACTATATCCCTCCCAGCCAAGGAACTCCGGCAAGGATCAGGACAAAACTAAGTAATCTCATTCAAAGGCAATGACAGGAAACAATTGGAAAACGGGTATGGGGGATAGAAGACACAGCATGTACCTCCCTGCCCACTATGGGAGGTCAGGATCCCCACCCAGCACTCAAGATTTATACAACCAAATGTCTATTCTATACGGCACAAGTCTTGTTTAAGTTACACCTGCATCACTGAATATATCCAAGTAATCATTCACAACTGAGTTTAGTGGTAATGTGAGTTAAGTCTTATTTAAGTTACAGCAGCATCAATGAATATCTCCAAGTAATCATCCACAACTGAGTTGAGTGGTAATGTGAGTAAGTCTTATTGAAGTTACACCAGCGTCAATGATAGTTACAGCAGCATCAATGAATGAATTCAAGTAATCATCCACAACTGAGTTGAGTGGTAATGTGAGTAAGTCTTATTTAAGAAACACCAGCGTCAATGATAGTTACAGCAGCATCAATGAATGAATTCAAGTAATCGTTCACAACTGAGTTGAGTGGTAATATGGGTTAAGTGTCTATGTAGGTATATACTATACCACTTGACTACTGGTGCCTTTCCTCCTTATAAAACATCTTGATCATGATACCTCTCGAACAAAACTAAAATTCTACCATACTGCTTTTAAAGAAATCAACTCCTTTAAATTTTGCTAATTATGTAAATCTTAACCATCATGCCCTGTATAGCCTTTATCAAGTCAAATAGTTCTGTGAAAAATGGGCGCGGGTATAAGATTAAGATAAAGACCTGAAAATGTGTTTATTGAACATGCCAGACAAAGTAGAGACAAAAATACAAGAACGATGACTGAGTTTGTTTTTTTTTTAAATTATTTTTTTTTCTGCTTTATTTGCACTGTTTTATACACACCTGTTTCAATGCCCTAACTCACTGGGCAATTTTCTCTCTTTCTGCAAATGAGAGTGGTGATTACCGTTCAAAGGAAAATTTCCCTTAACACATGAATAAGTTCACAAAAACTGAAAAGTGGGCCAAATTTTGGTACAAAGGTTGTTCTTTGGTGAAACACCTTGCCCACATTACTAGTCTCGACTGTGGTGTGAATGACTCCCTGGCTTTAGGCAGTGATTAATAATAACAGCAAGAATTTTTTTAAAATAGTGCAAAACAGGCAACATGTACTGCATAAAATTGGAATTTGGTGGCATATGGCCTGCTGGAGAAAAAAAGAAACATTGTGAAGAGCATTGAATATGATGAAATATTGAAATGTTGTAAA
Source organism: Berghia stephanieae (assembly GCF_034508935.2). Taxonomy (NCBI): domain Eukaryota; kingdom Metazoa; phylum Mollusca; class Gastropoda; order Nudibranchia; family Aeolidiidae; genus Berghia; species Berghia stephanieae. The sequence goes on along the minus strand of NC_088366.1, from coordinate 18,710,659 downwards.
TTAATATGTATTATGTTTTTTTTGTTTTGTATGGTCTGATATCTCATACAGTCATGAAAGACATCATTCAATAGACAAAAATGAATGAACATAACATATTTTACCTTATATTTCAAAGCATGGAGAAACATAACTAATTCTCTTGGCTTGGGATTGTCAGCCATTCGGCACAGATCACATGACCGGTCAACCTTCCATTTTGTCAAATCAAAACCAGGACGAGTTTTCTTCCCAGTGACACATGGAGTATCCCCGTCATTCTCATTAACATCTGAATTTTTATATCTCATATCATTATCCGTTGAAGAGTGTCGATTGGGATATTTATCATTTCTGCTGGCCAATCGGGTCTCTTGTTTCATCTCTTCCAATTTCTTTTGAAAAAGTGGATTCTCTCCTCCTTCCCACTGCTTTTCTCGTTCTCTTTTAAGGATAGTGGCATGCACCTGGAAAGACAGTTTCGTGAACCAAAATTTGAAATAAAAAATGGTGCATCCTTATATATAATATAAGTCTCTCTAATCGGACTCAGTATTATAAAAACTTAGCCTCTTTGAGCAGCAGTATGATTCCTGTTTATGGAAAATTCTGGAAAGAACATAGATACAAAGATATAGAAATCAAAGCATTATGAAGCACATCAAGCATAGCAAAATTGCGGATTAGAAGGTCCAGGGTTCGAGTTCTGCTCTGAGTGGCATATAGTTGAGTCACTGGGGGAAAAGGCTCTTTTCTCACATTCTCTCACTGTACTCAGATGTAAAAAGAGTACCTGACTGTTAACAGCATTGTCTCTGTCTAAAAAAAAATGTAATATCTCCTAACAGGTTTATGCACTGTCCAACATGTTAAGTGTTGTACCTGACTAGGGACCTCTTGTAAAGCGCTTTGAGCACGTTTAGTGGATATTGCTGTGAATAAATGCTCAAAATTCTTAATACTTACAATATCATTGGATACTTCATAGATTCCCCCCTTCCCTTTGTTAGGACCCCAGGCATTGCTGTTATAGAAGGCATCATTAATTATAGGATGGCCTGAAAACAAAACAAAACAAAACAAAAAGTAATTCTTCAAAGCCATAGGCCCATGGAGCCAGAATTTATCCTGGTTCTTAAACACCGTTAAAACATAAGTAACAATTCATTGGGCATCGCACTTTGCATAATCTTTGAGATAAAAATATTTAAAAATGAGAAACATTAAAGCGCAGAAGAAAATTTAAAATAACATGAACAAATAAATAAAAAAACAAAATAAAACACAACCATACATTCTTATTGCTAACATATTATGAATGCTCAGTCATATACATATTTTAAAGCAAAACAGTTCGCTTTCAAAGGCATTTTTAAATTCATTATGTTCTAAACAATGATTAAAGTTAAAGACCAACATTTCTCAAAGACAATCAATTCACTAGAAGACCCTTATTAAGTAATCATTACATACAGGATAATGAACATGTCTATGAAAAAGTCACATCAGCAAATGATCAAACACACACAAAAATTACAATTTCCTAACAAAACCAAATAGTAATAATAATAATAATAATAATAATAATAATAATAATAATAATAATAATAATAATAACAATAACAATAATAATAATAATAATAATAATAATAATAATAATAATAATAATAATAATAATAATAATAATAATAATAATAATAATAATAATAATAATAATAACAATAATAATAATAATAATAATAATACATGACATTTGTATAGCGCCTTACCCCGATTTCAACAGGCTCTAGGCACTTTACGTTCTTAAAATAAATTTTAAAAATATAATGGAAAAATAAAAATTTATCAATTTCAATGGCTTACAAAGCAATAGACATTACTATTTACACACATGGTAGGCAAACCTTCATTTTAAATATCAGAAATCATGAAACAAAAGGGTGCGTTAACATAATAGACATTATATTTACACACATGGTAGGCAAACCTTCATTTTAAATATCAGAAATCATGAAACAAAAGGTGTGTGTTAACATAATAGACATTACTATTTACACACATGGTAGGCAAACCTTCATTTTAAATATCAGAAATCATGAAACAAAAGGGTGCGTTAACACAATAGACATTACTATTTACACACATGGTAGGCAAACCTTCATTTTAAATATCAGAAATCATGAAACAAAAGGGTGCGTTAACACGGTATAAGAAACAAGCAAGAAAAGAGAGACGATGAGCTGTGCAATTACACACCTAGATATTGTAGATGGACTCGAATCTGATGAGTCCTGCCGGTGATGGGAAAACCTGAAATATAACATAGGAATCTGCATTACTATTGCTATAACTATCCTGTTTTATATAATAATATACTGGATGAACCTAGTGATTTGCACAATATATTATTTATTATTATCATTATTATTTATTTATTTATCTATCAATTTATTATTATTATTATTATTATTATTATTATTATTATTATTATTATTATTATTATTATTATTATAATTTTTAAATAAATACTATTATTATTGTTAATTAATTATTGATCATTATTAGTATTATCATATATTAAATATTATTATTATTAATATCATTATTATCATTGATATTACTACTATCATTATTAATGTATTACATTATAATTATTATTATTATTATTATTATTATTATTATTATTATTATTATCATTATTATTATCTTAACTATTATTATTATTATCATTATTATTATTATTATTATCATTAATATTATCATCATCGTCATCCTCATCATCATTACTATGCCAGAACATGCACCAAATATCGATCACAAGCACATTTGAAACTCATGGCCACAGATTTTGTTTATTGATTTATCAACTATTTACCTTTTTTCTTTACTCTTAAATCCATTAAAAGCTCTCTTTAACCTATATTATATATACATTTTTTTCAAAAACTAGAAAAGTAATTTTGAATAAATAACAATGAGAAGAAATTTTAAAAATTTGCATTATAAAACTAAGCAATAGCCTCATCATTTGGTACGACAAACTGTAAATGATTGGCAGAAATGGATATTATGAGACCGACTTGATAACAATGAATAGTTTGTCATGTTGAAACTGAAATCAATGAATCTAAAATTATAAACTTTTTCACTCAGTTTGCATAACATGTGATCTATAAACTAAACCTAGTAACACCCTGAGGTGTATAGAGATGTTTAAAATTTAATTATAAGTCAAATGTGTTAAATTTTTGTTGAATTACTATAAATTTATTGAAAAAGTAGTCCTTCAGAGCCATTAGACCCATGGAATCAGAGTTTATCACACTTTCTATGGCGAAGCAATTGTTTGCTACCCTTTGGATAGAAACTAGTCTATCGCAAAGTAAGTACTTGTCACCTGATCTAACAGACCCAGCTACCCAATTACTGCTGGGTGGATAATGGGGGAAGGAAAAAAAAGTCTTAAAATCATGTGGGAACAACTTTCGTCTCCTTGCATGTGGAGTGAGTGTGCTACCAACTGAGACATCAGGATCCCTATTTGTTGAGACAAATAGATGATATTGATATCTTTGCAAAACAAAACAAAATAAAAAAAATAAAAAAACAACCTTAGTCATTCTGAACTTTCTGGCCTAAATTTAGATTATTTTTTTTTTTGGATAGATTGATTGGTAAAATCTAACAAGTAAAAGGACACGCATCGAGTGCAGTTGAGGTTTTTTTCAGACTCCTTTGTTCACACAAGCATCCTATCCATGAGGTAGCAAACAATCACTGTTATTGTTGAGCAATACGGGAACAAATAAACCCTATGGCTCTGAGAGACTACTTTATTTATGTTATTATAACACCTGGTTCACCCTGACCTAACACCAACTTGAGGTGAAGGGAGGAAGTGTCGATCAATTCATAATCTCTATAAACAGACCTACATTTGACCACGCTGGACCTTCCATTGTAACTAAGGCGAGTGAAGATCGTCTGGCTTGGTTTGCCATTTGGTGAAACTATTTGAAGACGAGGCTTGTGAGACAGTTCCTTTAAAGGTTGATCCACTGTCAAGGTTTCACTGGTACAATAAAATCATTGAAAGATTCAATAATTACTAATAATATTTATTGAAGGTTTTGATGACAGCAGCTGATAAAGACGAATTAATAAATCATGCAGTTGTTGTCATTCAACTGAAAATGCTCATATATGCTTGAAATTTAGTTATATGGATAAACACCCTTCAGCTCAACCATCATCATCTTCTTTTTTTTTTTGTATTACACTGGCTTTTCTCCTATGACCAGAGTTGCCAACCCAGAACGGGATTAGGGAGTTTTAAAAATATGGATTTTTACCCCAAAATTTGTAATATTTTCCTGGAACTAAAAGCACTCTCTCTCTCTCTCTCTCTCTCTCTCTCTCTCTCTCTCTCTCTCTCTCTCTCTCTCTCTCTCTCTCTCTCTCTCTCATACACACACACACACAAACACAAACTAAGACACAAATACACACTAAGACACAAACACATACACAACAACAACTAAAACCCCCCAACTAAAATCAAACATTTTCTCCATTCAAATATCAAAAAGTCACTTCAGTTACATTTTGAGGCATAGCAGAATTGGGACTAAAAATGGCAAAATTTCCGGATACAACAGTTTTTTACAGGCAGTCAAAATGACTCAAATATATTTGAAAAGAAGAAAAGTTAACTAACAATTTTAAAATAAATAGAATGTGCGAAATCAGGACATTATGGGACGTTATGAGTGTATAAAGTGTTGGCAGGCCACAAAACACACATTATTTTCACAATTAAAAAGAGAAATTGATTTAATTACAACAGAAAAGCCAAGAAGTTACAACTCATTTTAACTGTCAGTTTGAAAACCTCAGTATGAATAGAAAAATTGAGAGAAATATTGTATAATAATTGATTCTTTTAAATTCGTCAGGCTGTGATTTCCCAGAGGATACTTCTACCTTCTTATTCAAAATTACTTATTTTATTGTAAAATTGCTTCAAACGTCAATTTATAGACTAGGCAGCCATCTAGTCAATAAAATAGATTGCCAGATGTTTTAGGTGGTGAACAACTGAAAAAAAAAAATGGACAAAGACATTGGACATATAAATGTCTGCATTGCACTTAAATTGCTAAGAGTGTCAATACTTACATAGCAATATAGTTATTATTCTTCAATTAGTCTTAACTTCCATAAAATAACTAGACACTCAGAATATTTGTTTTGAAATTCAACACAAATATGCTCTAAACGGTTTTGTGATCTAGTGGTCTTAAACTCGCCTCCAGACTTCCTGTCCAATATGTCCACGCTGTGGGCAAGAACCCCAGACGACAGAGCATCTAGTCGAAAGGTGTGTTGTGACGATGCTACCAGGCGGGTTCGCGACGGTGCACGAATGCGGACCGGACTTTGCTGATTGGGTCGATCGTCATAACATAGTAGTGTGAACCATAAGAGGCTGCTGCTACCTCCAGACCAAACGATCCTTGATTTGAGTCTCGCACTAAACGGTGCAAAGTTGACTCTTTGGAATAGACTTTCTACTCATAATTTCTCTCACAGTATTCAAGTGTAAAATAAGTACCTGGCTGGTAGCTGCATATTAACATTATTTACAACATGACATACCTTGGAAACTCCCCAATAACACGACAGATGTACTCTTTCTGCATTTGTCTTTTCATGACTTGGTCATTCAATTTCTTGATGGCTTTCTCAGTTTTTCCAAGAATCAACACACCCGATGTCAGCCTGTCAAGCCGGCAACTCACTGAACGAGTAAAAGGAAAATGGTCAATTTTATAGCACATGTTGAGAAAGAGTATTCTAAATAAAGATGCTCTCGTGGCAGTATCTTGATTGATTTAATAATAATAAAAGATTATCTTTTTTTTAAAAATATGCTCACTTATATTGCACATTTTAAGGTTTTACCATAGCAAATACATTTGATAAACATATAATAATTTATGTGTCTTTTTTATACTCACATTTGTTCACATCTCAATTGAGTGATGTGGATAAAGAGTTCTGCCCTCTAAAGATTCTAGAGCAATAGTTTTGCAATAGATGTCACTCACTCAGACATTGACCATGCTCAATATCGCTTGAATTGGTAACAAGACAAAAGTTAAAGTACAGACTCACTCTATCAGCCATCAACATTCATCAAACAGCTTTACATAAAAGCTTTAATATATGATATTTTATTTTCTCTCTGGGTCTGCTTTAAAAAAAAAAAACCGCTAGCAACAGCAAACTTTAAGTATGTACTTTAAGTTTAAGCTTAAGGTAGGATCTTGGCTAAATTTTAAATTTCACAGTTAGAGTATCAAAAGATAATGACACCAACGTGATGTAATCTTTTAATTAATAAGCTAATTAAGCGAAAACTATGTGTACCCAAGTAAGCACCAACAAGATCTATTAACTACTAAAACTATATATATTGCTGGTACAGAATTTTACACTATCTTTATTCAAAAACAACTGATTTCACAGAAACAGACTAAAGTTGTGATGAAAGAGGACCCCAATTTTCTTTTTAATAAGTCCAAAATAATAAATCGTATTATCATGATATAGACGGGTTTGTAAGTAGATTTTAAGATTTTACGACTTTTGGTTATTTTTTAATTAAATCAAACAATATTCACTAAATATACCAAAAGCGCTTTACTAAGCAATATGAAACATACAACCTTCATATTTTGTACTATGATGGTAGAGATTTTTTTTCAAATGACAAAATAATAATTGTGTTAAGTTCTTGGTGCATCAAACAAGTGAATGTGCCTTTAAATTTTCGAAAGAGTAGAACAGCTGACACCAAGGAAGTCTAAGGCTGAAGTTAAACTAGCAAATGAATTGCTTCTTACTTTGTAGATTGAAATAACCCATCTCTTTAGCCAGGATGGAGACCACAGAGTTAGACTGATACCGTCCACAGGGATGGCAAGGAATGGAAGATGGTTTGTTTACAACCACCACATCCTCTGTATCGGCCAAAATCTCCAGTGGACGGTCTGTTACTGGGTTTTCATGGCTGTCAAAGAGAGATGAAATAATAATTGAAAGGAAACCCAAATAATAACATTAAAAAATTTTAAAAACCTCCCCATGGTCAAATCCATAATGAAATCAAATCTAAAATTGTTTGTTTTGTTTGTTTTTAAGGGTTTTACGGCGCTTGCAACACATTTAGGTTATATCAGCGCCAGTAAAAAGGAAGAAAATGGGATAGTAAAAAGTTATAGAATTACAATTAAAGCACCCAAGAAAAAGTAAGACATAGGGGAACTGGGAACAAATAGGGATCAGATGTAGATTCCAAGATCATACCACCAATGTACTTAGTTTGAGATCACCTAAAAGTCTCATCCAGACACAAGCACAGGTCCCAACTAAGAGGAATACACTCAAATGTTTACCAATCATATAATATAATATGTAAACTCAACATAATACAATGCATAACAGAGAGATGATTTACAAGGAAAAAAATATCATCTCCCAAAACTATAACTATACATTCGACTGTTTCCCTCCCTGCCAAGGAGCTCCGGCAAGGATCAGGACAAAACCAAGTAATCTCATTCCAAGACAATGACAGGAAACAATTGGGAAACGGGTATGGGGGGATAGAAGACACAGCATGTACCTCCCTGCCCACTATGGGAGGTCAGGATCCCCAACCAGGAATTTTTTTTGTTTGTTTATTGCTTTAGGTCTCTTCCAACACAATTGAGGTTATATGAGAGACCGCTGAAACAAAAAAAAACAAGCAATCTAACAAAAATAGTACAAATGTAAATCAAAATCATAACCTAAAGATATCATAAGCTAAATTATAAATAACCAAGAACAAACAGGCAGAAGATTTACAGAAAAAAAAATATCCCCTGTCAAAAATACAATCACAAACCAAAGAAACAGGATAGGCTAGTAAAGAGAAGAAGAAACGACATCACTATCGGATCGTACACCCATGCGAACATCATAGGTATATGATTCAAGGGTGATGCTCCCATCCAACCACCCGCCACCCAGGAATCTAAAATTATGCAGCTATATGGTCTTGTGGTATGACACTTGGCTTTGGACTGGAAGGTCTATAGTTTGAGTCCGGCCTTTGAGTGGTGCATAGTTGAGTCCTTGGGAAAGGCTATTTACTCACATTCTCTCATCATACACAGGTGTAAAATGAGTACCTGGCTTTTAACAGGTGTCATGTCTCATCTTACGTGTTAAATGTTGATGTTGGCTAGGGACCCCTTGTTAAGCACTTCTTCTAGCATGTTTAGTGGATATAGCGCTATATAAATTCTCAAGTTGTTTTTAAAAAAAAAAAAAAAATTACACTTTTCTTTACTTCAAAATGGCTTCGTTTGTGAAAAAAAATGTTCTCTTTCAAATTGAAAAATTGATTAAAAAAATAAAAGCAGACGTTAAGGTAAAAAAAATGGTTTAAATTAAATACAAATAATACTGCACAACTCTCTGATGATCAAAAATATAATATGTGTGTAGATAACTCTTACTGCAATCTTATGCTCGGAGACATGTCATAAAATCCTTCTTCACTAACCTACAATTACAAGGAAAGAGTAATAATTCTCTGAATATTATAAAAAAGAAAGGTGAAATAAAATAAGCTCTCAATTTCTACAAATTTTATAATTAGTTATGGAAAAGACTGCTATTCTTATTATCTTTTCGTACAAAAACAAAACAAAATACAAAAACTGGCAAACAAAAAACAAACAAACAAAAAATAAAATCAGAACAGAAAACAAAAACAAACAAAGCAAAAAAAGAAACCAAAACAAAAAAAAAAACAAAAAAACCCAAAAGACAAACAACATAAAACAAACTAACAAACAAAAAGAAACCATACCAAAGAAACACACAAATAAATGTTCAATTATAAATTATAACAGTAAAACTCGAAGGTTGGCCAAATCTGTTTTGAATCAATCATAAAATTTCTACTTTTTAACAATAATAATAATAATAATAATAATAATAATAATAATAATAATAATAATAATAATAATAATAATCATCATCATCATCATCATCATGATAATAATCCCCACTTAGGTTACAGATCTTTAAAAAAATACCAAAAAACAAAACAAAAAAAAACCCAAAAAAACCCAAAAAACAGCACTATACTATAACTCCAGCTTCATCAAAGTTAGGGTTGCATTGTTGTAACTGCTCTCTTGGTTAAAAAAGTAGGGTTTTTATTTGGCTCACTTTGTCAGAGTGAACCTGCATTTGAAAATTGAATGTGAAGGTCATATTTAAAATTTGAGTTAAATATAGACTTTTATAAGGAAGAATGACTATTATTTCTTAAACTGCAACAAGCTCCGTATTTTCAAATTCCAATCAATTAAACTTTACATTGGCTATGTGGTCTTGTGGTATGACACTCGCTTTCGGATCAGAAGTTCCTGGGTCGAGCCTCTCTCTGCACATTGTGAGTCCTTGGAGAAGGCTCTTTACTCACATTCTCTCACTGTACTCAGGTGTAAAATGAGTACCTGGCCGTTAACAGCATTGTCTCTGTCCGAACAAAAATTGTAATACTGATTTACAGGCATCATGTCCCGTCCTACATGTTAAATGTTGCTGTTGGCCAGGGACCCCTTGTAAAGCACTTTGAGCACGTTAAGTGGACATTGCAATATATAAAAGCTCATATTTTTTTTACATTGCATTTTTGGCATAATACCAGAGTTGGGCAGTGAGTCACTGTTGGACTATTGGTTCTTACCTGTGTCTCAAACGAGAGATGTAATCACAATCTTTAATCACATGGTTTACGGATGGTCGAGCACCATTTATGAGAATTTTACCTTCTTGCAGGGCCTTCTCCTGATTAAAGAAAATGGATATAAACTTTAAAATTGCAATTGAATGATGAAAAACAAAGAAGACTCCATTGAGATTAACCTCACGCGGCACCAAAAATAGTGCTGAAACTTAACATTTAGCAAAAAGCCCCGGTTTCTGTGATCTAGCCTGAACGACGGTACCACTTGCCGATTACACGAGATAAAGCTGTCACTAATTAATTACCGCTGCAAGCGATTGAGTAGGGGAGATCACTGAGTAGCAAAAATATGCATAAAACATGCATTATAAAATTAATCTGTACTAAATGTTCAAATTATGAGTCAGTTTTTCTTCAGTTTACTTAAAGATCCATCTTTCTTCCTTTAAACTGCTTTTAAATGAAGAAATTTCATCCAGAACTAAATTATTACGGTATGAAATAAAAAGGCACCTAAAATTTAGAATTTTACCAAAAGTACATTGGATAAAATATTAATTGTATTAAAATGTCACCGTACAGATTTGTGTTCTATTTTATCATAGTGAAAACAGAATTGCCATTTAAGTGACGGTTATTGAGTTATGGTCATTTGAAGTGAAATCAGCTAAAATCCTTGAAAGTGAAAGAATGTTTTGTTACTGAGTTACTGACAAAGTTAATAATTTGAATTATATTGTTATGTGTAATCCGTAGCAGTCTATTAAAACCAGAAATATCATAAAGCCAATGTTTATCACGGGTTCTCTGTCATTTAAAGGACACCAACAATTGCTTCTTAATCTTTAGATAGGACTGCGGTATATCTCAAGTAATAGCTGATCAAACAATACCAGCTATCAAATCCAGCTCTTTGGACAAAATATTTTTAAAAAACCATTGGCGATAAATATTGGTACTTATAATTGTAAGCTTAATACTCTGTCTTTATCCAAGTTAATAATAGTCGAATTCCACATAGATATTTCCACTCATTGTCCTGTTGACATTTTTCTATACTATATGCATTACCGGTGGTGTGGATATTATTTCTGGCCCAAACCCTAAAACCCCTCTCCCCCGATAGACTAGCGTCCGATCCAGAGGGTAACTAGTGATTTTTATCATAATACTACAGAAAGAAGGATAAACTCCGACTCATGGACTTAGTGGGTCTTAGTGACTACTATTTGCCTATGTAAATCGAAAAGAAACTCGAATCTCTCGGGTGGAAAGAATGTAAAATGTAAAACGCCTTCAAAGACAAGAATTGCATCACTATGACCGACACTAACACTAACACGAGGGATGATTTTAAAAAAGAAGTAAAATATTATATTTAACAGTAATCTTTATTATGCTCGGTGGATTATGCGATAGACTATAGAATCCGTTCATCAGTAACATTGTTTATTTATAATCAAATAAACATTAAATTTTCACTACAGCCGAAACTGCAATATCAGACGACATTGCTGGAAGAAAGCATTATTAAGTCAGTCATGCCACTATACTTTGCACTGTGTTAAGAAAGAGTATTAAAAAGCAACTCTCTTAACAAATTATTTTGGATTCAATGATCATTTACTATTGATATGAAATAACACTACACTCCCCTATACTAGCCCACTTGCACTGGTAGGTTCGTGAAAAATGGATATTATTCAACTTTACAGGCATGTTACTTAGCTTTGGAGACTTAAATTAGCAAGATATTTATAGCACTATAATTTGCATTCTCTTGTATTTCTTTTAAGACAAAAAAATGTTTGGTCTACGGTTACATTATTTAAATACTTCACTTAACAAAACCTAACTTTTTATGGTCTTCTTACAACTTTTCTGTCAAAACTTATCTATGGTTTAACGATCAACGGCGCAAAGGATTGTAATGAGTTTGGTATCATAATAAAATCTGATTTTATCTCGTTTTGTTCCCACCTAAAACAATTCATGAACATAACATAATCTTAAAGTGTGCGTGATTAAAGACATCAATAAAATTGGCATATCGGTGAAAAAAATGGGCAGTCAGAAGTGCTCGTACAGGTAGCACAATGAGGTCAGTCAGGGGTCAGATTGTCGTCGAGGGTGGAGATTTAATGACTTTTGGATTTTCAGCTAAATGTTCGTTCGTTCGGTGCTGTGCTCACATGGAACTAATGAAAAATTAGTTACTGTTCTCTTATCAGTCTCTAAAAATAAAAGAGACATTATCATAATACAACAATATTGAGCATAGACTTTTGCACACATTAGTATATATTAGTGTGATTGTTAAGTGAAAGAGAGCCCTTGTGAATGGAACAAACACATTAATGTGCCCCATTTCTCTCCCATGTATTAATAAAATCTTAATGTAGATAATGAACAAGCCACAATGAGCTGATGGTTTTAACAAACTCCTGTTACTAATTTCCACAAATACCTTTTTTTGTGTGAGGGGGGTTAACTAAAGTAAAGAGCTACTGACATGAAGAACTATTTTTTTCCTCCTGGAGTTCCTCATTATCTCTGTGCTCTACTATACATCACTCCTCGTCAGTCCATTATAATACTTATAATTAAAATTATTTATATCGTCATCATTATCATTATTATTATCACTACACTTCAGAAAGGTTTACTCAAACTCCTAAGGACATGCAAAAAGTTCAAGTTTGAGGAAACTGTACCTTGTCATAACGGCAGTGTGGATCAGCTGTATGGACTTTTCTACGTACCCGAAATACTTAGTTTGATTATACTAATTGAGCTTTAATTGAGCTTTTATATAGTGCAATCCACTAAGTGTGCTCAAAGCGCTTTACAAGGGGTACCTGGTCCACATAAACTATTAACATGTAGGACGATACATGAGGTTTGTTATGTGATATTACAACTTTTTCCAACAGAGACAATGTTGTTAACGGGCAGGTACTAATTTTACACTTGAGTACAGTGAGAGAATGTGAGTAAATAGCCTTCTCCAAGGACTCAACTATGCACCAAGCGAGACTCAAACCCAGGACCTTCCACTCCGAAAACGAGTGTCATACCACTAGACCACATATCCATCGCGTTATGTGGCCTTCAGCAAACCACCTCTCCCTCACTCAATATGTGGCACTGCACTGCTGCTAAAAACTGGGTTATTCAAGTCTTTCTTGAAATAGACCCCAAGACAAATTTCTGTTTGAGGGTGAAAAAAGTGAACTTTATTATTTATTTACACTATTGATATGTTGAAGGAGATAACTTTATACATGATATATTACAAGCTGTTTGTGTGTGTATGTATGTATTAGCAACTCATGGCATGTGGCATTGAAATTAGAAAGATGAGCGAAGCGATAAGAGATAAGCAGTTAGTTGTTAGTTTTGCGAAGCAGCGATGGAGTGTATGAGTGGTTTTTGGTTTTGTGTGTCTGCATGTGTGTCATATTGTATACAAACACCTACAGTGTAGATAAATACACACGATAAACGCATACATAACTGTCAATGTCACAGTAAATAATCAGTGGTCAAAATCATCAGGTGCATTTTAAAATAACAACCTTAATTAATTGTATTTTTAAAAGTTGGTTAGGTGAAATTAGTTCGAAGAAACCGTGTTTGAGGTAAATATTAGTTAGAGGCAGGAATGGAATGATACCAAAAATAATAAGGAAAAGATTCTGGACATTTGAATGAGTTCAAGGAAATTATGTGTTCGATGAAACCGTGCTGGAGTGTCTTATCATTCTTCTTCTTATTTTTATTATTGTAACTCCATTTTCCTCGGTGACAGACAAATGCAAATCAGTCATAATATCTGGTGCAGTATGCTTCATTTCTCCCAAAATAGTCTTTCTGTAGCCTGTGTGCTGATTTGAAACCAAATCTAAGGCTTTAGTTTGTGCAAAATTTTCAATACATGAAAAAATAAAATAAAATACATTAAAAGCATGCCTTTCTTTCATTTTAAACTTGTATGCCATTTAGGTTTGAAAAATGCAAAGCATATATATATCTTCTATCACCATACCAAATCTTCCGGTTCATAGTGTAAGTCTTTCTCAAATACAGTCTTCAATGTCCTTCCTACCCATTTGTCTTTGGCACGATCAGCAATAACACTTTGGTATGGGTACACTTTACGAAGACCTGAAGAATTAAATAACAGTAACAGTTTTAATGCTCATTTTAAACATATATTTGAGATGCCTCCTCCTTTCCCATCAAGTCAAACTCTGCTATTATGATTGATTTGAACCAGATACTGAGAAGAGAATTGAAGGATAGATTATGAAATTATAGATAAATTACAATTATTTATTCTAATAAAACAAACAAAAATTTAATACATGAGAAAAGAAAACAAAAACAAAACAAAACAACACAAAAAACGAAAAAAAAAGCCCCAATTGAAATTTTACAAATTCGAAATAGATAACTGCAAGCCAAGAAACAATAGGAGGCGGAAAATGGGTGCCCGTCAATCATGAAAGAGACTGTGGGAAAGACAGAATGAAGGCTACTTGCCTAAACCCTATAAAAATTAATTATATGAAGAACATGCATCTGCAGCTCAACTCCTGATAATGCAGCTGACAAGGAATACAGGTTAGGGTGGGAAGACAGACCAGAGACTCCCCAGCATGCCATTACAAATTCGATCAATCTAACTTAAAATCTAAATTTCAGGCTTTGATTTTAAATTGAAGCAAATGGATTGGGTTAGGGTCATATTTGTCACATCTTACCACTCAGAAAAGTCATGTCCCAGATATGGACAAAAATATTACCATTTTCATGAAATCAAATAAAAATAAGGTGACCATTCTAAAAGGCAAATGATAACTATCAGAACCACAAGTAAAAAAAATAAAATATAAGAAAATTAGCCACAATTTTTTTCTTCGCAGGTATATCAGAAATGCTTATTAAGATTCACTTATTTTGGCCATTGTCAGTTGAGTGGCCTCTACTTTGCTCCGCTCAGTTACAGAAAAATTTGGCCTGATTTATCTCAACTCTATCCACACCCCACACCACTTCCACAACTTTATTATAAAAAGAAACATTTTAATTTAATGCTCTCTTTAATACAATTCAAGATCTTTTAAAGACACTTTTTTCATGTCATCCTGACTGAGAACAGTTTTGAACAGAGGAAAAAATATCACTGGGTCTAAGGTTTGATTCCGAGTAGAAGAAGACTATCTTTTAATGATTTATTTCTTCCATTTTTCTTTCTGCTTTGTCTGGCATTGTATTGACTTACTTGACATATTAAATAAATAAATTGAGCTTTCATATAGCGCAATATCCACTAAATGTGCTCAAAGCACTTTCCAAGGGGTCCAAGGCCAACAGCAACACGAAACATGTAGGATGTGACATGACACCTGTTAGGCGGTATTACATTTTATTTTGGACAGACACACACAATAGTGGAAACGACCAGGTACTCATTTGAGACCTGAGTACGGTGAGAGAATGTGAGGAAAGAGTCTTTTCCAAGGACTCGACTATGTGTCAAGCGAGGCTCGAACCCAGGACCTTTCAGTTCGAAAGCGAGTGTCTTACCACAAGTGTCTTACCACAAGACCACATAGCCGCACTTATTGCCGATCGCCTCCTAATCTATGGACTGGGATGCTTTGGCAGCTTTTCTGAATTTTTGAGTGAGTTTTTTCCCCTGATGACAGTCACCTGTGATGGATCTCAGGTATTTAAAATCCTTTTCGTATCACAATTCTTGTATGTCATCGAGGCACTTGGGGTCCTTATTTATCATAGCATAGATGTTTGTTGTGAGTATGCCTTTGTGTTTGTTATTTCTGCTCGATGTAAAGAATAGTACCATTGCCTTATTTGCTGGAATATTTCTGTCTCTCCTTAAAATATACATTGTATTATTAATATCTTTTTCGGATCATGCCTGTCTGGATTCATCAACAAAAGAAAAGAAAAAAAAAAAAAAGAAAATCCCTAGGCAGTGTCTCCACTGATATCAACGTTAATGACTTTTTCCTACAAAGGTATATGACTACTAATTACTGATTTGATTGGAAATAAAATTGAAGAAATTTAGTAATAGTCACCATTTTCAAAGTAGTAAGATGCTTCAATATATTTTTCTTGACTTGAATTCAATCCAGCATCCTCTATAGACAAAAAAAAAAAAAAAAAAAAAAAAGATGAAAAGATAAGATATATGAAAATTTCTTTCATTTTCCTCTCAGTTTAGAATTTTTGTATTTGTATACCTGACAACTTTCTGTATTCTGAAAGTGGAGTCAGAATATCAGAAAATAGGAATTTGAGACAAAAAATAGAATTTCGTAATTTAATTTAGGACAATCACCACACCACCATTGACAAGCTATCTTATCCCCTACTTCGAGATGAATGCAAGATGGCCCATTCTTATTTCAGGAATTGCACAGTGAAGATAATTGTATTATAGCTTCAAATGGCTGTAAAGGCACTCTCTGTATTGGACAGCTGATTGTCTATGAATTATACTTGGGGCCGTTATACTCGAGGGCAGAATTCGTTATTCTGTCATCTGCATTATTTGTGGCCGCGACTATCAGGGCGATCCGCAATTTTTGGCAAATTTCCCAAAATTGGCCAAATTTGGTAATTTTTGTAAAAGAGAAAAAAATTTTTAAAAAGCAACCCGGCTTGGAATTTTTGAAGGATATTAGGATTTTCAGTCCAAAGAACATTCCTTTTATGCCTCGCAGTGTATCTGCATACACTGCAATTCCTGATTTTTGTCATCTTCCTCAGCATGAGTTGACTAGATATATTGAGAAACTGGGGCCCAGTGCTGTGAGAGAGTCTGATACTGGAATCATTGATCTGACTCTTTTCTGGAAGTATGTCGCAGATCATGTTCCAGCTCTCGCTGCCTTGGCGTCCCGGTATGCCTTATCAACAAGCTCGTCAGCTGATGCTGAACAAAGTTTTTCTTTATATAATCTTGTTTTGTTTTCTAGAAGGCGTAGACTCACAGAAGACAACATCAAAGGACTAGTTTTCCTTAAATACAATAAATTCAGTGATGCCTCTTTTTTAGAGTAGTAAAGGAAAACTAGGCCTTTGATGAGTCTGAGAGAAAGGGTACGTTTGAGATAGTCTGTAGGTGTGAAAGTTTGATCAAACTTATACTGTGAATGAGAGGGAGTAGGCCCTATGTGTGACTGAGTTGAATGTTCGCCAGTATAAGTGTTCTATTCCACAGTGTCTGTGTGTATTTTGTGCGTGTGTGTGATTGTCTGAAAGTTAGGGTGCATAAATCGCGTTACAGTGTGGAAAAAAATAAATGCAGCCTCATTTAAGTGTAATAAAATGTCTTTTATATTTATTTTTCCATATATCGTGTTAATTTTTACCGGGAGGCTTAGTTCTGCTCAGCAAATTTTGTGGCAAATTTTGGCAATTTTTAGGCCCCAACAAGGCAAAAAATGCAGATGACAGGTTATTTTAAGTAATGCCCGTTTGGCGACCATAACACATAATTTTCTTTTCTTTTCACCATTTTCTTCTCTTTACATGTTTCTTATAATTTTCATTATTTTTTAAAATCTGAATTTTGGAGACAATAGTGGAAAGGAAAAGTGAAACTTGGAATGATAACACCAAAAGCGATAGGTTGGCATGTATGTATACAATAAGAAATGAATATGTTAAGCTAAAGAGAGAGAGAAAGAGAGAGGATATGTATGTATTTATGTATGTATGTATGTATGTATGTATGTATGTATGTATGTATGTATGTATGTATGTATGTATGTACATACGTATATATATGTATGCATGTATATATGTATGTATGTATGTATGTATGTATGTATGTATGTATGTATGTACATATGTACGGATGTATGTATGTATGGATGGATGTATGTACAGTGTGTGTTTGCATGTGTGTGTGAATCTTATGGGTCACAACTGTCTTTGGAGAGAGAATGTGTGCTAAGAAATTGGAGATGCAACAAAATAACAAGCTTCTGGCCTAAAGTGTCTGGTTATCCATCATACTCAGCTTCAAGCAAATGTTTTCAAACATGAGTGACAATTTAAAAAATGGGGGGAGGGAGAGGGTGAGGGATGGGGATGAAACCTCATCATGATGATTTAGAAGCACAAAAACAAAACACCATAATAATAATATCTATACCATTTTGAAAGTAGTACGATATTTCAAATTCTTTGGGACTTATGCAGAGTCCAGCTTCCTCTGCCTTCCTTTGGTTTCTTAATTCTGTGTTGTGCTGAGCAATAGCATTCTGTGATGAAACAAGAGGAAAAATTCAATTTAAAAAAGCGAGACTGAAAATAAATGGGTGAAACTGAGAAAAACAAGTATCAGAGAGGCAAGGATAATAACAGTGTTGGTAGCAAGTTAGTGAATATTATTGGTGCTGGCGGCAGGGACTCAATAAAATAAGGTGATAGGGACTCAGTTTATGATAACGTTTGTCTGGCCTTGGTGTTCTGTTTCGGAGCAATTTTATATATATATATAATATATATATATATATATATATATAATATATATATATATATATATATATATAATTTTTAATATTTACCACAATGTTTGATACAGTCTACATTAATGTTTCATGCCTAATTAGCCATCGTCAGGACTGAGTTGGTTTGTTGACTGTTGTTGTTTGTTGAAGTGGTTCCGGTTTGTAGTTGATTAACAAGAACTTCTGGCGATGTGGACATGTACCGTACATCTCATTTTTCGTGTTAAGTGTGGCTTCATGAGGGTGCCTGATTATAGTATATTTCTCTTCCAGGCATAGGCTACATTGTTTTGATGTTGGTGTGTATCCTGTTGCTTTAGATAAAATTTTCCATGAAATGTTGTGGTCTAGTTTTTTGTCTTTTAATTTCCAAATATGTTCGCTGAGTTTTGTGGATGTTTTTTTGTTAGTGTTTCTAAATGTTGAGGTGTGGAGGTTGTATCTTGTAATTATTTTCCGTTAGTTCTACATATTTTTCTTGCTTATTTGTTTTAGTTTCGGTGACTGTGGCTTGGTAAATTAAACTTGATTCTAAACATTGTGGTAAATACTAAAATAATAATTCGCTCCATTACTACATGTCGAGCACTTTTCGTACCATATTTGTATCAAACATGATTCAATATATATATATAATATATATATATATATATATATATATATATATAATCTATCAAGTTTTTAAAATGATACTGACTAATAAATAAATGCCTGACAAAAGTACAACGGTAAAAATACTAATTGAAACAGATAATACCTCGAGGACCTTAGGGAAGGCCTTCCAAAAATCCCCTCTTTAGGTTATGTGAAACTTGAAACTACTGAAGGCCTTCACCCTTTGTCTATCATTATCTATTTTTAAAAATCATTACAGATTTTTAAAAATAAATTGAGCTTTTATATAGCGCAATATCGATTAACGTGCTCAAAAATCTTTACAAAAGGTCCCTGACCAACAGCAACACATAACAAAATGAACGAGACATGATGCCTGTTAGTGTTAGGCGATAATATATTTTTTTTCAGACACAGACAACGCTGTTAACGGCCAGGTACTAATTTTACACCTGAGTATGGTGAGAGAATGATAGTAAAGTTGTAAAGTTAAAATTAAAGAGTCTTTTCCAAGGACTCAACTATGTGCCGTGCCAGGCTCGAACCTATGACTTTCGATCCAAAAGCGAGTGTCATACCACTAGACCACATAGCCGCACAAATCACAAAAAAATAATTCCTGATATCTACCCACTTTTTTTCTTCTCAAAGCTCTTTTCGACAGTTGAGGAAGCTTCTTCGAGGGATCATCTGTTGAATCTAAGACCTCCTCGTCTTGCATTATTCGGGTAGATAGGTGAGAAGATAGAAGCCCACTCAATCAAATAAAAATGGTCATAATCATATTTCATATATTCAATGTCAATCAGTCAGTCTTCTCCTACTCCTACTTTCACTCTCATTCTCGATTCCGTTTAGTTTAGTTATCTCGATAGATAGTGATAGTGTAGTCGTCTGAGTATAGGCAGAGACATAGAGTTTACTGAACACAGAACTCTTATCAAATTATAAGGTACTGATCAATACATAAATGAAAGCATTACTATAACACATTCATGTACGTGAAACTCGTAAATGAAGGGATCCAAAAAAGAATTTGTTAGGTGAGCCAATGGACGTTTAAAAGTGAAAGTGGGCCGAGCATCGAATTATTGGAAAATCCCCGTTAAAATATGAAGGGCAGGGTTGCCAGTTTGGCATTTTAAATGCCAGATTCCAAAAATCTGGCATTTTTGAAAACCGTTTGGCATTAGAAAAATCATTTGGCATTTGGCATTTTCATTTGGCATTTTCTTTTCTTGTATATTATACTTCAAATGACACCTTTTCTCAACCGTGGTGTAGTGGTTTAGCACTCCACTTAGTAGTCAGTAGGTAAAAAATTACCCCAACAGGAAATTAAGTATAATTCAAAAAAAAAAAAAAAAAAAAAGAAAAAAAAACACGCAAGCCACCAGGATATGATAGTAAATTGTCTATCAAAAGTGAGTAGTTTTCTTAGTGGGGATGGGAGTCAACAGACTTTGGCATTTTTTGGAGTGTTTTGGCATTTTTTGAGTCTTCCACTGGCATTTTGTTGAAAAATAATCTGGCAACCCTGATGAAGGGGCGTTACTCTGATCAAGTTTGAATTGAATGCGTGAGAAATTATGGCTTTGTGTTGGCTGTCAGCGATTTGATCCTCGTATATGTTTTGTTTTAGATATTTCAATTTTCAATTCTTTTGTGAGCTTTGCCAGATTAATTCTCTGTTTAAAAAATGAGATCTGTTAATGGCTCTCAAATAACAGCACTGTCACTTTCCATTCTATCCCGACTTAGTCAACGTTATTTATGAAGAAAGTGAAAGCGAAAGTAGGAGTAGGATGTCCTAAGCCTAAGTTACCTCGATACTTAGAGATGATTTCCAGCACAGGTTCTCAATAATCCTCTTCGCTGGACTCAGGTGTCATCTTTGTGGGTCTAAAAAAAAAAAGGTGTCATCTTTGTTTCTTCCGGTTGCAGATTACCGTGAAGACAATGTGGTGATGTGGTTTTTCCAATAGCTATCCTATCACTAGGCCTATAACTATAACTAGAGAGGTGGGCCTTTGGCCTACCAACCTCCGCTGCACGTCCAACTCGCCTTGAGCATGCATTCACGTAAAATATAAAGATTTTTTTTTAAAAACCTACCTCTGTTTTAAAAACTAGCATCTTTCACCTTTCTAAGAAACATTTTGATTTTTCAGAACTTTAGTTCGTTAAAAAATACCGGCCAATCTGACCCGTTGAGTCGAATGAAAACGAAATTTTGTTGTTTACACGGTTCAAAGGAAATGCCGTAAATTAGCTTTCATGGACTTCCTGTGTTGTTTTTACAGTGTCATGTGACCGTTTTGAGAAATTTGTCGTCTGCTAGAAATAATTAGACCGGTAGGGGGTAGATATTTTCGTTGGAGCAGAGAAAAAGTGAGTATTATTTCTTGGACTTGTAGAGAGGCCTAGGGTCCACCAGCAGTCAAGTTTATTGAATAAAAGAAAAAAAGGCCTTTTTACTGCACTAATGCACCAAATTGCATACCTATCTATGGACACTTTGTTCCGTATCTTTTTCCCAATAAACTTTTTTAAAAACCTGGGGCCAGGGTTGCTAGTTTGGCCTCCTGGTGGCCAAATTTGAGAAATTTGGCCTTTTCCCAAGCCATTTAGCCTCCCAAAATTTGGTTTGGCCACTTGGCCTCCTGTAACCAACTTTTTGGCTTCCTCTGACTTTCCCCGTTATATCGTTTTACTTTGGTACCGTTAAAACTTATTTTATTTGGCAATCTAAATATCTAAATGCAACACGTGCTAACGCCACAGATTGCATTTGCTAATGCTTCTATATATACGAATTTTCCTTATCCTATCTAAATTGTTTAACAAATCTAAAGAGTTTTCGCGAGGCTAAGGTGGGTTTGGTGGTATTTGGGCTCCTGCCGAGGAATCTGGCCTCTTGCTATAGCTAGTTTGGTCTCTTACTCAAAAATGATCTGGCAACCCTGCCTGGCTAGGCGGTACCTTGATAACAGAAACGATACCCACACAATTTCGCGAGGAATTAATCATGAAAACAATTAGGATATAATTTCAACACAACTTTTGAAATTCATCAAGGATTGTCCATTACCGAATGTTTTTTGATAGAAAACAAATGCATCTTCAAATCTAAACTGCTTTTGACGGTAAGCGGTAAGTTTTTTATTTATATTTCGGTCTAAACGAATGATTTATCCTGGTATAGAAGCTAAGTATTGGTAACACCGGCGCAGCTCTCTATAACTATATCACTATCCAGTCTGTTCTTGAATGAGTTAAATCTAAGTGAATTAGCACTGACAACTTTCTCTGGTAGACTGTTCCACACTTGAACCACTCTAACACCGAAATTATGCTTGCGCACATCTAGTCTGGCCCTTTGTGTGAAAAGTTTCTTAGAGTTACCCCTTGTTCCTGTTCTCAGGGAGTGCTCGGGCCAGAGTTTAAGTATATTACTATTACCAGCTTTTTGGTAATTTTCCATTTAACATTTTGTACACTTCAATCATGTCACCTCTTATTCTTCTATAACTTAGTGTTGGTAGTTTCAGTTTTCTCAATCTCTCTTCGTATGTCATCCTGTTCATACTCGGGAAGCTCTTCTTTGGATGCATTCTTTGACTTTGAGTTCGATGTGTTTACTTTTGAATGGTGCCCAGACTGAGCTGGTTCCAAGTGTGTTCACACTAGTGATTTGTACAGTGGAATGAAAGTATCTTCTCATTTAGGTATTGTAATATTCGGCGAATTGTTGCAAACATTGCAGTTGCCTTTTTCACTTTCTCATTGGTGGCTTTTCAAAGCTTAGATCATTATCGATGATAACTCCAATATCTTTTTCTTCATCCACCAACTCAAATTCATTTCCCATTAGATTATATCTGAAGCTTAACCATATTATTTGTAATGTAAAAAAAAGACGGGAGGCCTTCCGATAGCTCCTACAAAGGGAAATGACTCAAATAATATTCTCTCAATTAGCCTCAAGAAAAAATAAAATCTTGTACCTTAAACTAAACCTAATAGGAAAAAACAAACACTCTAGCACCTTTTTTGCTAAGACTTATGACTAACCCTAATAGAAAAAAGGCAGTGTCTACGTACACGGTAACCAGGCACCTAGCCTCAGGATCTACGTACACAGTAACTCCGGTAACTGGTTTGTCGCTGCAATACAAGCAGTGGATGGACCTCGCTCTGTGTGTGTATGTGTGTGTGTGTGTGTTTGTGTGTGTGTATTATTTTCAAAAATCAAACAATACAATTTAACCCATAAAAAGCGAGATTCAATCTTACTTTAACCTTACACCAGATCTTAGTCTTAATGTTATCATTAACAGACAAGCTATGCGATTTATAGCTTAATTGATGGAAACGATTTATTCTGCATTAACAATAGGGAAACTATTATCTGGATGAAAAAAAATCAGTGTTGCTGTTACACCTCCATAACACCCCTTTGATCTATGTTATCAGGCGAGTAGGAATGAAAGAAATCTAGGTCATAAGTTACTGTGCACCAAGCTCAATGCCACCTTCGCCCCTCTCTCCCAAAGCACGGTACAGGGTTACCGTGTATGTAGATCCTGATGCTAGGTGCCCGGTTACCATGTACGTAGACACTGTAGAAAAAATATCCTCCGATCTCGAGATAACCCTAATAGAAAAAAAAACAACCTCGGACTGCTTTGCACTACTTTTCAATACTTTACAAATCAAAACAATGGTCAAATTAGGAAATTTTAAACTTTCACAAATCTATCAAGGTTTGTTTTGTATAGAGTTTTAAAAATGCTTCTATATGATGACAAATTGAATAAATAAACGCCTGACTAAAGATCAACGGTGAAAATACATATTGAAAGAATACTGGGGATGTAGGAGCTTTCGGAATGTCTCCCAAAAAGAGACTGGTTAGATAGCCTATGATTGGTCGAAGACTTTGAAACACTTGATTCACAATTCTACACAAATGGACGGTGGCGGTAGATCAAAGAGGTGTACCAAATTTATTTACCGACTATTTTTCTTGGTGATAAAATTACAAAGTAATAATTTCGCATCAGAAAAAATAACTCTGTTCCTATCTCTTTATTTCAATAAAATTGATACCTCGAATGACAAAATCGACCCACAAATAAGGGAGTTATAAATTATTAATATTTTTTAAAGTTTACAATAATTGTCTTCAAAGTCATTTTTCATCACCAAAGTCGTAATTTTTTACCGATTTTTACCAAACAAAGTGCAATGTCAATGATTTTCACCCGCAAATAAAATAGGATCCAAATCGCAATTTCTGAAACATATTTTCTTTTCTGTCGGCAAATTTATAAAAATCAAAGCTGAAAACATCCTGCGACAGTGACAAGGCCTGTCATTTCCTTCACAACGATTGGATTTTACTTACTGAGGCCAGTCTTGACTACCCCGCCCATGAATATTTGGCCATTGTCGGTTTTTGTCAGGTTGAATCTTAAAGAGTTTATAGCCCTATTTTTTTTCACCGGTTATAGTACAATACTTTGGGATTTTTCTTCTTTATGGCACAGTATGTAAAAAGGAAGTGTCAACTGCCAAGGAGTCAAATTTGCTGCATGTGGTGGTTTCAGTCGAGCCTCGTACGAATCTTGAATCTCGTCACTTTCTTCCAATCATTCATTCCTTGTCAATCATTGTGGAAAGGACCAAGTCTACACTCACTTCATTGTTTTTAATTTTTATATGTCTTCACAAATTCCAAGACAAGTTAAAATCATATCAAAGCAAAAATTACTGTTGTTTTTGGATTCAGTGGAGAAAAAAACAGAAGGATGAAGTGACAAATCCCTTCTAAGCGGTAGATTTAAAAAAAAAATTGATTTCCTTTATTTTAAAGGAAATTATACTGCACATCGTCATAATAAGAAACAATTCACGTAAAACATTTCTGCAACAAGATCAATCCTTGGCATTTAATTGTAAATAGCTAGTACTAGTAGACGATTTACCAATTGGCAAGATCCATGACAAAAAGAGGAAATATGAGAGAGAGAGAGATCGAGAGAGATCGAGAGAGATCGAGAGAGAGAGAGAGAGAGAGAGAGAGAGAGAGAGAGAGAGAGGAAAAGGAGAAAATTAGTAAATGAACCAGAGACGGAGATAGAGAAGAAAAATTGAGAGTACTAATACTAATATTATTATTAACGTATCACCATCATTCCATACTCCGGGACAGTTAAGTGTTGAGGATTTACCAACTGGCACTGTCCAAGGCCAAAAGAGAAAAATGAGAGAGAGAGAAAAGAGAAAATGAAGGAGAGAAAAGAGAAAATGAAAGAGAGAAAGAAAACCTGAGAAATAAAGAAAATGAGTGTGAGAGAGGGAGAAAATGAGAGTAAATATTAATTGAGGTCACTACACAGCAGTTAATACTAAATAGTTGACGATTTACCAAGTGACACAGTCCATGGCTAAAACTAAGATGGAATGAGTGAGAGAGAAAGAAGAAAATGGAAGAAAGAAAGAAAAGAGAAAACGAGAGCATTCATATTCATAACAATGTGTGTGTGTGTGTGTGTGTGTGTGTGAGAGAGAGAGAGTGAAAGAAAGATATATAGATAGATAGATAGAGAGAGAGAGAGAGGAGCAAATGAAAGAGAAACACACACAGAGAGGAATAAATAAAAAATGGCACAGAGAGAGAAAAGAGAAAATGACAGGGATCGAGAGTGTGTGCGTGTGTGAGAGAGAAAAAAGAGAAAATGAGAGAGAGTGGGGGAGAAGAGAATTTGACAGAGACAGACAATGAAAAAGAAGAGAAAATGAAAGAGAGAGAAGACATCAATGTTACTCCATGGCAGTTAAAAGTAGACATGTCTAGTTGATGAACTGTGAACTGACACGGTCCTTGGCAATTGACGATTTCACAATTGTCAAGGTCCATGGCAATTGACGCTACCATATAAAAAACGAATGGTCTGGGATGTGTGAGCAAATGGATGGTTTACTATAACAGAATTATACACAGTGAATTATGTTGTGATTACGATCACTGAACTCCTCACAGGCTTGACCAGGGGTTTACTTTTCACGAGATTCATATGCTTTTCTCACAAATACTGCCACTTTGGGTTCAAAATAGCACAGCAAATTGTACACTTTACAGGAAATCTGACCACAACCCCGCCCCCCCCCCGCCCCCCCCCGCCCCTTCTATCTCACACCTACACCTTTCTTTCTCTAATTTTTACAAACAATCCTCAATAAAAATATCTACTCTCTCTCTCTCTCTCTGTCTCTGTCTCTCTCTCTCTCTCTCTCTCTCTCTCTCTCTCTCTCTCTCTCTCTCTCTCTCTCTCTCTCTCTGTGTGCTCAGAAGAGGGTAATATGCATCAACTGAAAGGTCTAGATATTATATTAAGTTAAAGTAAGTCTGTGAAATTGACAAGTCAGTGGATGTGATTCAAAGATTGTTATTTCATCAAAAGATGACTTCTAATATATAAAGTTTTATTTCTAGATCTGCCATCCTATTATTAATGTACAGTTTTCAAAGGAGATTTCAGTTACTGAATGTGTCTTGCAAAGTTGTCCTCAACTTGAATTCCAGCTCCAAAAGTGATGAGGTCAAACGAAAATTTCTACAACTTATAAATCTTAGACTCTGTGCACAACTACGAACAATTGATGAATTCAATCCAGGAAATTATAAAATGGAAACTCAACAAATGTCTTCAACAATGGATAGCAGTGCTGTCCCAAAATCTGCTACTCACTCATCCGGATCAGCTGATCAATCTGTGATGTCGAAAAGGGCTTTGAAAAGGGTTGGTGATGTAATAGTAGCTAAATGAAATAGATATTCACAATTATGTATCTAACGCATTTCCGCACTTTTACCATGCTCAATGCTCTTCACAATGCTTCAATTGTCAATTGTCCTCTCAGCAGGCCCAATGGAATCAAATTGGTGTTTTTGCTGTTTTTGACATTATACTAGTTGTTTGGTTGGTGCTGTTTTTCTATTGGCACTTTTATGGTATATATTTCCATCCATGCATGCATAGCCAGGTATGTATGTATGAGTTGCAGTGTACATTATTACAGCACCCATAAGGTGCTATGCTACATCAGCATTAAAGTGTCACGGTCACAGGGAATCCACATATTGGGACCAAGCACATCTGTTCCTGGCTAGAGTCACAATTTTGTCAATGGGCATAGCCAGGTATTCATTCACTCCCAAGTCAAGTGGAGTAAGGTGCGTGAAATGACTAAGTCAGGGATATATCAAAATAACAGATTAAATCACTGGTGTATGGTAAAATTTTGAATACGTGTCTATGAAACAGTGCCAGACAAAGCAGAAAGAAAAATGCATGAAAAAGTCATCCCCCAAAAAATCAGCCTGCCTTGACTCTGGGATTGAACCTCAGACATGGGTGCCAGTTTTCCGGTTCATGCCGGAATTCCGGTTTCGCGATATCTCGAAGTCAAATACCTCCATTTTCAGTGTTTTGAGTAAAATAACCTACTAATAGCATCAGTAAAAATTCGGTTGGTTTTAAAATCAAATTAATTTCCTCATTGTGTCAATATGTTTGCTGTGTGATGAAATAAGAGTAAAGTTTAGGCCGCATTTTCAGTAGGAACATTTTCAGGTTTGGCAAAGGGTCGAGATTTTATTTTCAGGTTTCAGCACTTCTTCCTGCTGGCACCCATGACCTCAGATCTGATTACAAGTCAGAATAGCAGATTTTCAAATTACACCAGTGCCTGCTCCCTAATTTGTTACTTTTGTGAAGAATATAAGCATTGAGTCATCTCAACTATTAGGTAATCTTCTGTGGCGTTATGGTAGTAGTAGCACATCAAACCAGTAATCGGGAGGTCTGAGGTTCGATCCCAAGGCTGATTTTTTTTAAATGATTTTTTTCTTGTTTTTTCTGTCTGCTTTGTCTGACACTTTTTCATATACACAGCTTTTCAGATACGACACTAAGGCCACAATTTTGTTATTCTTGATCATAGTCACACATCCAGTAATGACCACACTTAACATGGCTTGAATTTGTGACAAAATGAGATACTCTGCTACATGGCCAAACATAACATCATTTTGTCATTTCTTGCCTTTTTTATGATCACAATAATAACAGATCTCGATTTTCATGTGCAGGAGATCAGACTCCTTTTTATCTCTATTAGATTTGACAAAAAGTGCTTTCCTGTTCAAAATATAGAAAGTAATTGTTACTTTTACTTTCTTTCTCATTGTATTTTTCCTATAAAAATGCACAGAGAGAATGTAAATGAAACCAGTTAATATTGACTGTATCATCTTTAAACTTTTGCAATTAGTAAATTGCTCGTTCTTTATCCCCTCATTCCCCCCCCCCCCCCCCCACCCCTTCCTTTCAGCAAGCCAGGGCCCAAAAGTTTAAGCAGTCGAAAAAACAAAAGAAAGATGAAAATTCACAAACAGAGAGAGAGGAAGTTGGTTTCAATCTTGGAGCTTTTGATCAAACATCGTACTACTTTGAAAATGGTAAAAACACTTTGTCACATTTTATTTACTTTTCAACATTTTTATATTCTGTAGAGTGGGGTCTTCCAATTTTGACCCAAAATGGCTTTCTCAGCTCAATGACTTCTCAATTGGAATCCAAATTGGAGCACCCTACCTGATGGCACAATTTCTTTTCACACTTCAAAATATAATTTTGCCTTTATGATTTATCTTAAGAAACAATGCACGTTTTGTGAGTTTTTGAAAATAATAAAGCTGAAAACTTATAGAGCGCTATAACTCTGAGACACAAGACTCTAAGTGCTTGTTAACATCAGAACAAAATATAGGCTGTTATTTTAATTATTGATCATTTCAAAATTGTGACCCTCTGTCTTAAAACAGTATTATGTCGAGAGGAAATGGTGCTGGAATTTGAATTTATAACCATAAAAATGAAACTTTGGGTTTTTTCTTCGTTATGATGGAGAATGCATAACAATTTCTTTCATTGCAAACATCTAAAAGTTTGTATTTCTTTTGATTTTAGTTCTATATTTACTTTTCTGGATCTGATTCATCCAGACATGCTACCGTTTTCGGATGGCAGGTCACAAATATCTGCACAAATAAATAGATTTTGTCCAAGTAAGCGAACAGGGAATAAGACTTTAAAAAATGTCTGGGTCAAAGGTGTAAGTGTAATCATGCAGTGTAATGTTTTATTCAGTTATCCCCTCCCCCACCTCCCAATTTTGCGAACAGATGCTGTGAGTATTTTATCTAAATGCATAGCATCAATAATAAGTCATATAATTTATTGTTATTATCAGCTTACCCTTGTCAGTAAACATATATAATAAATTTATTTGTATTTGTACATCACTTTCTTACTTAGTTCATATTTCTTTGGGTTTTTTGTTGTTGTTTTTTTCTTTTTTTAAACCAAGTGATATTCAATAATCTCTTCCAATCTTCAGGCCTACGAAAGGTGTATCCCTATCACTACGTATTTGCCACATATGCCAAAGGAAGATGGGTTGGGAGAACACTGAAGAATGTTTTGGAAAACGAGTTTGGATTTGATGAGCCAGGAGATGTGGTATGATAAACTGTTGATTGTACATCATTCTTAGCTCATTCTTAACTTAGGGATGCCCTTTCTTCTGACAAAGTCAGAATTCCAGCTTTTTAGAGCTTTCCCGGCCATCAGTGCTCAAAGTGGACTTAAAATTCAGCTTTTATTTCATTCTCAGCTGTCTTCATCATCATCATCATCATCATCATCATCATCATCATCATCATCATCATCATCATCATCATCATCATCATCATCATCATCATCATCATCATTATCATCATCATCATAGAACAATGGGAAGCTCATTGAGTATAAAACCGTTGGAACAAAACTTTTATTTATTTTTATATTTATTTTCATTTTTATGTATTTTATTTTGGCCATTTAGGACAAAGCTTTCCATCAAGGTAAAATTCATGTCAACGGTGTCCAAGCTTCAAATGACTATGTAGTGAAAGACTGTGCCTACATTTCACATCAAATACATCGGTAAGAGAACAATTGTTAGAACACTGAAAATAAGATTTCCATAATGAAAGTGAGAAGAAATCTGTCTCTTAAAAATCCAAATGTCGTCGTTTTAGTTTTTTTGTTGGTGTTGTTGTGTATTCTAATTCTTGTTCTTGTTCTTGTTCTTCTTGTTCTTCTCCTCCTCCTCCTCCTCCTACTTACTCCCTATCTCTGCTCTCTCAACCAGGTCTGAATGAGTATCTAGCTTTGGCAGTGGCTGATACTGTAAGAGTCATAAGACACAACAGAGGCATTCTAATTGGTGACTTGTACTTTATTTATTGAAATGTTTGGGTCCTAAATTAATTAGATCCAGTCAGGGTATCAGAAATGTTGTTACTGTTATACCTCTTTTTTTTTCTTCATTATTTTATACGTAAGCCATGGTTGTTGACGTGCAATGTTCATTTTCTTAAGTTCTAATTATGGTATATTCTGTCAGAATCCAGTGTAAAGATTTGCCGTTAGTAATCTACTTTGATAAACCTGATTTGGTTCATTCGTTTATGTGTTTGTTGGAAGGGTGGGGAAGGGGGTAAAGGACTCGAGATATATAAAAGTAGAATCCTAATTTTTGAAAAGTCTTTTCATGTTTTATTGGCATTATGAGTTGGCAGCTCTTGATTGAAAATTGCTGAACCTTGGAGAAGCACGTATTTATGAAATATACATTTTGACATTTATTCCTATTAATTTTTAAATTTTTCTGTTTATTTACAGGCATGAAAATCCGGTGACTGACCGTTCATTGGAAGTTCTTGCTGACACAGAAGAGGTTGTCGTCATCAACAAGCCCTCCTCTATTCCATCTCATCCCTGTGGACGATACAGATTTAACTCAGTTGTTTTCATCCTTGGCAAAGAGATGGGCTATTCCAACTTGCGAAGTTAGTATGAATCAGTTTTGTCTCACTTTCAAGATCAGGTAAATGCATTTGATTTGCTTCAGGGGATGAGGAGGCTAAGTGGATAAGGATGTATTGATTTGACACATGGAATATGCTCTCTGCTTTTAACTACTTGTTATTTCCTATGATCACGAAACTTAACCTCTTTTTGTTACCAGGGCTGAGAATCTTCTGCTTAAAGGCAGATTTCCGCCTAAATGGTTGTTTATCTCCACCCATCCCCATCACAATTCCTGCTTTTTCAATTTTTTTTTTTGATAAATAAACAGTGATTTTGAGAATTTCTTAGAAATTTGCCGTGTCAAACATTTTCCTCAAAACCACAAAATCACCATTATGTCTTATGTCATATTTTGACACCTGTGCTCAGTCTTGTGAAATTTGGTGACGGTCCTTTTTTTATGTCGTCGGGACAGACAGAATGGCACCAGATGTCACAATTGACACAGACGACCAGTGGTGTTGTTGGATTACCTAGTTGATGGGTGAAGGGGAGGGACAAATGGGTCTAGATTTTTTTTTTCTCTGTTGTAGGTACCTACCTATTGCATTTTTAATATATCTCTCTCTCTCTCTCTCTCTCTCTCTCTCTCTCTCTCTCTCTCTCTCTCTCTCTCTCTCTCTCTCTCTCTATCTCTCTCTCTCTCTTTCTTTCTTTCTTTCTTTCCTTCTTTCGCAACCATCCACTAAATCATCTGGTTATACAGAGATACTATATTGGAATAAAGCAATGGTGATTGGCTTAGTTTAGTCTACAACCACCACCACACAATTCCTCTCTAAGACTACTACCACTACAACCACTGGGTGGGGTTCCTGGCCTCCCATAGTGGGCAGGGAGGTACTTACTGTGTCTTCTATCCCCCTATTTCTGTTTTCCAATTTGCTTTCTGTCTTTGTCTTGGAATGAGATTACTTGGTTTTGTCTGATCCTGGTCGGATACCCTGGCTGAGAGGGAAACAGTCAAATGTTTAGTTAGTTTTGGGAGATGATATTTTTTTTCTTTGTAAATCATCTCTCTGTTATGCACTGTATTATGTTTTCTTTATATTATATATGATTTGTAAAACATTTGAGTGTGTTCCTCTTAGTGGGGACCTGTGCTTGTGTCTGGATGAAACTTTTAGTGATCTCAAATTCAGTACTTTGGTAGTGTGCTCTTCGAATCTACACCTGTTTCTTATTTGAACCAATTCCCCTTTTGTCTTCCCTTTTCTTTGGTGCTTCAATTGTAATTCTAGAACTTTTTACTATCCCATTTTCTTCCTTCTTACTGGCGCTGATAGGACCTTAACGTGTTGCAAGTGCCGTAAAACCCTTAAAAACAAAACAAACTACTACTACAACCACCACATCATCAACCCTACTACCACTACTACTACAATCACCACCACATCATCATCCCTACCACCACTCCCACATCATTCCTACCACCACTCCTACTACAACCACCACCACACCATCACCCCTAGCACCACGACTACTACAATTACCACCACATCGTCATTCCTACAACAACTACCACTACAACCACCACCACACAATCATCCATACGACCACTACTACTACAATCACTACCACGTCATCGCTACTACTACAACCACAACAACACAATTATCCATACGACCACCACTACTACATCCACCACCACCTCATCCCTACCACCACTACTACTACAACCACCACTACATCATAATCCCTACTACAACCACCAAATGTTGTAATTACACTTTCACCTTTTGAAATTCCACCGAGTCGTGTAAGAAAATTCTGCGAGACAAATTTTGATCGCATCTCAGTGAATTTTAGTGAAATTCTAATTTATAGCTTATGGTCGCATCGATGGGTCATGCTCTTCACGATGAAAAATTTCCTCCTTTTTTGTGTCCAGCCATTCTCACCCCTGGTTACATTCCTCTTCTCTTTTATGGCAGCCAATACCAACATGCTGACAATTAGTCCTGTGCTATGTTGTCTATGCATACTAATTGTAATCAGTGCTGATGGTTTTCCTCGGATCTGCGGAAATCCGCAACTTTGGAGTCCAGAGGAGGAATTTCCTCCTTTAAAAAATTACATTATCTCGAAACAGTGTGCTAGCAATGAGAGAGTTGATGTGTGGTGGAACACACAGGTGCAGTTTCCCACTCTATAGAAGTTAGTTAGAGTATCAATGAGAGTCTATCATCTCAATTGCTTTAAAAGTGGGGTTTAGTGCAGTAAAAATGGGGCTTAAAGGCAATCGTTCAACATTTTCCTACTTTTTCACTTTTTGTCACCATCAGCACTGTATAATGAATAAGAAAGATAAGTCATGTCGTCGCACCCTCTACTTTTCCATTCCCATAATCCTTGGAAGTTTGTATGTAACCAGTCCTTCACTAATAATGAATAGGTTACATAATCATAAAGTGGCATAACTATTTTAGTAGCAGGATGCATAGGCAGATTCTAAGGCTTACAGGACGTACAAGAG
The DNA here is from genome assembly GCF_034508935.2 of Berghia stephanieae. NCBI lineage: Eukaryota > Metazoa > Mollusca > Gastropoda > Nudibranchia > Aeolidiidae > Berghia > Berghia stephanieae. The sequence goes on along the minus strand of NC_088366.1, from coordinate 18,677,230 downwards.
CGAGGATGGATGACCTTTATTGACAACTAGCATATATTTAGACTAGAAAAAAAGATGTAATTACTTTGAAATCAGAAGATCATTTAGACAAGGTATGTATTTATTCCTCTGGAAGAGTACTTTTACACTTCCAATGAGATTTGAACCTGATTTTGATCCCTATTGATCTTGATTTTGCAGATATCAGTATCACCTGTCAGTGTGTTTTAAACTCTGGTTGTAGTTTCCTGCACTGCAGTTGATATCTGTGTTATTCCAGTCATCTTTGGACTTCTCTGAAACCCTAAAGAAAAATGACTGGAATGAATAAAAAGGCATATAATTTTTTTGTTTTCTGTTCTAGTTTATTTTAAATTTTCAATAGTCATTACTGTGCTTTGTAAACTTCTACTTCTACCAAAAAAAAAACCAAACAAAATAACAGTTGCCAAATACAAAATAAAGAGGCATAGAATGGAAAGATAAACTTGTTTACTTTTATTTTTCCTCATACTTAAATCTCAGATATATACCGTCTTGATCGACTGACCTCAGGTGTGCTGCTCATGGGAAAGACAGCAAAGGCAACTAAGAAATTGGAAGACCAGGTTGTGAAGAGACAGGTGCAGAAGGAATATGTTTGTCGTGTCATGGGAGAATTTCCAAGGTTTATCTAATTTCTATATACACTCTGTTTTTAAGTACATTCTTATGTACATTTGTATTGTACAAATCTATTTTTGTGTATCAATTTTAGTCCCATACGTCTTTGTTTCCTGAATTTAAAATCAGTGTTTGTTTAGGCTCACAGGAGTAAGATATGTTTGTTAGCTTTTGAAGTATACTTGAAGTATACAGACTATCTTGCTTTAATCTCTCCATCATTTCAATGATGTGGTTTTGTTTGCTTTCCACATTTTCAACACAGTATTGATATATACGTTCACTCTGCTCAATACGTCACAAGACACCTTATAGGTGTCCTTTTATTTACTTTTTTTGTATCTGCCTAAAGCCAGATAGTCACTCACACCTGAGTCAATTGGGGAAATACATGCAAAGGGTTAACACAAGACTGTTTTTTGTGATCATTGTAACCCATCCTCTGCATGCTCCATTTTGCTTAACTTATCAAAGTGCTTTAACCATTGTGCATTGATGGGTGTCATTCAAACTGAAATGTCATTGAATAATAATGATAATCTTTATTGTCCAAATTAAAGGCAATTCATTTGAAGTAAACAATGCTCAGTTTGGTTCATGGTGTGAACATCAACACATTGACATTACAGACACAGCCATACACGAACATACATGCTTGTATATACATACACACATACATACATGCATACATACATGCAGACATACATACAAACCAGCATACCATCGTACATGCATGCCTACATACATACATACATACATACATACGTACATACATACATACATACATACATACATACATACATACATACATACATACATACATACATACATACATACATACATACACTTCAGAGAAATAGGCCCGTGGGGTCGAGTTTATGCCGGTTTCTATAGCACTAAACAGACAATAGCAATTGCTTGTTTCCCTTGGGATAGGATGCTAAGTCTATTGCAAAGTATTTTTGCCAGATCTAACAGATTCAGCTATTCAGTCACTGCAGTGTGGTTAGAAGGGGCAGGGAAATATTTTTAACTTACCTCAAGATTGATCCTGTTTCCTTTAAAAAAAAAAAAAATTTAAAAATTGAGCTTTATATAGCGCAATATCCACTAAATGTGCTCAATGCGCTTTACAAGGGCTCCCTGGCCAACAGCAACATTTGACATGTAGGACGGGACATGCCGCCTGTTAGACGATATTACAATTTTTCGGACAAAGACACCGCTGTTAACGGCCAGGTACTCATTTTACACCTGAGTATGGTGAGAGAATGTGAGTAAAGAGCCTTTTCCAAGGACTCAACTATGCCCCGAGCGCGAGGCTCGAACCCAGGACCTTCCGATAAGAAAGTGAGTGTCATACCACTAGACCACATAGCCGCACGTGAATCCTTGGCATGTGAAACAAGAGCTCTACCAGCTGAGCTGATGGGGCTCCTTGAACTGAAAAGTACTGAATATTATATATAACATGTTTTATTTCAGCGAAACAGTGACAGTTGATCAGCCTTTGCAGGCATTGTCTAACAAGCTGCGTTTGCAGGTGGTTTCTTCAACAGGCAAGCCTAGTCAGACCACCTTCAGCCGCCTCAGTTACAATGGACGCTCCAGTGTTGTTAAATGTATGTATATGCTTTTTTGTTTCACGCTTAAACAGACATTCGTTAGTTTGAAATTGTGTTATTCAATCAATTTTGTTTCCCCCTAAAAAATAGATAATTACAACAAAATTTATTAGAAAACAACGTGTTTTGACTTGACTTGACTTTGTGGTTTCTGCCAGAAAGATCCTTCCAACTTCTCAGCTTCAGTTGTTTTCTTTTTTTTTTTTTTTTTTTTAATAGTAACACTGTAGACTTTCAAATTCAGTTTGGGATTGAAATGACATCATATTTCACTGGCCAATTGACTACTTTCAGTGTACTAAGCTAAGTGAATTCTTTTTTTTTTTGTTTCTTTTTTTTCTGACTTGTTTGTTCACCCAGCTGTGATTGACAGTTGGGGCTAACAGATCTTGTGATAAATTAATGTCCTTTCCAAAGGATGACGGATAATTGATATATATATATATATATATATATATATATATATATATATATATATATATATATATATATATATATATATATATATATATATATATATATATTATTTTTTTTTAATTTTAAAGAGGCCAGAATAAACTCCAAGTTAAGCGACCTTATGATTATAAATCTGTGTGAGTTTGATGGTAACTTTCATTTGGCACTGGATGTGGTTCACTGTATTGTTCATGCTATGTAAAAAATCACATCATTTATAATAAATATATACTTTCATGTATACATTTAGTTCAAAAGGGTTATCTAAATATACTTGACAGGTTTCCCTCGTACAGGCAGAACTCACCAGATCAGAGTACATCTTCAATTTTTAGGTAAGCAATAGAACATTTCCTCATCACACAAACGGCTCCTTTTCCTACTTTCGTTTATGCCCACCAATAAGATACAGTAAATTTTGAAAATCCGTTTTTGGATTGGTTGGGTGAAAACAAAATCAAGACAAAGCAATCTTCATCGACCATTCATAGATTTTTATTTTTGCTGTCCCCATAGGCCCTACTTAGTGTGGCTATGTGGTCTTGTGGTACGACACTCACTTTCAGATCGGAGGGTCCTGGGTTCGAGCCTCGCTCGGCAGCGCATAGTTGAGTCCTTGGAAAAAAACACTTTACTCACGTTCTCTCACCATACTCAGGTGTAAAATGAGTACCTGGCCGTTAACAGCGTTGTCTGTCCAAAAAATTGTAATATTGCCTAACAGGCGTCATGTCACGTCCTACATGTTACGTGTTGCTATTGGTCAGGAACCCCATGTAGAGCACTTTGAGCACGTTTAGTGGATATTGCGCTATATAAAAGCTCAATTTCTTTTTTACTTTACTTTCACAGAAACCTCTATAAGACGGAAAATTGTCTAAGACAGAAAGCCTCCAATCCCCCCAACATAAATTCCTCTATTTTGACTCTCTGTATAACAGACCCTGTGGAATGTGAAAACAAACACTAAACTCCTGCTTCCATTTGACAAATTTTCCTTCAGCTTCGCATCATTGATGTAAATCACAGACCTGCTCACTACTATGACAATGTTATAATATTACAAATTTTTTCTTCTTCTTTTTTTTTTTTTTCTTGATCTTTTACTTAGTGCAATATCAACTTAATGTGCTCAAAGCACTTTACAAGGGGTCCCTGACCAACAGCAACATGTAACATGTAGAATGAGACATGACGCCTGTTAGGCGATATTACAATTTTTTCAGACAGAGACAACGCTGTTAACAGCCAAGTACTCACACATTTTACACCTTAGTATGGTGAGAGAATGTGAGTAAAGAGCCTTTTCCAAGGACTCAACTATGTGCCAATTGAGGCTCGAGTCCAGGACCTTCCAATCTGAAAGTGAGTATCATACCACTAGACCACATAGCCACACATGTTCTAACCGGAGAGCCATATAAATATCTTTGATTTAATAAAACAGTTTGAGAACGATTTTCTGGCCCAAGAGCCAGTATACAATGGAGTTAAATGCCTTGCTTTAATGTGTTGAGGACAACTAGGTAATTTTTAAGGTGGTTCTGAATTCTACTGTTTTTTAACCTCCGAAAACTACAAAATTTTCCAAATTTCAAGTAGACAGGTCTGAAACTACAAATACCTTTGTGTTTCCCTTTATCAATGGTTTTCTCATTTTAACGGAAAGTTTCAATTTATTGTGAGAAAGATTCTATTTTTTGACATCGGATCCAAAATTTCGCACAATTTCGCACGACTAAGTCATCAGTGATTTTGGGATTTTGGGATTTTCTTTGAAGTATTCCATTGTTTTTGAAGTGTCAAACATTTTTCTATGAAGAGCACTCAGATGGCTCCACGGTAGATCTATGAAAAAAATCACCATCATGTCTTGTGTCAAATTTTGACACCTGTGGTCAGTTGCATGAATTTTGGTGACACTCGCATTTATATGACGTCAGCCTAGACAGGGTGGTACCATATTATGTAAAAAGTGACACAAGGCCAGTGGTGTACTTGGATGAATAGATGTTGGGTGGGGGTTGGAAAAAAAAAATAGAAAATCAATTCATAACACTCTCTCTCTCTCTCTCTCTCTCTCTCTCTCTCTCTCTCTCTCTCTCTCTCTCTCTCTCTCTCTCTCTCTCTCTCTCTCTCTCTCTCTCTCTCTCTCTCTCTCTCTCTCTCTCTCCCTCTCTCTTTTTTTCTCTGTCTCTCTCTCTCTCTCTCCCCCTTACCACTCTCTGTCTTTAGACATGCTCTTACAAAATAAATATTGAAGTGGAAAATTATTTAAATACATTTTCAGGTCATCCAATCATTAATGACGTCTTTTACAACAGCAATGCTTGGGGTCCTAACAAAGGGAAGGGAGGAGTCTATGAAATATCAAGTGATATTGTGAGTACTCCAAAAGCAGGATTTTATTTATGTTAATATTTTGACTGAATGTTTAAGGTATTGTACTTTGATCTTGAAGGTACCGTGTTCGAGTCCTGCTTTAGTGCACTTTCATTTTTATCCTTGGGCAATATTATCAATCCCAAATTTGCTCTTTTCCGACAACATGGGTGATTCCTGCTGACATCGGATATTTGTTTTATGACTATCGATATTCCTTCATTGAGTGCCGAAGTGACAACATCAAAAGATGCCCTGTGGAAGTGTATCAAGTTTTGAAAATATTATACAATTGTTATTATTTCAAATATAATTTTCTTTTTAGTGTGATTGCGGTTCATTTTATATTTAATTATTTGTCATTAATTAATAATTGGTTTTGTTTTTTATTGCAGATGCTGATATAGATTCAGATTTAACCCATACTCTTTTGTTAATTTCTTCTCCTTCATTATAATATGTCCGTATCACCCGTTTTACTAAATTTCAATACGCACAGTGCACTTAGTACAAATAACACTAGGATTGTATACTCATTACTCTCTCTCTCTCTCTCTCTCTCTCTCTCTCTCTCTCTCTCTCTCTCTCTCTCTCTCTCTCTCTCTCTCTCTCTCTCTCTCTCTCTCTCTTCCTCTCTCTCTCTCTCTCTCTCTCTCTCTCTCTCTCTCTCTCTCTCTCTCTCTCTCTCTCTCTCTCTCTTTCTCTTTCTTTCTTTCTTTCTTTCTTTCTTTCTTTCTTTCTCTCGTTTTATTTATCTCCCTCTATTTTCCTTGTTGCAACATTTGTGTTTATTGATTTCTTTAAACTAAATACCCTTTATTAAAATTTTTTACAAATTTTCTCAGGTGTGTGACACGATTCTTAAACGACATCAAAAAACCCAATGGGATGGAGGGGATAATCCATTATTTTTCAAGAAGTTGAAAGAAATGCAACAAAAACAAGAAGTGAATGATTCGCAGAACAATCACCAAAACAAACAATGTCAGAATTCAGAGTCAATACAAAAACAAGAAGACGAAACTCAACGAAAAGAAAACGATTGCACCATACCTGGTAGAACGGGCAATATCGATCATATTTCATCAGAAGCCGAACTGAATTTACATTCTGCAAGTGACAAGGATTGCAATGATCCACATATTGTAGGTTGTAATGATACCAATTCCTCTTCCACACACCTCAATGTTGAGGATAAAGAGATTGAGGCCGATGATTTAAATGCCAAGGCTGACAGTGCTACCTCAACTGCAATAGATTTTTCTCAGGAAGCAAAGACTCGGGTGGGATTTGATTGGACAAAATGGCAGGTGGATGAGTCATGTGATATGTGTCGCAAAACAACTCTGGATCCAAAGCCGAGAGACTTAGTCATGTTTCTACATGCATTGAAATATAAGGTGAGATTAGTTTATGTTAATCGATGGTATTTTACAGGCCAATGCTAGGTATTTCCTATCTCCCTTTATCCATTGTCACTGTATTTAATCAGTAGATTTTTTACCAATCAAAAACACTGGATTTGCGACACACCAGCAAAGTCTGTTCAGACTAACACATTGATTGTTAACAAACAAGAGAACGAATGAAGCTGCTGCCACACTACTCTTTCTAAATGATTTTAGACACTTGAAGTGATTCGTTCTCACTAGATTCTCTCACTCAAACTACAAATATTAATTAAATATTAACTTACATTTGTGTGTTGGTATGATTGATCTGGTGGGTAGAACAGGTGAGTTTTTTACTTAAACGCAAACTGTTGCTAATAGCATTGGTTTAGTTCTCTAATAGCTAAGCAACCAATGCCATTGTTTACTGATTAATGACTGTTTGAATTGTTAGGATTGTTTTATATAGGGGGTTAAAGGTCAAAGGGCTTGGTTTTGTTTCCTCCCACAAGGAGTAGGAGCATTGCGGTATTCTGCCCTTGTCCTGGGATGAAGTGACCTTGTTCTTTTCAGGTCACAGCCATAGCATATTGTTTGTGATCACGTGTCATTGTTTATGCTTTTCTATGAGAGTTCAGAGATTACTTTATGAAAATCTCAGCAAGCATTCCTCCAGATCATATGCATATCAATGGTACTGCTTTGTTGATAATATTTGTTCTTATACAACACTATTCAAATAAACTAGATACCAGGATCCCTACGACTATAGAAATGACATCACTACTTTCTTTCCCTAAATCATCATCGTCAGTGCTTCATCATCATCATCATCATCATCATCATCACCATCATCACTTGATTTTCGATGTGATTATCTTAGTCATTGTATATTTTCCTTATCTATTTGTTTTTCATTTTGTTTTATCTAAATTGTATAATAGGGAAGAGAAGTCGCAATACCACACTTTCTACTCTCCTGATTCCAAACTCCTTGGAGGTGTTTATGTAACCAGACTTTCGGAGGATCAATAATGAATAGGTATTAATATTGAATTGTAAGGTGGCATAGCTATTTTAGTAGCTGGATGTATAGGCAGATTCTTATGATTACGAGACGTAAAAGATCGAGGATGGATAATCTTTATTGACGACCAGCATATATTTAGACTAGAAAATAAGATGCCATCACTCTGAAATCAGAATATCAATTACACAAGGTTTGTACCCAGTCCTCCAGAAGAGTGGTTTTACACTTCCAATGAGATTGGAACCCTTTTTTTGGCATCATACTTTTGTTTTATATTATGATTGAAGTATTGTTAAATTAAAGAAACATTTTGTTCTCTGGCTTCTACCAGGGCCCAGATTGGGAGTACCAGACAGAGATGCCAGATTGGGCGCATGAAGACTGGCAAGACGAGGACCAGTACATTTTGGAGGAGAAATCATAGAATACAAGTGAATGAGAGGATCATAGATCAATTAATGAAAGACAAATCCGTGACTCATAGCTTTACTATGTCAGAATAAAATATGGATTAACCACGCTCTTTGCAAATCACAATGTTTCATTTATTCCCCCAGCAGGCCATAGGGAATCATATTTCCATTTTGTTTTTGTACTAACACTCTTGCAATATCCGTCGCTGCCTTTAGCTAAGTACTCATTCAAATCTGAGTTGAGTGGGGTAATGGTGTGTCACAATATTTGATGATGTGAATGTGAGAGTGAATAAATTAATGATAAATAACGTCCTGTCTTTTTGTATTTATTCCTTAAAATTGAGAGATACTTTAACTCTCTCAAGTTCACCATGATTGTTTTGTTTGTTTTTAAGGATTTTACGGCGCTTGCAACACATTTAGGTCATATCAGGGCCAGTAGAAGAGAAGAAAATGGGACAGTAAAAATATTCTAGAATTACAATTAAAAAGACTTGAGGAAAAAGTTTAAAAAAGGGGAATTGGTTCAAATAGGGAACAGATGTAGATTCCAAGAGCACAACATCAATGTTCTTAGTTTGAGATCACTTCAAGTCACCAGCACAACACCCCACTAAGAGAAATACACTCAAATGCTTAAATTATACATTCAAAATAACAAATATAATAGTACATAACAGAGAGATGATTTACAAGACAAAAAGAATATTATCTTCCAAAATAATAACTATGCATTTGACTGTTTCCCTCCCAGCCAAGCACTATAGCCAGGGTCAAGGCAAAACTCAGTAATCTCATTCCAAGACAAAGACAGAAAGCAAATTGGAAAACAGATATATAGATAGTATGCAGATGACGTCACTCAGGCCTTTGTTATTGTTTTTGCCATCCACGTTTGTGAGTTGTTCTCACTAAACTGTATTAACCAGACTATAAAAGTGGGCTTGGTCACTCCACTTCATTATCAGTGTGGGATAATATAAATAGTAAAAAACATGTACAGATTTGGTTCAGAACCATCATTTTGGTTCTAGAAAAGATGCTGCAGTTCTTCATCACGAGAGCGTGAATACAGTGTGCTATTTATTCAAATTATTATGTAAAAGTGATGAAATGCGAAGGAAAGGATGGTATAAAAATAACTCTACATCTTCATACATCATGTTGAGAGGCTGCGAGAAGCCAGGAATCATAAAAGTACAAGTAAAAACGTAAGCATGAAAAAGCCTTTTTTCCCCTTTTTCCAATACAATTCTTTTTTCTTAAAATAATGCATATAAACAAATAATAACACAAAATTCCCATTTAAATGAACTACTTGTTTATTTACAAAGATATATCTCAATCCAGCTCTGCAAGTCAATGCTGTATGCAGCAGATATGGCATCTTTTCAATAATAACCATGTTCACACAACAAAATAAGAGCAGTTGGTATTATAAATGTATAAGGACAAAAATGACCATATAACATACTTCAAAATAATTACATTACATTCATATTATCACATACACTGTCTCTCTCCTTGCTTTAATCTCCTCATTCTTATTCTGGACACTAAAAAGCAGGCTCGGTGACAAGTCAATCACCTTTGATTTTAAAGTTTGTGGGTTCAATTTTCTCTCATGAATTAGATTAAATAAAAAAAATTGATATCCCATATTGCCCTTTTACCAGCTTTAGATTACCAAATTTGGGTTGAAAAGGGCATTAAAAATCAGCATGACGAATTTGATTGAATCACCAAAACATACAATTTATAAAAAACTACAATAGGCAGTGTACTAGCTAGTACAATCACAGAATTATTCCAATACCAAGGAGACAATTTTAAAACATCCGGCGTTTGTCGATTTACAGATGACACTGCACTCTATAAGCACATCCATTCAATTGAAGCTAGTATCCAACCTTAAAAAAAAAAAAAAAAATTTATTCTCTATTGTCTTCTGGCACTTCTCTACTCACATCATCTCTTGTTGTTACCAACATAAGTGCCTGCTCCACTCACTTTTCTGAATTAAACATTCACCCCATATACCGGAGCATAATCAATGTCTCAATCGTTTCTATGATATATGTTTGTGTTGAGAATATTGGCTATTAAGCTTAACTGCTGGTCAAGTAACTTTGCGATGGTTTTGTGGCGAGCGAACCCGCGGTCTCCAGAAGTGGGTGAGAGAGAGCTCTAGAATTGACCTGAGTTTGATACGAATATTTTTTGTATTCGTGGATAGCTCACACGGTAGAGCCACGCTCTCACCTGCCAGGCGGAGTTGTACCAATAAGGTCGCAGGTTCAAACCCCACCACCGCCGCGAAAATTTTTATTCTCTATTGTCTTCTGGCACTTTTCTACTCACTTCATCTCTTGTATCCAACCCTAACAATGACTTGCTTAACAATGACTTGACAAAACTGGAAGCTGTGTTGCAAGCACCGTAAAACCCTTAAAAACAAACAAACAAAAACTGGAAGCATGGTAGAAAACATGGCCTATGAACTTCAATGTGAGCAAATGCAACGCTCTGACAATATTAAACAATAAAAAGCACTGTAAACTTTGAGCACCACTTTCATGACCAAATATTAGATTACATATCTCAAATATAACATCAAAGGCAAATAAAACAGGCCCTTTTTTTTAACCACAAAACCTGAATGGCTGCCCCGTTAAAAATCAAACAATTGCCTACAAAGCTATATAGTGAGTAATAGTAAAGTAAGGCCCAGCCTCGAATATGCAAGCATAATAATATGGGATCCCTATACCAACAGAATCGAAATGGTACAAATTAGAGATGCAAAAAAAAAAATGACCCCATGCTGAGTCATGAATACGCTTTATAAGTATAAGGGAGAATTTTACAATATGTGACCCACTGTCTCAAAACGGTATTATGTCGGGACGAATTGGACTCCAAAAAGTGAATTGGTAAATAAACTGATAAAAAATAGGACCTAGATTAACCCCAAGTTTCATATTTGTGTCTATAAATTCAATTTCCAGCATCTAGTCCATCCCGACATAATACCACTTTGACACGGTGAGTCACATATGATGATTTATCTTGTGGACGAGTGGCCCCATAACTTAGTGATGGTGCACTAGCCTCACAAGCAAAGGATCTGTTATCAATCCTGGATGCAGTCAAGATTTTTTTCTAAGCTCTTCTTTGTCATGCAGTATGTGATTTTGTTAGATGAGATTTAGATCTAACAGAAACTACTCTGCAATAGACTAGCGCACAATCCAAGGGGTAGCAAGCAATTGCTACTGTTCATTTAACATAAAAGAAACTGGCATAAATTCCAGATATATAGCTCTGAATAACTTTTTTTTTAAAATTACTTTATGGACAAGACAGTTTTTACATGGGTATATACACTCCTGCATGATTTCCTCGAACTGCTTGGGACATTTCACTTACGATAGTTACATGAAATCAATGACGACTTGTCACATGTTATGAAAGACTTGACAAATTAATGGTAAATGGAAATTGTGTTGACAATGTTAACTCTAGGTTTACGCAAGAGTTCTGATATTTTTCCACAAGAGAAATTATTCAATAATTTAAGATTTTATAAATTACTGGAGATGATTAATATGTATTGTGATACAAGTTTTCTTGACAGTAAAATTCAAAGAGTCATCACAGGGATGCCCTTTGCTAAAATAAAAAAAAAAAAAGCTTGAATTTTTCTCTCATAAAGAGTATACATATATGTGACCCCTCCTCTCAAAACGGTATTAAGTCGGGATGATTAAGATGCTGAAAATGGAATTTGTAGCCAGAAATGTCATGCTTAAGTTGAGTTTATATGCTTTATAGAGGAGAAGGAATATCATATTTTACTCTGCTAAAAACCAATGTTTCATATTTTGGACCATTTTAACTATAATTTTACTTTTTAGCATCTGGTCCATCCCGACATAATACCGTTTTGAGACGAGGGGTCACATATATGAAAATATTTCGTGCAATCAACACAAAATTCCCATTTAGATGGACTACTTGTTTATTTACAAAGATATATCTCAATCCAGCTCTACAAGTCAATGCTGTATGCAGCAGGTATGGCATCTTTTCAATAACAACCATGTTCACACAACAAAATAAGAGCAATTGGTATTATAAAAGTATCAGGAAAAGAAATGACCATAAAACATACATTCATATAATCACATACACTGTCTCTCTCTAAAAGCAGGCTCGGTGACAAGTCAATCACCTTTGATTTTAAAGTTTGTGGGTTCAATTTTCTCTCATGAATTGGATTTTTTTAAAATGCTGATGTCCCGTATTGCCCTTTTTCCAGCTTACGATTACCCAATTTGGATTGAAAAGGGCATTAAAAATAAGCATGACAAATTTTGATTGAAACACCAAAAACATACCATTCATAAAAACTACAACAGCAAATCTCAGAAGTGAGAACCATGAGTTTGGTTTTTGAAAATGATTATTAAAAGGATATCATGAATATGGTTTTTTAAAATGATTATTAAAAGGTTACCATGAGTGTGGTTTTTTAAAATGATTTTTAAAAGGTGACCATGGGTGTGGTTTTTAAAAATGTTTAATATAGTATCCTATACACATGATTAATAGGTCCTTAACAAAGTTCTTTTACTTAGTGTCCAATATAATTTTAAAATTTAGTTTAAATCATAACCATTTTATTATTATTTTTTTCCCCAAAAAAATCCTTTATTTCTGAATTGTACCTTGGACTATAAACAGAAGGTGACTTAGTTTAGATTACAATTTTACTTTAAATTTTTTTTTATTTTTAGCAGTTAAATCCAACTGCATTGCAGAGCTACCTGGCAAGGATTTCAATTATTTTCTTAACTATTGAAAGGATCAGTATTTTCTGTATACATATTTTTTTTTCAAAGCACAACAAAGGTTATTAAATATATAAACAATTAAAAAGACCTGACCAGAAAACCAAAATGAACTTCAATACCAATGACTATATTATGACTCATTAACTATCACTCCTTAAAGAAGTCGATTTGTGTAAATATATAAATATACAAAGCAATATTTTGAAATAAACATTTTAAATATAGCCTACAACCATAAAATTAATAAAAGCAAGCGGTGATTTCTATAGCGCCTTTATTCGTCTATGAAAATGCTCAATTACTCTTTACATTTAAAAGGAAAATTATCAAATGAAATAAAGATGACTAAGTGGATTGAATTACACCAAAACAATAATATACAGTGGCAGTAAGTAATAAAAGTAAGTACGGAGGTTGTGTTTTAGTGATAATTAGTAAATGCAATGGTAAAAATCCAATTTGAGATCTTTACAAAAAGTACTTACGCTTTATCATATTTACATAGTGTCAATTTGTATCAGGAACTATTTTGACTGAACACGAAAAGTCTATAATAAAGTCGATTATGGAGAGAATTCTCACCTTGATACAATGTTAGATCATCATCAGATCAATCAATTTCTCAGCTCACACTTGCTTTAGGATAATGTCATACTTTCATTGTGAAATTAGAAAAATGACATTTTTTAGCATGAAAAAAGTGATTAGGAATTGAAAGAACTGCCTTTCATTTGTTTTTAATTGATTGACCAGACGAGAATGTAATATTTTATCTCGGTGAAAATGTTCTCTAGATTGTGTATTTGGGACGATTGTCCATTGTAAAGACAGTAAAAGGACTAAAATAAATGCAATTAATTATCATTGTCAATATTGATGATCAATTTGATCTTTCTAGATTATCCCTTAGGCGATGACGGAGTGGTAGGTCATTCATCTTTGGATTGGAAGGTATGGGATTCGAATCACAGCTGAATAAAATCAACAGTTATTGACTAGTATTGTGTATACCGTAACATACAATTTTAACTTAGCTCACTCAATCCTAGAGATTTTTGCTACTTTTCAAAATTGGAAAAAATATATTAAAAACGAGCATGTACACATATATTTTTATCCAACTACCATTTGCATGTAAAAACTAAAAATATTATCTTTGATACTAAGCCTATAATTTGTCTCAGAAAAATGTGATAAATAGGCATGGGGTAAAAGTAACCCGGGTAAACTACGGATATTGTCCGTGTTAGGGTTGAGTGAGTTAAATTAATTTTACGACTCAATACAAGTCTCCCTCTGAAGGGCAGCAAGCAATTACAACTATCCTCTGAAGGGTAGCAAGCAATTACAACTGTCCGTTTAACGCTCTAGAAAACGGGATAAACTTCACCCTCATGATTCTTAGTGCATCTTAGGGACTACTTTTATTGTAATCATAAGTACAAGTCATTATAATTAACTGTAAATACATCAATAACTTCCTTTCAGCAGAACCAAATAACAACGTTTTTAAAATCAAAATATAATATGTAGACATATCAATAAAAACCTATCGACAGGTCTAATTAATTGAATTTAAAATGCCTATGTAGTTTCCTTTAAAAAGTGATGAACAAAAAATAAATTAAACAGTTTCAAAAAGAACAAAATACCAAACACGGAACATTTTGGGCTCAAAACCCTTCTTCAGCCAGCAAGAACAACGAAAGGACGTGCTAAATATCTCTTTGCCGTCTATCTGGTTTTTAAAGTAATGCATTTATGTTCTTATTATTTTGTTGGCTGAAGGAATTTCTTTAAGACTGAAACATTCCGTGTTTGGTATTTTGTTCGTTTTTGAATCTGTTATATATTCATTTTTGTTTATTACTTTTTACAGTCCACAGCTTCTCGAAGTTTAGCATCACTTTGAAAAGCTGTGGAAAGTCACATTCTTTGTTAAAAAAAATTGATCTTTTTGGCTTGAGTTAAAAAAAAAAACAACCCAAAAAACTACAGAAATGAATATTTCATTGCTTTCTGTATTACAAAATAAACTAAATATTCGTTTGTCTAAAATGCAAACAAGTACAGTTTGCTGTTTATGATTAAGAGGTAAAATGTACCATTTTTGTTGCTTTATATTTTTTCTTATTCTTTGTTTAGACATGCCAAAAATACAATTTGTTGTTAATTATCAAAATGTAAAATTTACATAGCCTATTGTCCTCTATCACATCACAAATCTGGGGTTGTGACTTTACACGATAGTTTCTAAAGTGTAGCCAAAAATCCGTTGTTATACGATTATTTTCATTATATAACCGGAATATCTGGATTTTGGTTCTCATAATCTAAGCAGAGACGCTTGTTTTGTCTTTGGCCTTCACGAATTTTTCATTATGAACACCACAGGTGTCGTTGGAAGAGAAGTGAAAGGTCCCGGCAATGGTGGGAGACTTTTCACCCATGGCAATTGTGTCAGTCATCTGGGTAGAAAGATGAAAGTAAGAAACACTGAGATAAAATAGAGGACCTTGGAAATACTATGTCATTAACATGCAAACGGCACCAAAACTAAAAGATCTGAAAACACATAAAATCTCTCTCTCTCTCTCTCTCTCTCTCTCTCTCTCTCTCTCTCTCTCTCTCTCTCTCTCTCTCTCTCACTCTCTCTCTCCCTCTCTCTCACTCTCTCTCTTTCACACACATACACATACAAATGTGTGCACACGTGCATACACAATTATTTATTACAAGCATAGCTGTCTGTTCAATGAACGTGATGATAAGTTGATGAACTCACAATCTATGACTGACGTGTTGAATTAAATTTGAACTCAATTTCTATTGTCTTGATAGACAATACATTTTTCGACTTTGTAAAATAACTCCATTGAGCTTTTTGTTTGGGCACGGAGAGATATAGACCCTATATATTTCGCTCACTCATCGTAGAATTCTTTCACAATGTTAACAATGGAAAATGGTTCATATCAATTTTAAGAAATTAATTGTATTCAAAATAATGAAAGGAACCATGTAGTGGCAAAGACTCTATTTGCAAGTACTCCCACCTCAATGAAAGGTTTACACACAACCCACGTGCTCAAAATGAAGGCGTCTGTTTTCGATAGAATTTGACGAAACAAATTTGATTTTTCGATAAAATCATCACGAAGTCTAATCAATGTCATAATACACAAACCCATCTTCATGTCAGTTGTAAAATGCAAAATTTTATGATAATTGGTCCTGTAGTTTCGGAGCATTAGTATTACTAAAAATAAAAAAAATCCAATTTGCCTAATATATATATATATATATATATATATATATATATATATATATATATATATATATATATATATATATATATATATATATATATATATATAATATATATATATATATATAATATATATATATATATATATATATATATATATATATATATATATATATATATATATATATATATAATATATATATATATATATAATGAAAACCCCATCATCGTCTCAAGATGGTATTGTCTCACGGTGAACCTGATGGCATAAAATTTAGCTTCAAGCTTATGTCTCAAAAGTTGAGTTAAAATAAAATATATAACTCAATTTGGGGAATCATTTTGTTCCTTAGGTTAATCACATTTCTAATCACAATTCAGACACTATTGAAGAGGAAAGAGGATATTTATCAATTGTAATTGTTGATGTCTGTTACTCATATTTTGATATTTTGTTGTTGATATAACGTTACAATATTCTTCTTTTGTATTTTTCTTTTGTTGTTCTTGTTTTGTTGTTTCTTCTTTCTTTCTTCTCTTCTTCTTCTTCTCTTCTTTCTTCTCTTCTTCTTCTCTTCTTCTTCTTCTTCTTCTCTTCTTCTTCTCTCTTCTTCTTCTTTCTTCTTCTTCTTTCTTCTTCTTCTTCTTCTCTTCTTCTTTTTCTTCTTCTTTCTTCTTCTTCTTCTTCTCTCTTCTTCTTCTTCTTCTTCTTCTTCTTCTTCTTCTTCTTCTTCTTCTTCTTCTTCTTTCTTCTTCTCTCTCTTCTTCTTCTTCTTCTTCTTCTTCTTCTCTTCTTTTCTTCTTCTTCTTCTTCTCTTCTTCTTCTTCTTCTTCTTCTTCTTCTTCTTCTTCTTCTTCTTCTTCTTCTTCTTCTTCTTCTTTCTTCTTCTTCTTCTTCTTCTTCTTCTCTTCTTCCTTCTTCTTCTTCTTCTTCTTCTTCTTCTTCTTCCTCTTCTTCTTCTTCTCTTCTTCTCTTCTTCTTCTTCTTCTTCTTCTTCTTCTTCTTCTTCTTCTTCTTCTTCTTCTTCTTCCTTTCTTTCTTTCTTTCTTTCTTTCTTTCTTTTTTTTTTTTTTGTTCGACATTTTGGTTTATTTTTCTTAACGTCATGTTAATCATATTGCAGTCTCTATATATTCACATGTGGAATGATTTTGTCCTGATAAAGGAGAAACTCGAAACGGTAACAATAGTTTAGTTTGTCTTATGTTATTTACTGAAGCTTAACATGAATTTCTCCATATATCTTTTTTTTCCAGGGCGAATTTTCTGGACA
The DNA here is from genome assembly GCF_034508935.2 of Berghia stephanieae. Taxonomy (NCBI): domain Eukaryota; kingdom Metazoa; phylum Mollusca; class Gastropoda; order Nudibranchia; family Aeolidiidae; genus Berghia; species Berghia stephanieae. Next base: position 18,659,890 of record NC_088366.1, on the reverse strand, counting down.
AATTTAAAATATCTTTTTTTTTTTTATCCGAGTATGGTAGGGAAAATATTGTTCATTCTAACTTGTAAATCGCCATTTGGTATCTGGGGCAGTCCGACAAAATACCTATTTGAGGCGGTGGGGCACAGAAAAAGAAAAAGTAAATTGTACTCACCCGTGGTTTTTTACACCAAGAGTAATTGTAATAGGTTCTCTCATCGATGTGCTTTCCTTTGTTACAGCCTGTGTGGAGAGGAATGAGGAAGGTGGAAGTGAGCACACTTTATCGAATAACGTCATTATCAAATAATCAATGGGACAGTATAGAAGCAACACGAAAACGAATCATTATTATTATTATTATTATTATTATTATTATTATTATTATTATTATTATTATTATTATTAAATTATTATTATTATTATTATTATTATTATTATTATTATTATTATTTTTATTATCATTATTAGTATTATTATTATTATTATTATCATCATCATCATCATCATCATCATCATCATCATCATCATCACCGGTATTATAAAAGAAAGACAGTACGATTACCTACCTGTAGCCAGTGACATGCCAGCAGAAACCACAAAGGACAGAAGGAGAGCAACGCTTGAAAGATGAAGATAAGATAGGTACGGATGACCTAGGCTGGTGTCTTGTCTGGGGAATAACAACAACAACAACAACAACAACAACAAATGAACATTATTGGCATGTTATTTATTATAAGTTCTTTGACACGTCTCTCACATTGGAACATTACACAAAACAAGCGTGTTGAACAATTTTAAGTCAACATCCTCCTGCTCCTCCTCCTCCACCTCCTGCACCTCCTCCTTCTTGTTAAAAAAATTACCCCTAAAAAACAAGACCCTCCTCCTTAACATACACAACAACACCACCACCAACAACAAAAAGAAATATAGATAGTTCGAAGATGACGCCACTCAGGTCATTGTTATTGTTTTTTGCCATCCGCGTTTATGAGTAATGCTCACTGAACTGTGTTAACCCGACTATAAACGTTCATGGATACACACAGTTTTGTGTGTTGGTCCGTTATACTTCCGAATGGCAATGTTATGAGCTTCTTAGCCAAGCGCATACTATCTATAGAAAAAGAAGTTACCACATATACGCAAAACACTTTTATCATTGTGGCGCAGTTAATTGTTAAGTCCCAACTTTTTATTTATGTACCGTCAACCGGTTACTTAGGCCATCCGGGGCTACTTAGGCCACTTTGTAGAATAAAAAAAGGTTGCTTTAAACAAAGTTAAATTCATGAGTGCTTATTAGATCTATTGGGTTCTAATTATTTAAAAGATAAAAGCTACATGTAATTTATCTTTTAAAATAAGCAAATCTTGTTTTCAGTAAGTGGCCTAAGTTACCCCGGGGGGCCTAAGTAGCCCCAGTTGACGGTACTACGTCCATCGTATCTCCTTACCCTAGTCCTTCAGTTGTCAAGGTGGTGAACATGGTCGTTGAATTATACATCATGGTGCTGTTGACATTGCACGTCTCCAGTCTTGGAGGCAGGTCAATTTTGGGTGGTGGGTAGATGATGGGGTAGATCCCATAATAGAATGTACCCAATAGACTGACGAAGAGACCAGTGCCTGCACCCTGTGGATAAAAAAAACAAACAAACTTGAGCTTTTATATAGAGCAATATCCACTAAACGTGCTCAAAGCGCTTTACAAGGGGTCCCTGGCCAACAGCAACACGTAACATTTAGAACGGGACATGACGCCTGTTAGGCGATATTACATTTTCTTTTTGGACAAAGACAACGCTGTTAACGACCAGGTACTCGTTTTACACCTGAATACGATGAGAGAATGTGAGTAAAGAGCCTTCTCCAAGGACTCAACTATGCGCCGAGTGCGAGGCTCGAAGCCAGGACCTTCCGATCCAAAAGCGAGTGTCATACCACTAGACCACATAGCCGCACATTCAGTAAATTTAGGCATTATAACAAAATAAAAACAAATGAATTAAAATACGTCCTTTCTTCATCCCCCTTAAGGAAATTTGTCTTCATGGTTTGCTCCAAGGGAAAAATGGAATGACCAAGACGTAAACCATAATAACAATGATGCAAAGTGAGCTAGAATGAAGTGACTTGCTCAAGGCTAGACAGCGCGGTCCTGTCACCCATAGGGTTAACTTTAAATTCCCTTTTCGGCATCTGGTTTACCTCGACATAATACCAGATTGAGGGGATGGGTCACAAGTTTAAAAAAAATAGAAACATAGGATAGATTAAAGAAAAGCAAATATTTGACCTCTCGCCTCAAAACGGTATTGTGTCGGGATGATAAAGTTGCTGAAAACTGAATTTATAGCCAGAAATATCAGACTTTCGTTGAGTTTGTATGTTATGTTGAGAAGAATGAATATCATAATTTAGTGCGCCGAATACCAAAATTTTTAAATTTTGACAAGTTTAGCTCTAAATTGACTTTTTAGTATCTGGTTCATCCCTACATAATACCGTTTTGGGACGATGGGTCACATATAAAAAGTCGAAACTTACCAAACTGTTGATAAAAGGGACAAATATTCCGTTGAGTATAAGGCCCAGGAGAGGTCCTCCTATCATACCAAAAACGCTGAATGATATAATGAAAGCTGTCTTGCCCAAGGAACCAATTACATAGGCCATACCGATGGTCGTCATTCCAAACACAACCACTGGTGATGATATCGATGTGACGAAAGGATGATATTATTTTGTATTGATGATGATGATGGTATTCATGACGATGATAATGATGATTATGATGATATGAAAATATAGTTATTTTTTGCAACAACAAAAATTGGGTCTGTAACCACACTGAATGAATTGATTTCAATTTTGAACCATTTTAAAATGGCTTTTCATAGACCAAGTCTGTTGATACAGATTTGTTCCTTAAAATTCGGAATCTTTTTAAATTTCTCCAAAATTGTAAATATTTTTTTTTTTTGTAGCTTATGGCAGGTCCGGTATTCAAGAACTTGAACTTTTTTTATACAACGCAAAATCCACTAAACGTGCTCAAAGCGCTTTACAATGGGTTTCTGATCAACAGCAACACATTTAGAACGGGACAAATGCCTGTCAGGCGATATTGCAATTTCTTTCCGACATAATAATAATAATAATAATAAATGGCATTTATATAGCGCTTTACCCCGTTGTCACAGGCTCTAAGCGCTTTACAGTGATATAAAACAAAACATATTACAGTGAGACAAGTGTGAAGGAAACGTGATACGAATTCAATTTAACAACAACAAAATATGAAAATAATATTGCAACATTATGACGTAAAAAGAATGACAACATAGACAACGCTTTTAGCTGCCAGGTACTCATTTTACACCTGAGTATGGTGAGAGAATGTGAGTAAAGAGCCCTTTTCTAAGGCTCAATTATGCGACGAGCGAGTCTCAAACTCAGGACTTTCCGATCCGAAAGCGAGTGTCATACCACTAGACCACATAGCCGCATGCACCGCCAGGGATGTTATACTCACCTAAAATCATGGTAGCCATCGAGAGCAGTTTTTGGCTTGGTAAGCTCTTCTTTTTTTGAGCAAACAACGGTTTGATGAGATCCTCCAGGGTGACCGCTGCTAGCGAGTTGATTCCAGACGACAGGGTGCTGGGGATGAAAGAGCGGAGGGAGCGGGAAGAGGAGATGAAACATCCGTCGTTTTTAATCAGTTCATTGACAAATACTATTCTATATTTCACATAAAAGAAGAAAACAATAATTACACCCCCCCCCCCCCCCCCGCCCCTTTCCAAAATAATAAAAAAAAAAAATCAAATCAAATAAACAAACCAGAATAAATAAATAAATTAAGTTAAACAAAGCAAACAAAATAACAAAAGAAACAAAACACGTCAACCCCCCCCCCCCCCCCAAATAAAAAATTATTAAAAAAAGAAATAATCAATAAATAAAATAAAATAAAATAAAATGAATCCTGAACTGATTCAGTACCTGCATTTGTATTTATGTTGTTATTGTTATTTGTCTTGACTGAAGAATAATTTCTAGCCCAAAACGTTACGTGTTTGGTATTTTGTTCTTTTTAAAAAAATCTGTTATATTCATTTTTGTTTATTCATTTTTTTTTACCTGACAGAAGCGCTGAATATGGAGGCAACAAAGAGTCCCGGAAGTCCTGGCATTGTACCCATCGTCTCCAGGACAAATAGAGGTAGGAGCTGGGTGGACAGATTGACAAACATAATGGCTTATCTTAAATTTGGATCAATATTAATATTTTAAGTGATGCTTGCATGAAATGACAATCTGTCTGATTTATCCGTTAGTCAATTGATTGATTCATTTATTTATTTATATGTTTATTTAATTCATTTATTAAGCTATTAATTTATATCCGAATTGATCATTTTATTTATATATGGCCTAGTAGATAAGGCATTGCATTTATACACAAGAAACCCGGTTCAAGTTCCGATGTCAGCATTTCGTTTTTTAATATTTTCTTTTCTTGAGCAAGAATTGATTACTTTGTAGCGCTGTGCTGCAGCTGGTTATCTCGTTTTCTATCTCGAAGAGACCTTTAAAAAGAATTCCCAATGAGAATGAATAAAGGTAATTTTTAAGGCATAATATTTCCACTAGAATTAACAGACCAGCTACCCAATCACTGCTGGGTGAAGAGAAGAAAAAAAAACGACAACAACAAAAAAATAAATAAAAATTACAAAACAACCTCGACTTGACCTGGGATCGACCTAGGTCCCTTTGCGTGTGAAGTGATCGTGAGTGCTCTACCAACTGAGCATATTATGATTAAAAGAGTGGGTGGTAATGGTAAAGATCAGGATGCTGACTTACCTGATCAGGACTACTGATCACGTCTTGGGTCAGAGGGTCACAGGAGTTGAAAGCGTACATAACCAGACCAAGAATGCATAAAAGGGTCACGTAAAACACCCAGATTGGAAGGTTTAGCAGTAAAGCTCTGTTGGTGAAAGAAATAAAGAAGAGGGGGAGGGGGGGGGGGGAGATGAGGAGCATAATATGAGGTAGCGTACATAATCGAATGAAAAATTTGATCAAATTGAAGCTGCTTGCAAGAAGATTTCTGTTCATCGTGGCCCCTCTCTCTCTCTCTCTCTCTCTCTCTCTCTCTCTCTCTCTCTCTCTCTCTCTCTCTCTCTCTCTAGCTATCTATCTATCTATCTATCTATCTATCTATCTATCTATCTATCTATCTATCTATCTATCGATATCTCTCTCTCTCTCTCTCTCTCTCTCTCTCTCTCTCTCTCGTTCTCTCTCTCGTTCTCTTTCTCTCTCGTTCTCTTTCTCAATATTTTCCAAATGGCAGGCTTACCCAGCAGAAAAATTGATTTTTTAAACTAAAGCAATCTCTCTACAAAACAACTTTATGTTCTTATTAATTAAACAAGGATCATTGTGATGTGCTAAATAAATCTGAATAAGAAAAAATGTATATTGTATGGTAACAAATGTGACGATTTTGCTGTAGGTGGTAAGGAGAGGGTTAATTAACTGTGGGAAATGAGAGTTGAATTCTAATTTATAGAAAAGACGTACAACGCTGAGATAGCTTCCTACTTACATCTGGGCTTTCCTCACAGTTTTGACACTGGAGTACCTTTGCAAATTAATCTGGTAACCCCCATAAACACACATCATGTTGGTCCCCCCACCGATCAGAAATGTCCAGAACGTATGTCGGATGCTTGGGTCAGGGTTCATTCTGCCATTATGATGTCAAAGGAAGAGAGCAAAGTTTGTAACATTCTAGATTGAACAACAACAATAATAATAATAATAATAATAATAATAATAATAATAATAATAATAATAATAATAATAATAATAATAATAATAATAATAATAATGATGATGATGATGATGATGATGATGGTGATGAAATCTCGTTTCTATCGCTAGCTAAAACTAGTTAGTTACAGAATTAGCAACATCATACCACTAAATGTCCCATCTTCTCAAAACGGTTTTAATGTCGGGATGAACAAGGAGCTGGAAATCGAATTTTTTATAAAATTTTGGGTTATTTTGCATTCTTCATGGGAATGAATGAATACGATTTCTTACATCACAAAAGACACAAAGTTCGTATTTCTTATCATTTCATTTCTAAACGCACTTTTCAGGGTTTGATCCATCCCGACGTAAACTGTTTTGAGACGACGGGTCACATATCAATAATCAATTATAATTAAAAGTGAAAAAAAAAACTTACTCAAACCGTGGCAGTCTGTTTCCCTTGTCCGCCAACTCCCAAACCCGGGACCAGCCTCCTACGTCACTGGCCCCCTTGAACATGAGGGCTACAAGTCCTGCCCAGATGACCACAAGCTGGAAGGCATCAGTCCACACCACAGCTCGGATACCGCCCTAGAGATTGAATGAAGATGACGTCACTCAGCTCTTTGTTATTGTTTTTGTTTTTAATTGTTTTAGATAGGGCGCTTGCAACACATTAAGGTCATTTCAGCGCCAGTAAAAGGGAGAAAATGATACAGTAAAAAAAAAAAGAATCTAGAATAAGAATTAAGCAAAAATAAGATAGAAGGGAATGGTTCGAATAAGGAACAATAATTGTATCAGTATAATAGTACTTAGTTTGATATCACCCAAAAAGTCTCATTCAAACACCAGCATAGGATCCGAAAGCAGGAATACTCTCAAATATCTACTGACTGCTGTTTCTACTACTACTACTACTACTACTACTACTACTACTACTACTACTACTACTACTACTACTACTACTACTACTACTTCTACTACTATCTACTATACTACTACTACTACACTACTACTACTACTACTACTACTAACTACTACTACTACTACTACTACTACTACTACTACTACTACTACTACTACTACTACTACTACTACTACTACTACTACTACTACTACTACTACTACTACACTCACTACTACTACTACTACTACTACTACTACTACTACTACTACTACTACTACTACTACTACTACTACTATTATTACTACTACTACTACTACTACTACTACAAAAAGTTAAATCAATACGGAATAAAGTTGAATAAAATGCAAACTACGCATCCGGGATATCAGACTTACAATGGTAGTGTAGAAGGTACAGACCACGCCCATTATCACGATAGACACTTCTTTGGAGATACCGGTAACTATGATAAAGAAAAAAAACAAAGGTAGAGAAAATAATTTTTAAAAAAATAAAAGGTCAACTTCATACATTAGCATTTCCACAATTTGCTAAAAGAATGTTTAGAATAGTCCCCTTTTTATGAATTCTGACCAAAAATAAAAACCCAATAAAAAACAAAAAACAAAACAAAAACAAAATAAAAAAAAAACAAAAACAAACAAACAAAAATACAAACAAACAAAAAACATACAAACCATAAACAAAACCTTTCTAGTCTAAATTTATGCTGGTTGTCAAAAAGGATCGTCCATATTCTTAAACATCCTGCTATTAAAATAGTTTTATCTCCTGAAGATTCAATACATAATCTATTTATCATGAGTCCTCCGAAGGACTGGTTACATACACACTTCCAAAGAGTTTGGAACCGGAAGAGTAGAAGGTCTGACATCACGGCTTCTCTGCTCTAACGCATAAACTTTCACCTTAAAAAAAAAAATAATATGTGACCTTGCATAACATAACACTTACCTTGACTCAGCGCTATAGCAGGGGCGTACAGAACAGCCGCCATGTAGAGAAGCTGTCGAAACAATATTTAAAAAAAATATCAATTAATGTTAAAACATTAAATTATGAACAAAACTCTGGAAAAGTATGACAGTTTGAAACAGTGCCAAATTAGGCAGAAATAAAAAGAAAGAAAGAAATCATCCCATAAAATCGCAATCTCTTGACAGGGGATCGAATGTCAGTCAGTCGAGGCAACCTGATTTTGTGTATATGTGTGTGTGTGTGTGTGTGTGTGTGTGTGTGTGTGTGTATGTTTGTGGAGGGGATTTGCTGATTTTCTCTTGTTTGTTTGGGTTTTTCTTTTCTTTATGCCTCTTCAGGGTCTGTTTCATAATAAATACATACATACATACATACGTACGTACATACGCACATACCAAGGAGGGCTTTAGAAAGGAGGCTCGCCTTGGATTTTCAGGCCCCGCTAGTGGGGGCCATTGGTTGGATAACGATTTCAAGCAAAACTACCGCTTTTCTGCCTTGGTACAATTTCCTTGAATGCGCAATAATTGATTCTGTTCTTATAATTTCGGTACTTTATAATAAATTGGTTAATTGGCGACCATAAGTTTTAAATAATATTTCTTATGTCTTGAATGATATGAAAATATACAAAAAGTAGTGAACTATCAAAAATTTCACAGGAAACTATGAACTCTTTTTCTATGACGCCCTCTTACAAACTGAGTGATTGGGTTTGTTATCTTTTTTGAAATCGAAAGTACGAATCTGATTTCAATACCTTTTAATAACTATGGCTAATTTATCGAACCAGAATCTTTGAAAAGTGGTAAGTGCCAATAATAAATGCGTAATAATTATTTAAGACATGTTTAGAATTATCAACTGTAGTTCCTGCAGACGATAGTTGGGCCCATTGTCGTGCTTGTTCTGTCGATTCGCACAGATAATCAGAATCAGACTCCGCCTGATTAGGAATCCGAATCGGATTACTGTTCCTTATTTTATTATGAATTATGGCCTGCGGCTTTATATTTATATATTTTTTTCTATATGGTTAACTGACAAATATTGACTTTATTGTTTTAGTCTAGTGTATAAGTCTAGAGGGCCCCTTTGCTCGTCACGTCAACTTCACAACTTTATCTTGAACAGTCCTTTCTATTTCTACTATCTAGAATAGAAGTTGCTAGTTAGTGGGTCTGATATTACCATATCATATTCATATACGATGGAACTTGGACTCTGACTCTGAATATATAGTTATGCCCATTACATGGATCTGTGTTGCTGATATGACTGTCAATCGTATGGGACTAGTAACTAAGACTCTTAATATAATATAGTTTTGCCTCATTGATCTGAGATGTTACTGAACTGTTGTTACAGTTACACTCACTCACTCTATTACTATTATCTCTGTGACTATGGAAAGTAATTATGGATCTGATCTACTCCATTGACTGAAAGGAATGAACTAGTAGTCTGAATATATAGTTTTGTCTCATTGATCTAAGATGAGACTCTATTAAACAACTCTATGACTATGGAAGGGAACTATGGATCTGATTCTGATGCTACTCATTGACTGTACTGTAAGGAATGAACTATAGTAGTCAGATGTTTTATGAATGGCGCATGTTTTTCTAGTTTTTCTAAGATGTCCCTCTATCAAAAGTTGCAAAACTTTGTGTCAACTTCCGAATCAATTTCTCTAAACTGATTAAAGATTTTGGCCCGTATTGAATTGTGATGCCATATCACAAAAAAAAAGATTTCTTCTTCACAACCTATAAAAAGCTACTTTAAAACCGCTGTCATACAATTAGAGATTTTACACTGCTAAATATTTAAACAGTTTCGCACCACAAAGTAAGAGATGACTTCATCGTTTTTCAAAAAAATCTTGTGACACAGTAGTTCACATCATACTATTACAAAAATTACTATTTTCCGAATAAAAGCAAAACACATTAACATAAAGTAACAACTTATGTAGTTTGCATCCAATTTGGACTTTATAATTTATTGCTTTTTATTTACATCATGTCGCAATTACCGAAGACTGATATGAATCTCTAGTTTTAACTTATTTGAATTAGTGATTAAATACTCAAAATTGTCAAATTAACATTGAATGTTTATATTTAACTTTGAAAAATTGTATCTATACATGACCGATTCACATAGCATTTAAAGTTTTCTTTTAAACCTATAAGCTCTTAAACAATACGATATGATACGGAATCTCTATCGGTTCCTTTCTCGTAAAGCTGCGAAAAGAAGTCTACTTGTATCTATCGATAAGCCATTAAAGAGGACATCTATGGAATTGGAATTTCAAAATAAACTCTGAGTTTTGCATGTTATTGTTGTTACGTTGTTGTTGAACACAAGCACATTTTGTGGAAACACTGCATCATAAATTGATGAATTTCTACTTTTGACTGGTCTACATTATATTTATGTAATCCTCTTTGGCATAAATACCAAGCTATTTCTCAAAACTTTGAACTCAAAATAATGTTGGAAGTGCGTAATGTTCACTTTTATTTGTATTCATCAAACACGTATATTGATTGTTATAAAATGTAAACTTGTCTGTCGTTCCTTCATATTCAGATTCTGTACGAACATCATATAATTTTCAATTAACTGAACATTCCATTTTAACAAATTATTTAAAAATGGATAAGCGGAAAATCATAATTTCGACACTATAAATCATTTTTGAGTTCAGATCCTCACCCGTTATCGATTTTAATATAGCTGTAATAAGCGAAATACTTTCCTATTGTTTTTTTTAAAAGTCGTGATAAAACATTTTTATTAAAACAAAATGATCCAGAGTTTCATACAAATTTTTGCAGCTGTACATCGTGAACAGCTAGCTGAGAAAAAGAAGGAAAAGACGCGCCCCTTATTAACAATCCGACTATTGTACTCTGAATATATATTGATCTGATATGTTACTTTATTAATTAACTCTATGAATATGGAATGGAATGGAACTATGAATTTGATGCTACTCCATTGACTATATTGAATGAACCAGTACTCTGAATGTTTTTCCTCACATGAACTTTTGCCTCTTGTGGGTCTGATGTTCATGGACGTGATTTGTTAGCATATTCAAGATGGGGAAAATTGTGGTGTTGAGAATTACAATGGTAACTACAATAAAGCCAAAAAATGTTGTGTGTTCAGATTGACTATAAAGAGGAACCAGATCGGTAAACATGGTTAAACAAATCCCTCCTGGTGATGATATTGAGCTACATCCGACAAAATTTATTATTTGTGAAAGACATTGGTCTGCAGGTGTTCCAATGAAAATTCTACCTGGCAGACCGATCGTCCCTTATAGGGATGAAATAGTGTTCAAAAAATTAATAAATTCGAGAGATCCTAATTACAACTACTATGTAGTGCATCCCTTAGTAGATATTTCGGTATTCATATTTTTCTTGGGATCATCCTTCGCAGATTACCTCCCTTTGTTGATATTGTACATCTCCTTTCCCCTTCATCTAATTGTTCATCTTCTTCTTCATAATCACATTACATGTACATTCATTAATCAAGCTTCTAAAGAAATCATCCTGAATCAATCACTATAAGGTCAGTTTTTAGAATATCTAACTACTCATCCTTTTCCGTTTCTTGGCTACTCCTATTCACTGCTGATAATAATAATTATTAATTATTTTTTTGGACCCAGAATTCACAATCACTCTCTAAAAAGGTAGATCTTGCCATATAATGCCCCTGCTGTTATTTTGGTGTAAATTTTCTATATTTTTTGTTGGCCCCCACTAGCGTTGCCTGAAGATTCCATATGATTGTCCTTTCAGTATAGTTGTCCTTGGCACATACATACAATATTGCATACATACATACATACATACATACATACATACATACATACATACATACATACATACATACATACATACATACATACATACATACATACATACATACATACATACATACATAATAATATGCGTATATAGATACATACATGCATGCATACATAAAAAAACAGACATAAAGAGAGAGAGTGAGAGAGAGAGAGAGAGAGAGAGAGAGAGAGAGAGAGGGGGGAGGGAGAAAGAAAGAGAGAGAGAGAGAGAGAGAGAGAGAGAGAGAGAGAGAGAGAGATAGACAGACAGATAGATAGATAGAGAGAGATAGACAGATAGATAGATAGAGAGAGAGAGAAAGAAAGAGAGAGAGAGAGAGAGAGAGAGAGAGAGAGAGAGAGAGAGAGAGAGAGAGAGTCATTTTAACTGACATTACAATAGCATTACGAGTAGTTATCATCACGAGACATTTATATCATTAAGGACACAAATAAACAGAACATACATACATACATACATATATACATACATACATACATACATACATACATACATACATACATACATACATACATACATACATACATACATACATACATACTTATATGCGTATATAGATACATACATGCATGCATACATAAAAAAACAGACATAAAGAGAGAGAGAGAGAGTGAGAGAGAGAGAGAGAGAGAGAGAGAGAGGGGGGGGGGAGGGAGAAAGAAAGAGAGAGAGAGAGAGAGATAGACAGATAGATAGATAGAGAGAGATAGACAGATAGATAGAGAGAGAGAAAGAAAGAGAGAGAGATAGATAGAGAGAAAGAAAGAAAGAAAGAAAGAGAGAGAGAGAGAGAGAGAAGAAAGAAAGAGAGAGAGAGAGAGAGAGAGAGAGAGAGAGAGAGAGAGAGCGAGAGAGTCATTTTAACTGACATTACAATAGCATTACGAGTAGTTATCATCACGAGACATTTATATCATTAAGGACACAAATAAACAGAACACGGATGTGAGCGGGAAAATAATTGATGTCATTAGAGCTATTCATGAATTTCCAAAGTTTGAGTCATTGTAGTCCCTTAGAAATCACGCTACTCCTTGGGATTAACACGCATGATTCTTAAAATAGCAATCGGTTTTTCCCAGTTATTCCTTATTTTTTTTTACTCTTTAACTTGGGCTTTACACTATGCATACATATTTATTCATATTAAATTGTTATGAGCCATTTATCTGGCGCATTTTCATGTTTTCACGGTTTCACATGAGACTGAAATACAGAGACAGAAAATTTCGGGATTGGCAAAAGGGTTTTTAACTCCCTCTTTTACTACCAACTACAGGAAAATCGTCACATTTGTTACGATACAACCAACATTTTCTTGTTCAGATTTGATTTACAAATCACAAAATTTGAAGAAAAATCTTTGTTATATTTGCAAGAACACAATGCTGATTTCAAACATATAACATAGAAACGATTGAGACATTGAGTATGCTCCGGTATATGGGGTGAATTTTTAATTCAGAAAAGTGAGTGGAGCAGGCACTTATGTTGGTAACAACAAGATATGGAGTGAGTAGAAAAGTGCCAGAAGACAATAGAGAATAAAAAATTTTATATATAAATATATATTTTTGTGTTTGTGGATAGCTCACACGGTAGAGCCACGCTCTCACCTGCCAGGCGGAGTTGTCGTACCAATAAGGTCGCAGGTTCAAACCCCACCACCGCCGCGAAAATTTTTTTTATTCTCTATTGTCTTCTGGCACTTTTCTATTCACTCCATATCTTGTTGTTACCAACATAAGTGCATGCTCCACTCACTTTTCTGAATTAATAATTCACCCCATATACCGGAGCATACTCAATGTCTCAAATCGTTTCTAGGTTATATGTTTGTGTTGAGAATATTGGCTATTAAGCTTAACTGCTGGTCAAAAATAACTTCGCGATGGTTGTGCGCGAACGAGCCGGCGATCTCCAGAAGTGGGTGAGAGAGGGCTCTAGAAATATGACTTGGGTTTGATACGAATATTTTTGTGTTCGTGGATAGCTCACACGGTAGAGCCACGCTCTCACCTGCCAGGCGGAGCTGTCGTACCAATAAGGTCGCAGGTTCAAACCCCACCACCGCCGCAAAAAAAATGTTTTATTCTCTCTTGTCTTCTGGCACTTTTCTACTCACTCCATATCTTGTTGTCCTTGTAAAAGGCACTTTATCTTCTCTTAATAAACTAGAGTTAAAATCTACCTCATCATTAATTTTTCTCAGGATTCAAGCAGCATATACACTTCTATATATATATATAAAATATATATATATATATATATATATATATATATATATATATATATATATATATATAAATGAGAAGATAGAAAACAAACTCACAATGATGATGCAGAAGGCTAAAGACCCAACGTATCGGATAGCTTTGTTGTATCGGAGTTCCAGGTACTGAAATGGAATAAACAGAGGCATCCGTTAGCTGCCCACGTTTGAGAGTTTATTGCTATAACAAATTCCAATATTGATGATTATGATGATGATGATGATGATGAAGAAGAAGAAGAAGAAGAAGAAGAAGAAGAAGAAGAGGAGGAGGAGGAGGAGGAGGAGGAGGAGGAGGAGGAGGACGAGGAGATGATGATGATGATGATGATGATGATGATGATGATGATGATGATGATGATGATGATGATGATGATGATGAAACACCGCAATCCCAATCATACCATATTTTATTTAATTTATTAACATTAAAATAATTTGATATTTGTTTTATATAGATATATTACCGAATTGTTTTGTGATACAAAATGATATTTTCCATACAAGGATCAATAATGTATATCTTATCTTATCTCATCTTACCTCATAGGCATTAGTCAACTGCAGCCTGTGGAAGACCGGCACCACAAAAACACACACCACTATGAAACAGGGAATGATTCCAATAATCCACAGAAACTGCTCACCACCTCTGGTGTACACCTCAGCTGGAACCCCCAGGATTGTTGTGGCAGACGTAAAAGAGGCGCCCAGAGATAGGGCTACAGGCAGCACGGGGAGACTGCGACCACCTGATTGATGGAGAGAAAAATGTCAATCAGAATAAGAATGGTGCTTATTTGTGACCCTTCGTCTCGAAACGGTATTATGTCGGAATGAACTGGACCCCGAAAAGTGACTTTAGAATCAAATTGAAAGTAAATACCAATGTTTGAGCTTTTGCATGGTGAGAAATTGTCTTCATTCTGTAACATAACAAATCGAAACAAACCTCAAGTTTCATGTTTTTGTTAATAAATTCAATTTTTTTTCACCCAAGTCATCCGGACATAATACTGTTTAGAGACGGAGAGTCACATTTACTTAATCACCATTGAGCCATGGGATTCATATGTAAATGTTGCTGCTCGAAGCTCGAAGAAGTAAATACAAATGTGGAATTGAATGTAAGCTTCAATTTAAGGCATGGACGTTTCGGGTTTCCCCCTTTATCAACAAACAGGATGATTGAAATATTACAAATGAATGAGATAATGTGGAACATCTGCAGTGTTTCTATCATCCTGTTTGTTGATAAAGGGGAAACCCGAAACGTCCATTTATCTGTTTGCGTTATTAAATTGAAGCGTACATTCAATTCCACATTGTTATTTATTTCATGGGATTCGTAAGGCATCATCTACCAAGGACTCCCATTTCTATCTATCGGCTATAGAGACACCCCAGGTTAGACCAACCTCTTTAGCTTTAACCCTCTCCTTACCACCTGCAGCAAAATCGTCACATTTGTTACGACACAATAGGCATATTTCTAATTCAGATTTATTTTGTACATCACAAAGTTTGAAGAATGATAATTGTTTAATTAATAAGAACATAAAGTTGTTTTGATAGAGATTGTTTGCGTTTAAAAAGTCAATTTTTCTGCTGGGTCAGCCTGGCATTTTGGGAAAATACTGAAAAGGATCGGTAAGCTCTTCTATTCGCATTCTGTAGGTTCAATGGCTCAGCAATACTATGTCTCCAAATTTAAAGCGATGTGAAGCGTGGTCAAGGACTGAATGGGAGTAGGTGGTCGCAAAATCTTTCGACATCGGCGTTGTCTCCTTGGGCAAATCATTACAATTCATAATTCCTCTCGACTCAAGTGTGGATGTACACCTGGCTGTAGGCAGAGGCATATATTATGGAAAAATGGATAGCAAGAATATACTACTTTCCGCCAGATCTATCTAACCGACCCACTGCTGGGTGGACAGGGGGATCTCGAATTCACCCGGGATCGATCTCAGCCCCTTTGAGTGTGAAGTGAGTGCTTCACTAACTGAACAATTGGGACTCTCTTTTATATAAAAAGAAATAAAATAAAATTCCCTTTATTCATCTCATAGGGGAAATTTTTTGTCATGAGGATCTATTCCGAGGGAAGCCTTGTATAACCCAGGCGCCAGCCGCAGTGCAGCGCTGCAAATTGAGCTAGGGCTAGATGACAATGCAGCGGTGGTTGATCGAACTCTGTAACCTTTTGGGTACGAAGCAAAGACCGTATCGCTGAACCACGCTGCCCCATAAATAAGAGTTGTAAGAAATCACCCACCTGTGAGCATCTCGTCGGCTGATGTTGTTTTCTTTCTTCTGGACATGACTCCAAAGTACAATCCTGTAATTTAAACGCATCAAATTAAATATCTATTAACTCACTCAACCCTAACACCGACTAACACCGGAGTTCACCAGGATTACTTTTACACCGTGCCTATTTATTACATTGCTCTGAGACAAATTATAGGCGTAGTATCAAAGCTAATGTTTTTAGCTTTTGCATGTTAATGGTAGTTGAATAAAACTATCTAGCTATATACATGCTCATTTTAATACATTTTTTCCAATTTTGAAAAGTAGCTAAAATCTCTGGGATTGAGTGAGTTAAGCTTTAAATTTTACCAGGTTATAAAAATGTAAAAGTCATTGTGAAAGAGATTGGAGTTTAGAATAACAAACACACTGATACATAGACAAAGTAAGGCAAATTCTAGAATGATAAAATAAAGGTATGATGTACATCAGTGAAAGCATGAATATGGTGATAAATAAAGAAAAATAATAATAATAATAATAATAATAATAATAATAATAATAATAATAATAATAATAATAATAATAATAATAATAATAATAATAATAATATCATTCTCGTGTAAAACACTAGCTCTGGGCACTTTACAATATAAATTTATCAATTTTAAGTGAAAAAAACCCCAAAAAAAACAAACAAAAAACTTTCATAGCCAAATCAAGGATTCATAGAGAATAAAAACAAATAGAGTGAAAATGTGTCTTCCTCTGAGTGACAGAGTGATGAATCAAGAGTATAAGAGAGAGAGAGAGAGAGAGAGAGAGAGAGAGAGAGAGAGAGAGATGCATGTGTGTATATGTGTGTGTGTGTGTGTGTGTGTGTGTGTGAGAGAGAGAGAGAGAAGGAGAGAGAGTGAAAGAGAGAGAGAGTGAGAGAGACAGAAAGAAAGAAAGAAAGAAAGAAAGAGAGAGAGAGAGAGAGAGAGAGAGAGAGAGAGAGAGAGAGAGAGAGAGAGAGAGAGAGAGTGAGAGAGAGAGAGAACACAAAAAATAAATAATGATAGAAACATAAAAATTGGTCGAAATAGTATCAATATAACGCACAAGAGATTTTTTATTCCGAGACTTAAGACATTCAAGTAAACGTCAATCGAAGTGCAGGTTTGACATCCGAACCCACTATGGGCCTAGTTTAACAGTGTTGTTATGGACAACATTTTGCATCATTTTTTTTTTTTTAGATTTCCATTACAACAATGAGCCCATAAGGAATTGAGATATCAGGCCTGCAATTACGGGCACGTCGGATGAAATCAATGCAAAATTAGCTGAATACTACATCATGCAAGGCATCAAATAATCTTCAGAGGCGAATGGAAAATATGGAAGGGTTGATATAAATACAGTACTACATTAGGCCCCAAATTTTTGCCAGTTTCAATTTGAAAACAAAAACAAAAAAATTAATTCACATGATGGCATACTCACCAATACCGGAAGAGATAACAAGCATGATACTGAAGACGACATAGTCCTCCCACTCAAAGCCAGGGGTTGCCATGGTAACAATTCGCCGATCACGCTAATTCTTGACACTGTGAAGAAAAAAATCAGACAGGACATCTTGAGATAAATAATAAACGGATCGGATGAGCAAAATTTAAGCACTTCAGCATGTATATAGCGCAATATCCACTACACGTGCTCAGAGCGCTTTACATGGGGTTCCTTGCCTATAGATAGTTCGAATATGACGTCACTCGGGTCTTTGTTATTGTTTTTTGCCATCCGCGTTTATGAGTAATGCTCACTGAACTGTATTAACCCGACTATAAACGCTCATGGATACACACAGTTTTGTGTGTTGGCCGTGAAACTCCCGGATGGCAATATTATGAGCTTCTTAGCCAAGCTCATACTATCTATAGCAAAGCTTAAGACGTTGAACGAAAAGTGCCGCCTCCTATTAATTTGGCAACATTACAATTTTTTTTCTCGACAGAGACCATGCTGTTAAGGGCCAGGGTTTAATTTTTTTTAAAAAATTGGGCTTTTAATATAGCACAATATCCACTTGACGTGCTCAAAGTGCTTTACAAGGGGTCCCCGGCCAACAGCAACATTTAACATTTAGGGGTGGGACATGACGCCGGTTAGGCGATATTACATTTTTTTTCGGACAGAGACAACGCTGTTAACGGTCAGGTACTCATTTTTAACCTGAGTACGGTGAGAGAATGTGCGTAAAGAGCCTTCTCCAAAGACTCAACTATGCGCCGAGCGAGGTTCGAACCCAGGACCTTCCGATCCGAAGGCGAGTGTCATACCATTAGACCACATCCTCCTCTTTTTCTTTCTTTATTTTTCTTCGCTGTTTTTGTTATTTTGCTTTAAGTGGATCCTTATCAGTTTAGTTCGTGTCCGTTATTCGGCTTTTTATTGATACATATTTGTTGAAACCGTCATTAGAAATAGTTTTTGATATAGCCCATAAATAATAACTGTAATAAAAGACAATCCTTAATTATCTGATGTTTATTCACTACTAATTATTGCAGTATGCGCGCGCTCAATGTGTGTGTGTGTGTGTGTGTGAATGTGTGTGAGTGTGAGTGT
>NC_088366.1:18633603-18638603 GCF_034508935.2 Berghia stephanieae | reverse complement strand
AGTAGTAGTAGTAGTATCATCCTCATTATTATTTGTTATAATTTGTATCTTTCGATAGACTATATATAGTATTGCCTTAGAGCCAAAACTCAACTATCTAACACAATCGTTAGGTCAGCAGACATGAAAAGAATTTTCGTTCCAGGGGAAATCATTATTACCATCGCAGTATTTTATTTCCGGGAAAACCCAGTCTTATAGCGGTATCCTTTGGATAAACACAATACAATGTCTGGGTCGTTGGTGGATGTCAATGCCCGACTCTAGTTTGCTGATGGGGGAAGTGTTTATACATCGGGAAATCCCGATGTGATTACGAGTGTGAGCAGAAACTTGGGTGTGAGTCTTTAGGCCATAATGACATAATGGATTCCGATCTACGTTTACTTATTGCCAGGCCCGATAACTCCCATTGTTATGGCCTCACTGTTGTAATAATGTCTATTGATGCTATGCGTTTGGGTAAAATACTCACAACATTCGCCAGCCGGATAAGACGTACCAACACAAAACTATGTGTAACCAAGAACGTTTTGGTATGATTGATAATATAGTTTAGTATGACAATTAATAGCCAAAAGGCTGTCTAAAAACAATTACGAAGAGCTGAGTGACGTCACTTTTGTTCCTTCAAACCAATGCTAAACATTAGAATAAATATACAAGGTTAAATCAATCCTATGATTGTGATTGATTATTAAATCCTCAAGTATTAAAGTGCACTTAAATTTCTATTAATCAATGTGTCAAATCATATTATTTTGTAAACGGAATGTTGGCTGCCCATAATATTTTAGAGGCAAGACTGTTGTATCCTGAAAATGAAAGAAACACCGTCCCCACCACCCACCCCCCACCCAACAAAACATCAAAAACAAAAACAAAAACACAAACACAAAACGCAACACGAAAAAAAGAAAAACAAAACAAAAAACAACAACAAAAAACAAACAAAGCACACAAAAAAAAATCATTATAATTTTTATTTTTGTTAATCACTCACAAACACGCCCAAACACCAACATTTTTCTTACATTTCATATTTTTCAGAAAACAATTATTTTAGACTTCATTCGATTTTAAAATCTCTTGAAAATTTGAGCATTGGTATAGCGCAATACTCACTAAACATGCTCAAAGCGCTCCACAAAGGGTGCCTAACCAATAGCAACACTTAACAGCTAGGTCGTTAATACAAATTTTTCCGACAGAGGTAACGCTGTTAAGAGCCATGTACTCATTTAACATAATATAGCAATGACTATCCCGCACAAATCTTTGGGCCTCTTTTTCGCTCACGAAGTGCCCGAATTCGCGTCAAAATATGGGACGAAGCCGTTTCGTATATGCTATTTTAAAAAATTAATTACGACGCTGTTTATCGATGAATATGACTGAAAGTTGGCACACAGTTAGAAAAAATGTCATTTTAGATTATGTCAAGAGACAAAACTCGTGCGATTACCAGAAGACCGTTAAAAATAGATTTTTACTCTTTGGAGTAAAATATTTCTAAAACTACCCGGCGTGGAGGTTTTGTCGCTGACAAGGTAATACATGAACATTTCTTCTTTTTGGTTGTAAAATTTCATATGAATATGACGAGTACTTTTCCCGTATTTTACAAAACACCATCCTAATTTGCTCTTCAAGTTTCAATCTTTTAATCCACTTATTACGCAAGATACAACCAAAGGTCGAAAAAAAATGCCGAAAAAGCGTCCCATATTTTCGCGTTTTTTTCCTCTTTGCGGGTCATCCAAATAAATGACACCTTTGAAACTGCATAACTTGTTTATTTATGAATGGATTTTCAAAATTCAAAAACATTTTTACTTAGTGGAGATAGGGCTTTGATTTTAGACAAAAATTTTCCTCAAAAAGAGAAAAAAACATTTTTCATAGTCATTGCTACATAATATGAGTACGGTGAGAGAATAATGTGAGTAAAGAGCCTTTTCCAGGGAGTTAGGGGAGGAGGATGGGGTGTAGTTAGGAGAGTAGAGATATGGGAGGGGGTGGTGGTGGAGATAGTGAAGGGGATGGTGGAAGGGGAGAGGTTGGTGGAAATATGGAAGGAGGTAGAGGTAAGGGAGGGGGTGGTGGAATAAGGGAGGATGTGGTGGAGTGGTGGAGGTCGGGGAAGGTTGGTGGATGGTACAGAATTAAGAAGAGATTGTCTTCAAAATTTCCTAGAAATCCCGAGTATTTGGAAAAATCAATATAGGTATGTTGGGGCATAAGGAATGTGTAATGAGGGAGACGAGAAACAAAATTGTCGTTTCTAGGTTTCGTTCTTGACATGTGTGTGTGTGTGTGTGTGTGTGTGTGTGTGTGTGTGTGTGTGTGTGTGTCTGCGTGTGTGTGTGTGTCTATGTCTGTTGGTGGTGGGAAACTGAGTAAATGGGCGGCAGATTGTTCGTTCAGTACTGCAATTCAGGGTTGCCAATTTGGCAGATTTTCTGCCATATGTCCTTTTTTTGGCAGAATTTGAAGTCGTCTCGCAGAAAAAAAAAACGGTTTGGCAGTTTGGCAGATATTTGGCAGATTTTATTTTCCACGTTTTCCATGGCAATTTTTATGTAATAGTGATTTTTTTAAACTTGGGAAATGAAAAAAAATTACGACATCGGCCTTTCGAATTTTTTGTTTAACAAGACTGATGAGTTTTCAAAGGGGATACTATAGATAGAATGCGCTTGGTCAAGGAGTTCACAACATTGCCATCCGGAAGTAGAACGGACCAACACACAAACTCTGTGTAACCATGAACTTTTATAGTCTGGTGAATACAGTTTAGTGAGAACAACTCACAAACGCGGATGGCAAAAACAATAACAAAGGCCTGAGTGACGTCATCTGCATACTATCTATAAATAGTACGGTTTGGCAGATTATTTTATCCCAGTTGGCAGAATGCCTGAAAATAATCTGGCAACCCTGCTGCAATTTCTAATAACGGATATTCAGTAAGTACGTAGAGAATTATCTAGATAACACATAAATGCATGAGAAATGAATTTGCAAATTATATAGCACATTCCCGTGCTCAATATATTTCAAAATTTCTTATAGTTTCCTTTATATGGAACCAAATTTCGACACTATTTAAGAGCCATTTTCTATGCTTAAAATGATACACTATCACCATAACCAACCCCCCCCCCCCCCAAATAAAACAATAAAATAAAAATAAACAACAACAACCGCAAAAACAAACAAACAAACAAACAAACAAACAAACAAACTGGTTGTCGATGAACACGCCGTTTTAATTGAGATAAGAACACAGACTGGAAAAATAACCTTCAATTAAATGACTGGAAAAAACAAACAAACCCAAACCCAGTATCGCCAACCCCCCCCCCCCCCCCCCCCCCAAAAAAAAAAAAAAAAAACAAAAAAACAACAAAACAAAACTGGATTCAATATTCTGGTGTCACGTCGACCAGCAACGGCGAGCAGCTTGATACTTTTTGTTCTTCATGCTGGCTAGAACGTTTCATATGTCATGTGATCAGAATGTATAAAAGTCAAAACATGATCATATTTATAATGTTTTTCTCTTCTGGATACACTTTTATGCTCGTCGGAGAAATATTTCATAAGGGCGTCCGCCATTGTTCCCATAGTTTAGAGCCAATTACTAAGTTATCATGCGTCATTATTAGAGAAATGACGTCATGACTGTTGAAGCCAATTGAGATAAGAGTACAGACTGGAAAGATAACCTTCAATCAAATGACTGAAGAAAAAAAAATCCCAGTATCGCCAACACACAAGAGACACATTTAAATAGCATTTCAAGGACAAGTCAACCACTAGAATTTGTATTTCATAAATGTCAAGTTATAACAACATTCACCTTGAAGTTGTTTTGTTTTTTTTCAATGTTAGAGGAATTAAGATCATAACCTTTAAGAAAACCCAATGTTTGATCTTTAAAAGCATACAGAACGCATTAAACGAAATTAGAAATATTTGTGGAGAAATAACGGCTATTACAAATGGACACTCATATATATATATAATATATATATATATATATATATATATATATATATATATATATATATATATATATATAGTATGCGCTCGGCTATTAAGCGCACACCATTGCCACCCGGAAATATAACGGACAAACACACAAAACTATGTGAAACCATGAACTTTATAGTCTGGTTAATACAGTTCAGTAAGAATTACTCATTAACGCGGATGGAAAAAAAACAACAATAACAAAGACCTGAGTGACGTCGACTTCATTCTATCTATATAATAAAACACAACTGTATTGTGGAAATTAACACATCTAGATCGAGACAGATCGTTTGAGGTAACAACGATCAAAATAGGTCCCCCCCCCCCCCCCCACCTCCCAGTAAAGTCTGTACCTGCGCGCAAATGAATATGGCAACAGGACGCTACCCTTTAAATAGTACGAAAAGTATTGCAAAGAACATTCTGCAATTTCTAAAAGACCCATCCACCCAATCTTTGCCACTCGGGGGGAGTCAGGGTCATACATTTCTTGACAGCTCATGCGATCGACGTCAGAGCCTCCAAATGAACCCGAAACAAAGTTCCGGTTTTCATGGTGGTTTTCACAACAATGGCTTTTAGTACAATATTGTCAGGTCTTTCTATTTTTTTTTAAAAGCTTAAACTCTACGCGAGTAAAAAAAAACACCTCGTCGGTTGGTCTTCATTGAAGAACACGAATATCATGACGTGCTGAAAATCAATTGTTTGAAATTGCAGTGGCGGTTCTAGCCAATTTACAGTAGTGGGGCAAAGATGATCCGGTCATATATATATATATATATATATTATATATATATATATATATATATATATATATATATATATATATAATATATTATATATATATTATATATATATTTTTTTTTTTTTTTTTTTTTAATTATAATTTTTTTTCACCTTAAAAATATTTCAACCACAAATAATCACATTCACAATGAAATGACAATACCAGTAAA
>NC_088366.1:18621103-18623603 GCF_034508935.2 Berghia stephanieae | reverse complement strand
ACCACAATGTTTGGGGCAGTCTACATCAATGTTTCAGGCTTAATTTGCCATCTTCAGGACTGAGTTGTTTTGTTGACTGTTGAACAGTCAACAAAACAACTCAGTCCTGAAGATGGCAAATTAAGCCTGAAACATTGATGTAGACTGCCCCAAACATTGTGGTAAATATTCTAAATAATAAATATCTATCTATCTATCTATCTATCTATTTATCTATCTATTTATCTATCTATCTATTTATCTATCTATCTATCTATCTATCTATCTGCCTACCTATCAATTTATCTATCTGTCTATCATTTTAATCATCTGTTACTCGCCACCACGGTCTCTCTTTCTGTGCATGCATATGTGCATATATATGTATATATATATATATATATATATATATATATATATATATATATATATATGTGTGTGTGTGTGTGTGTGTGTGTGTGTGTGTGTGTGTGAATGTCTGTGTATATGTGTGTGGAATCAGGAAGTAACCTCGGTGGTTGCTGAATGACTCATGGCAAACATTGTGGCATAATGTTGAAAGCATTTGTGTATATTATTATTACATTGTATTATTGGTAACCACAAATTTTAGACGGTCAAGCGAGATCCGTTTCTTCAACGATAACCCGATATTATTATGATCTCTTGTAGATCAAACGTAAGGTAATATCAACGGCTATGCGGTCTTGTGATATGGCACCCGCTTTCGGATCGGAAGGTCCTGGGTTCGAGCCTAACTCGGCGCATAGTTGAGTCTTTGGAAAAGACCCTTTACTCATATTCTCTCACCGTACTCATATGTAAAATGAGTACCTGGCCGTTAACAGCGTTGTCTCTCTCCGAAAAAAGTATAATATCGCCTAACAGGCGTCATCTACCGTCCTACATGTTAAGTGTTGCTGTTGGCCAGGGACCCCTTGTAAAGCGCCTTGAGCACGTTTAGTGGATATTGCGCTATATAAAATCTCATTTAAAAAAATTATAATCTCTTGTAGTTCAAACGTCCGGTAACATTAACCCGCATCGTCCTTGTAAAAATCCTTGTAATCAGTAATATTGACATTACGATTAGCACTCACGTCTAAACTTGAATGACTAACTACGAATCCGGAACGGGGAATGGGAAGCAGAAGTCATGACGTAAAACCTTCCTTTCCTTTCTTTCGGTTCAAAACTCATTGGAAGTGTTTAACCAGTCCTTCGGATAATGAATAAAGTATGAATAAGTTACGTATTGAATCATAAGGTGGCATAACAATTAATTTAGTAGCAGATTCTTATGATTGCGGGGCGTAAAAGAATGAGGATGGATGATATGATCTTATTTGACGACCAGCTTTTATTTAGGCTAGAAAATAAGATGCCATCACTCTAAAACCAGGAGATGATTTACACAATGTATTCAGTCCTCCAGAGGATTGGCTTTACACTTCCAAAGAGAATGGAACCAGTATTTTGACATCGCACTATTGTTCTCTATTGTCAGGTTAATTTAACAGGGAACGGATTACTGGGTCTCATTAGATCTTGTGATAGTAATGGGAATTTGTAAAGGTAATATCCCTCTTCCACTTTATGCAATTGATCAAGAAAACTGTACCCACTAATTGGACAATTCTCTACGCCCATATCTGGTATAGGTTTTACTGTTTAACGCTTTTTTGAATAATTTGAAGATAAATGACTTCAGACAGTTATGTCATGTTTTGGACTTTTGCAAAACTGACGGTTCTACGAATCATGGACATTTTGTCAAGGAATCAATCGGTTTGTCCTTAACTCTCTCCTTACCTATCCTTTTCAGTATTTTCCCAAAATGGTAGACTTTCCCAGCAGACAAATTGATTTTTAAAAACTGAAACAAGCTCTCTACAAAACAACTTTATGTTCTTAATTAAACAAAGATGATTCTTCAAAGTTTGTGATGTACAAAATAAATCCGAATAAGAAAAATGTATAGTGTAAATAAATGTGACGATTTTGCTGCAGGTGGTAAGGACAGGGTTTAAAAAAACAACCAGGCCGGTGTGTTTAAATGGACAGTTTCAAAACAAAGTTTAACACAATGGGTCAATTATCGTACAAAAAAATATTCATCAACAAATATGATACGATGGGATCTACTTTTTAGTCGTGTAGAGGGACGTGCAATACATCTTTCATCAGAGAAGAATACATCAGAAAAGAGAGTCGAGCAGGCACTTATGCTGATAATAACAAGAAATGAAGTGAGTAGAAAAGTGCCAGAAGACAACAGAGAATAAAAACTTCGCGATGGGGGCTCGAACCCGCGATCTTACTGGTACGACAACCCCGCCTGGCCGGGGAGATCGTGACTCTACCTCTATCCACGTTGCAACATAGCAGTTGCCATTACAAATGTTCACTCTCAGTGAGCGTGGTTTCAAATATTAGACAACCCTTACTTCGACCAAAGCTTACACCTTTGCACAAAGTTGGTCGACTGAGATGAGCACATGGACACCAGGACTGGGATCAG
>NC_088366.1:18609430-18621011 GCF_034508935.2 Berghia stephanieae | reverse complement strand
CTTCAAAAATCATGACGTCACTTCCCTCGCAATGACGCATTGTAACTTAGTAACTGGTTCTAAACTATCGGCATCATGGTGGACGCCCTTATGAAATACTTCTCTGACGAACATAAAAGTGTATCCAGAGGAGGAAAACATTATAAATGAGATCATATTTTGGCTTTTATAAATTCTGATCACATGACATGTGGAAAAGTTCTAGCCAGCATGAAGAATAAAAAGTACCAATTTTCTTTGTTGAGAACCAAGCTGCTCGTTGCTATGCGGACGTGACATCAGATTATTAGATCCAATTGTGGAGAATAAATACCATTTCTTAAACTAACAATACTCAAAAGTTAGAATTTCTTAACATTTAGCTCTAATGTCACTTTCTGGAGTCCAGTTCATCCCGACATAATGTCGTTTTGAGAAGCTGGGTCACATATTATTGTCTTCAATTTCATGCATTCAGATATGAACCCGTTACCTTTAACCTTTAGGAGTCGATGTAACAAATATTAAGTTTTCATCGCTTTCCATTATATATATCCTACTTATGTCGGTGATAATCAGGTGGCGATGCAATATGTCGAAGTTTTAGATGTTATAAAAGGTAAACATTTGGTATCGAGCAAAAAAGGTTGACGGTAAGCGAGATTAGCAATATAGGCGAGTGTGGTATAGTGATTTTATGCGGTAAGTTGAGAGTAGACACAACACACGGTGTGTTCTTATCGTGACTTTTTATTATACATAATGTACATAATAATATTATCATTCCTTGACCCCTGACCCGGATGCAATCTGTCAACCTTTCCTGTTTGGCTTACACAACGGTGTTGAAATAGCTTTGTAATCTGAAATCTTTGCTTTTCTCAAGTAGCTTATTGTAGCTTTTCGGTTTAGCGCATTGAAGTCGAGATTATCGGAACGTTGTGTATAGTACATTGGCGATATGAAAATTGGGTGAAACGAGGAGGACAGGCAGTAGGTGAAACTGCAGCTAAAGGAGAGAAAAGGAGGAGGGGGGAGGGAGGACGGAAGGAACAAAGAAAGGAACGGAGGAAATGTAAAAATAGTTTTATATATGACTTATGCAAAAAAAAAAAAAAAAAACAACAAATCACAAAAAAGAAACAAACAAATAAAAAAAGAAAAGAAACAAAAGCTACAACAACAACATGCTTAATGTGCGACTTTCGGGTTAATAGGATGACACTCGCATTCTCTCACCGTGATCAAGTGTAAAATAAGTACCTGACCGATAACAGCGCTGTGTCTGTTAAAATTAACTGTAATATCGCCTTCTTGGTGTTATGCCTATTCCTATAATATGTTAAGTGACTTGGTCTGCCCGGGACTCTTTGAAAAGCGCTTTGAGCATATTAAGAAGGATTCTGCTCTATAAAAAACTCAAGTTTATTTTAAATTTCCGTCAATAAATTTGCGGTACACTGACTTAACAGAATTTTGAAAGCCAGAATAGGGTCCCAAAATCGTGACCTCACTTCCTCTCAACACAGCGCCTTCGATACCCAAAAGTGGCTCCGCTTGGAAATCGGTAAAACCGACAGGCTTCCCTCTCCGAGCGATGCCTCCAATGAGGTGCAAAACACTGAACCATTTTAGCAAAGAAAAATTCGATCAATTTGATTTTTTAAAAATCAACCATGCTCATATTGTACACATTGGGGGTAATTACGATTGTTGTATTTTTTTTTTGGTGGTTATTAATTGTATCATTTTTTTTTTTTGGTTCCATTTACCATTTTTCCCACTTTCATGTATGTTGTCATCAAATTGTATGATTTATTGGCGAAAGCCTAAGATTGAATAAACTTTGAAACTTTGAAACATAGTAAAGATCACGGCTTGACTCTTTCCGTTGAGTGCGGAACCAAAACGACCGTTGCTATGTAGGTGGGATAATAACATAAAATGAATTGAGTAAAAAAGTGCCAGAAGATAATAGAGAATACAAATTTGTGACCCATCGTCTCGAAACGGTATTATGTCGGAACGAACCATTTGCTTAAAAGCTGACTTTAATGTTAAAAATTGTCAAAAATATAAATTGTTGGCATTAGCACCCTAAAATATGGTATCCATTCTCCTCAATAAAACATACAAACTCAACACGTCTGATATTTCTGGCTATAAATTCAATTTTCAACATCTTTACCAATCCGACTTAATACCGCTTTGAGGCGAAGGGTCACATTTCGCGGCGATGGGGGCTCGAACGACCTTACTGATACGACAACTCCGCCTGGCCATGGGTTGGTAGGGACGCTATACAGTCGCCGCCATCCACTACTCTAAAAAAAGTGGTTTCAAACATACTGTCTTTCCTGAGTCCCTATCCCGACTTTTTGAGGTCATGGG
Organism: Berghia stephanieae; assembly: GCF_034508935.2. Classification (NCBI taxonomy): domain Eukaryota; kingdom Metazoa; phylum Mollusca; class Gastropoda; order Nudibranchia; family Aeolidiidae; genus Berghia; species Berghia stephanieae. The sequence goes on along the minus strand of NC_088366.1, from coordinate 18,618,641 downwards.
TTCAAGACTTCAACCTAGGTATGCGTGACGTCACATTTTTTTGTCCCTATTGTTATTGTTTTCAAAATATCGAGCCACTCCAAACAACTTGGTTTAGATTGATGTGTACTTATTTGCAAATAAGTTCACATCGGTCTAGATAGATTGAAGTTGACGTCACTCAACTCTTTGTTATTGTTTTTTTTTTTTTGCCATCCACATTTATGAGTAATTCTCACTAAACGGTATTAACAGACTATAAACGTTTCAGGTTACATATAGTTTTGTGTGATGGTCAGTTTTACTTCCGAATGGCAATGTTGTGAGCTTCTTAGCCAAGCGCATTCTATCAATAGAATAAAGCCATCTCAAGTACTTGCCTATTACCCGAAACAAGCAGCCTCCAAGATACTGAGCATCACTCTTAGTTTTAGCACAGGCGATTGGTTGTGAAGGAGAAAACGATGTTAACTGCCAGGTATTCACTTTACACATAAATCATATGGATAAGTTTAGAGAACATGAGTAAAGGGCATTTTCCAAGGACTCATCTCAGCAGTTCTCGAACTCTGGATCTTCTGCGATCCGAAGGCTAGTGTTATACCACCAGAACACATAACCACATAAAAATAGTCCAAGACAACAAAAATAATTACATAGATATCATTTAGTTAGCATCATACTTACCATTAAGTAGTTAAGTCAGAGGGGATAATCACATAAGAATATTATTATTATTATTATTATTATTATTATTATTATTATTATTATTATTATTATTATTATTATTATTATTATTATTATTATTATTATTATTATCATTGTCTGATAACTCACCCGATTGAAACAATACTCCCAAGATCTTGGCAATAATCAACAACGAATGATTTTTAACGACAGCTTCTCAAATACCACGGATATTCTGAGTACGTTATAACAGTTCTCGGTATAAAGAGATATCTAGTAAACGGGAAAATATAATTCTACGCCGGATGTCCTTTCCTTTTTATTCCAATAGCTATACGTTGACTAAACTAAATGAAAAACTTTGCCACAGTTTCTCACGTTCTCAGAACGGGAAATCCCCGAATTGTGACGTCACTGAGTTAAAACTCACCAGCTTGCAGGTACTTCAAGCTTGCGTGTGTAGTATGTATCCTGCTACTATCTCATTCATGAATATATATACATCACTGCATGACCTAGTATTTTTCCAAGCTGATGTATGTCATCGTTATACTTAGAACACGGGTTACCTCTCGGCGGCGCTATCGTGTAATTTTGTATACTGGGGAATTTCTACATGACAATGTGATAAGGGCTACTTAAAAAAAAAAGAGACTACAGTTCAAGTCAGCTACTATGCTTCTCTTATGTTTGTTTGTTTGTTTTTAATGTTTTTACCGCGCTTGCGACACATTTAGGTCATATCAGCGCCAGTAAAAAGAAGAAAATGGAATAGTCAAAATATTCTAGATTTACAGTCAAAACACCCAGGAAAAAGTAAGATAAAGGGGAGTTGATTCAAAATAGGGAACAGATGTGGATTCCTAAGGCATACCATCAATGTACTTAGTTTGAGATCACCTAAAAGTCTCATCCAGACACCAGCACAGGATCCCACTAAGAGGAACACACTAAATTTTACAGAATACATAACTAAAAATATGTAACAGAGAGATGATTTACAAGGAAAAAAATCATCTCCCAAAACCATACCTATACACTTGACTGTTTTCCTCCCAACTAGAGTGTCCGGCCAAGGCCAGGACAAAACCAAGAAATCTCATTCCATGACAAACACAGAAAGCATGTTGAAAAACAGATGTAAGCGGATAGAAGACACACTAAGTACCTCCTTGCCCACTATGGGAGGTCAGGATATGCTTCTCTTAGACAAAAAACATTTAGTATTATCACTTCCCCTCCCCCCCCCTTGCCCCCACTTAAAAGTTAAAGAACTGAACACGTGTGTATGACAGGTGCCAGACAAAGCAAGAAAGAAAAAATACACACTTGTTCATTTCTTTATCTTACACCGGTGACTGCTCCTTAATTCCTTAATTTGATATATACTTAAAAGTGTTGAGGGTTTATTTTTCTAGTTTATATTTTTTGTTATTGTTGTTGTTTAACTCTCTCCACTTACCATCTGAAATTTCATACTCACCAAACACAAAAATATAATTTTTCAAAGAGAATAGTTACGAGTATATGCTATATTTTGTTAGAAAAATGAGCTCTGCCACATAGTGTCGAGGAGTTTTTATCGCTTTAACTATAACAAAATGAAATCAGAATAAGAAAATGAATTGTTAGTTACATCGTAACGAATGTGACGATTTTCCTATAGTTGTTAAAGAGATTGTTAATAAGGAACGAACGTGTGATGTCAAAACTTGTTCCAATCTCATTGGAAGTGTAAAACCACTCTTCTGGAGGACTGAATACATAGCTTATGTTATTGGCCTTCTGGTTTCAGAGTGATGGCGTCTTATTTTCTAGTCTAAACATGAGCTGGTCTTCAATAAAGACCGTCCACCCTTGCTTTTTGACGATCCGTAATCTTAAGAATCTGCCGATACATCTTGTTACAAAAATAGTCATGCTACCAATATGTAACATATTCGTTATAACTCCTCCCGGGAGGACTGGTAAAATATACAGTTCTAAGGAGTTTGGAACCGGGGGTAGAAGGTGTGACGTCTTGTCTTCTCTACCTTATTTTCTCATAAAAATATTTATTGTGAATTACCACCTCGAAACTGTAATGTGACGTGATTTTAATTGCGACTATAAAATGTATGCACAAAAAAAAAAAAATAAATAAATAAATAAATAAATAAATAAATAAATAAATAAATAAATAAATAAATAACTGAATAAATGACTAAGGTTCGGTATGTATACTTTATTTAGGACAATGAATATAATTTCACACGATATCAAAATTAAATAAACTCCTACTTCTGGAATTGCCATTACATTTTTTTTCCAGCATCTGCATCACTCCGATAAAATACTATTAAGCAGCGTTCGGGTCACGTTCTTGAAATCCACAACTAACTACGGTATCAATTTCAAACGAGTGTAATCCATCATCCTCAAACGATATTATGACGGGTGTGAACTTCGTGAACCTTGTACCGAAAAGTTGCTTTATACTTGAAATGAGCAAAATTTCGAGATTACAGTTTTTGCTACCTTAATAAACTATGCCTATTGTCTTTATTTTTTGCTCTGCTAAGCGTGTAGGTAAACCTAAAATATTATAAACGAACTGAAATCGTATTTAAACAATTCATTAAAAAAAAAATTTAAAATAAATTAAACCATTTCGCAACAGCACCATAAGATCCCGTCGCCTAGGCATTCCATGAAGGAATATAGATAATCCATCAAGCAATATGTCTAATGTCAACAGGAATTACCTATGTTGTCCAAGTGAGCAAATTGGGTGGGTGGGGGGGGGGGGGTTATAATCTTGCCCAAGGAAAAAATAAACGAAAGTGCCCGAAGCGTGGGTCGAACTCGGGACCTTCCGGATCACAGTGCAATGCCTTAACCATTCGACCACTTCGCCCCCTATAATGAAAGACATCTGAAAAAAAAATCACGACTCAACCCCTGATTCGTAATGGACCGTTTGATTGTCGTTTGTGATTTACCAAGTAAGCAAGTGGGGCTCATAAAGGGCCGAGTGCAGTTTTAGTAGTGAAGTATAGATAGTATGCGCTTGGCTGAGGAGCTCATAACATTGCCGTCCGGAAGTATAACGGACCAACACACAAAACTGTGTGTATCCATGAACGTTTCTAGTCGGGTTAATACAGTTCAGTGAGCATTACTCATAAACGCGGATGGCAAAAAACATCAACAAAGACCTGAGTGACGTCATCTTGAACTATCTATAGTATAGACAGTATGCACTTGGCTTAGAAGTTCACAACATTGCCATCCGGAAGTATTACGGACCAACACATAAAACTATGTGTATCCATGAACTTTTATAGACTGGTTTATATAGTCCATTGAGAATTACTCATAAAACGCGGATGGCAAGAACAATAACAAAGACTCGATTGACGTCAACTTCATTCTATCTATAAACAAAAATGAAAATGGGTAGCCCTAATCGTCCTTAAGGTCGAATAGAATCAACCGCCAGTGCCGTCCGTAAGGACAAATAGTGTTGCTTTGAAAATAACAGCTTAACTCTCTCCTTACGGGCCCTTTTTCTGGAAAACGTGTTGCTTTACACTCAAAATGAGGAGATATGACTATCTACTTATACATAATTTTTATGCAGCATGACACGCTTTACAAAATAAAGTTTTTCCAGAAAATGTGTGATACATGATGTACACACGTTTTCTGATTAATATAATAAATGTTCATTATAATATCGTAACGAATGTGACGATTTTCCTGTAGTTGGTAAGGAGAGGGTTAAAAAAAAAAGAACAAAATACCCAACACAGAACATTTCGGGCTCAAAACCCTTCTCCAGCCAACAACAACAAAAAAAAAAAAAAACAAAAAAAAAAAACAAGAAAGACATAAATACATTACTAATAAATTTCAGATGGACTACAGAGAAATTTTGTAGTGCCTTTGGTGATCTAGTATGTGGATTATTCTTTGCAGTCATGTCAGTTTGATTGAATGGGAAGGGGGTGGGAGGGGGGGGGGGCTGTAGGGGTGGGAGGGGCTCAAATAAGCCGAATCTATGGTTGAAACAGAGCTGAAAGTCTTAAAAACAAAAATGTGATCCACCAAATTAAGAACAGTATTATGTCGGGATAAACGAACCCCAACAATGAATTTGGAATGAAAATGAAAAGAAATGGAACTGAGATTCTTTTTACATAATAAATTCTAAGAAAATGCATTGAATCGCCTTCTTAATGGATAGACATTAACTTAACTCAAAGTTTCATATTTTTGTATCAATGAGTTTCAATTTCCAACATCTATATTTTCCCGACTTTGACGATGAGTCACAGATGCTATATTCGCTATCACCAATAAGAAAAATCACAACAATAAAAATCAGGAATACATATATTTATTTATTTCAGTATAATACTCACCGGTTCCGCAAGCCAAACGAATCGTACCAAGACACAGAACAATGTACTGTACTTTAAAAGTTTATAGTCTGATTATTAAAAAATTCTGTGAAAATTAAAATTTATGACTAAACTGGCAATCTAAAAGAACAAGAACAAAGAGATGAGTGACGTCAACTTCACTCATTCGTTCTATTGACTCAGTAACAATAATTTATCATTTTATGCCTTGGAACTTTGTGAAAGATCCAGCAGCCAAATGCCTAAAACCACCGGATGCAGGCTTTCATCTAACGTGCTTAGTCAACAGTACCTACTTGATGAGATTGTATATTAATTCTTGGAAATGATAAAATAACATCATATAATATTTGAAACAAACGAAAGAATGCCTTGGAAATTTTTACCTTTCTGAGTCAGTTTCCTCGGGAAAATTATTGCTTTAAGTCAAAAACTTTACTTATTCTGAAAAAAAGAGAGCTTCTCTTGGGCAGAAATATTGATGCTATGCATTTAGGTAAAATGCTCACAACATCTGCCGACCAGATGAAACGCATTAACACACAGTTATATGTAAACTAATAGGTTTATAGTCTTATTGATAGAATTTACTGATAACTAATCACCCAAACTGGAGGTCTAATTCGAATAACAAAGAGCCGAGCAACGTCAACATCGTTCCTTCTATTCACTTCAACATAGGCACATGACAAAAGGATTAAAGCTAGCCATTGACAGAATACTTGTAGCAAAAGGGGTGTAAATGATTTTTGAGTGGTTTTTTTTTTTTGGTGGTAGATTTGATGAATTTGACGAATTTTTGCCTGTACACAATTCAATATGGTGTTAGTGACACACATACATTTCATGCTCCCATCTGTTTTCAGAAGCGATCACGGTTGCCAGATTAGTTTTTACATAAAATGCCCCAAAGAAAGTCGTGAAATGCTAAATAGTCTTTAAAGGTGGCAACTGCTTTTAGGCATCACTTTTTCTGCAATAAGGACATAATAGTAGAGATACATTTTTATTTAATTACTCATCACATAGCCATAAAAATTTCACAATGTCCTACCAGTTTGTGGGTGAAAATTAGTATTTTATGCAATCGGTGTATATGTGTCTATCAAGTGCATAAAATTAAGTCATTTTTTATAAAGGGGAAAAGATGAATTAAAAAAACATTCCCAATGCAACTCTCCAGTTCGGAATTTGGTAGTAAAAACGCCAAACTGGCAATACTAGATTTCTTGGCTAACAATAACTTATTGGGCGAGAGACAGGGAATCTTTTCCTCGGGAAATAACTACTCACTCTTTCACGCTGACCGCACCACGGGCTTTCCAAGAAGACGTAAAAAAATAGAGTTGAGTCATTCGACGTCGCGTGCTACAACGGGAAAACCCGTTCCCTCCCCGGATTATAGTACAACACCATAATATTCTGCAGTATTTTGTCGTCTCCATTTTCATTGGCCACAGTCATGTCTATTAATAGAAAAAGAATAACCCTGATTTAGAAAGAGCTTAATCCCCACCTTCTGTTCCTAAGGAAAAAGCGACTCATCATTTCAAATTAATATTAATTGGATTCAATAGTCTGATGTCATGTCGCCCAGCAACGTCGGTCATCGTGGTTCTAAACAAAGAAAATCGCTACTTTTTATTCTTCATGCTGGCTAGAACTTTCCATGTCTTGTGATCAGAATATGTAAAAGTCAAAACATGATCAGATTTATAATAGTTTTTTTTTTCTTCCTCTGGATACGCTTTTATTCTAGTCGGAGACATATTTCATAAGGGCGTTCGCCATTGTTCCGATAGTTTAGAGCCAGTTACTAAGTTATCAAGCGTCATTACGAGGGAAGTGACGTTACGACTGTTGAAGCGTATTAAGGTGTGGATCTCTTGATCTTGTGGAATGACACTCGCCTTCTGACCGGACGGTCCAGGATTCGAGTCCCACTCTTTCGCAGCGCATAGTTGAGTCCTTGTAAAAAGCTCTTTAATCACGTCCTCTCATCAAACTCAGCTGTGAAATGAATGTCTGGCCGTAAACAGGATTGTATCCTATCTAAAGGATGGTTTTGTCCGATTCACGCTATATATATATATATATATATATATATATATATATATATATATATATATATATATATATATAATATAATATATATATATATATATATATATATATATATATATATATAATATATATATATTGAATCGTGTTTGATACAAATATGGTACGAAAAGTGCTCGACATGCAGTAATGGAGCGAATTATTATTATTTAAAATATTTACCACAATGTTTGAGACAGTCTACATTAATGTTTCAGGCTTAATTTGCCATCGTCAGGACTGAGTTGTTTTGTTGACTGTTGTTGTTTCTTGAAGTGGTTCCGGTTTAAAGTTGCTTAACAAGAATTTACGCCGATGGGGACACCTTCCGTACATCTCATTTTTCATGTTGAGTGTGGCTTCATGAGGGTGTTTGATTATAGTATATTTCTCTTCCAGGCATAAGCTACATTGTTTTGATGTTGGTGTGTATCCTGTTGCTTTAGATAAAATTTTCCATGAAATGTTGTGGTCTAGTTTGTTGTCTTTTAATTTCCAAATATGTTCGCTGAGTTTTGTGGATGTTTTTTTGTTAGTGTTTCTAAATGTTGAGGTGTGGAGGTTGTATCTTGTTTTGAAATTATTTTCTGTTAGTCCTACATATTTTTCTTGCTTGTTTGTTTTAGTTTCATCATCATATTATCATTAGCATCGTCATCAACATCATCATGCTCTCATAAAGTGCATTATTGCCCTTCATATTACAACAATTGTTTTATACAGGTAATGGCGGGAATTAACCATAAAGACCTGGCAATTCTAGTTCATTATTCAATGACGCTGTTTTAAACGAATTCAAAGTTAAAGAAAAATTAATCGAGTGAATTACTTAAGTTTTAAGCGAAACATCACCTCTGAGAAAACTTGTTGTCATTGCAACCTCTAGAAAAACAAATATTTCGAAGCCCTCCGAGTGTTGTTTTTTTTTCCTCTGAGTGTTTTTTTTTTTTAGAGAATAAGAGGTAACTAAGGTGAACAACATTAACTTGGAACCAATGTTCTGTATAAGACGGAAATTGTTAGACATGTTCAACAATATTTTACAAACGGAAAGAGCTGCCTTGTCCGTCTTGTCAATCGGGCATAACGATCGGTCGTTTGACGATGGGAATGGCGAATAGTACATATTTAGATGAGTTGCCAGATTGGCGTTTACTCGCAAAAGCAACATATAGACGTCAATAATGTTTTCATTTAGCTTGGTATGCACATTTTTATGTTTGTAAAACATTTCCATATGGATTGTGTGAAGTTCCTCAAAGCGGCAGATGCGGTGTTGTTTTTCTCTCCCTATTTGTGTGATTTTTATTGACTTCGAAAACAAAAGTCTGGAATATTTTTATACAGTCGTTTTAATAAAGTTTTATTCTATATTGTGATACATATTTCTAGGAAATTCATAAGGACTTTTTAGATAAATTAAGCTTTTAGTGGTGTATATCCTACTATTTGAAGTATTTTATTAGATATTTATTGTTTACACTTACGTTAGGATGTTAGTCACGATGTGCCATATCTATTTTTATTTGAACCTTTATATAGCGCAATATTCAATAAACGTGCTCCAAGCGCTTTACAAGGGGTTCCTGGTCAACAGCAACATTTAACATGAAGGACGGGACATGGCGCCTGTTAGGCGATATTACATTTTTTTTTCGGACAGAGACAACGCACTTAACGGTCAGGTACTCATTTTACACCTGAGTACGGTGAGAGAATGTAAGTAAAGAGCCTTCTCCAAGGACTTAACTATGCACCGGGAGAGGCTCGAACCCAGGACCTTCTGATCCGAAAGCGAGTGTCTTACCACTAGACCCAGCGACATCTATACATAAGTGGACGATGACTAGATAGCCTCACATATCCGTATAACGACAACCTTTGGAATGCCATAGAATCGTCTTGGTATCACGGTAACGATGGCCAGCGGCTACGACCAAGTCGTGGTGGTGTGCGGAAACAAATGAAAGTAAATATTCAATTAGACCACCACCCTTTCATTCTAATCGAGCACACAGTGTACATAACACACAACGCTT
>NC_088366.1:18601930-18604430 GCF_034508935.2 Berghia stephanieae | reverse complement strand
CCCGGTAACCCTTAAACGCAGAATCACTGACTACGGACAGAGCTGCACATACGAGATGGAAGTAGGTTTGGACGAATTCAATCCCTTGTGGGGGCGGGGACGTACACTCCTTTCAGCTTGGTGAGAAGTTGCCATGCTTTGATACCAGTAAGAAGAGACATTGGGTCGCTGCGAATCGGCTTCAGTCGAGGAGCTGCCTAACGGCAAGTGCGTTACATCGCTGGGGTCTTACTACTTGTTCAATATGTACCCGCTGTGGGCAAGAACCCGAGACGGCAGAGCAACTAGTCGAAAGGTGTGTTGTGACGATGCTACCCGGTCGATGGTCTTTGTTTCTATCTTCCCTTTATCTCCACCATCATAATCCTGTGTTGATCAATATCCTCATGTAAATGTTGCTGCTCGAAGCTCGAAGAAAGAAATAAATAACAATGTGAAATTGAATATCAGCTTCAATTTAATATAGGAAAACAGATAAAATGGACGTTTGGAGTTTCCCGTTTATCAACAAAACAGGATGAATGAAACACTACAGACGAATGTGTAATTAACAAAATAATATGATTTTTGTCCAGTAAGTGCACAGTGCAAAATAATCTTAACTTGATAAAGGACCGTATGTAGTGTTTCATTCATCCTGTTTTGTTGATAAAGGGGAAACCTAAAACATCCATATAGTGTTTCATTCATCCTGTTTTGTTGATAAAGGGGCAACCCGAAACGTCCATTTGATCTGTTTTCGTATATTAAATTGAAGCTTATATTCAATTTCACATTGTTATCAATATCCTCATGAGATTCGAGAAAAAAACCCAACCCAATCCTCACCTCTCAGCAAAAAACGGATACGCAGAGTTTGCAAACATAATAGTTGTAGCCATGAACTTTTATAAAGGGCAATTTCAACTAAAACGTGTTCAAAGCGCTTTACAGGGGATGCCAGGCCAACAGCAACACGCAACATGTAGAACGCCTGTTAGGCGATATTACAGTTGTTTTTTTTTTGGACAGAGACACGCTGTTTTTACACCTGAGTGCTTGCGGTGAGAGAATGTGTATAAAGAGCCTATTCCTAGGACTGAACTATATGCCAGCAAGGCTCGAACCCGGGAACTTCCGATCCGAATGCGAGTGCTATACCACTAGACCATATAGCCGCTCTTAGATACTATAACTCTTGCCCTCAATAAAACGTATAAACAAAAACCACGTTTCTTATTGTTCACTCTGAATTCGTTTTTAAGCGTCCAAGTCACTTGGACCAAATGCCGTTTTGAGACGGTGGGTCACACAAACTGGGCTAATGAAGAACGAAAGTTAAGACCCCAACAAAAATTATTTTTTTAAACAAGGGAGATAACCCGTATAACATTCAAATGATGCTTTGTAATCTCACAATTATCTGTCTTTAACATGTCTCGTGTGAGAGAATTTTAGACATAAAGAACTAAGGAGCAATGTCGAACAGAAAAACACGCAGAAGTCTGCCTACTTCCCATAACCTTGTTGGATATTGTCGGGTTTCGTCGGATTTCTTCGGTTTCGTAAAAAAAAGTAATTGATTTTTTACGTTGCCCACCAAAAACCTTTGTCTCATGTTCATCCCCACTCGTGTACACTTCCCTGAGTCCCAGGTTCACTCCCCACTGATGCCTACTTCCCATAACTTTGTTGGATATTGTCGGGTTTCGTCGGATTTCTTCGGGTTTCGTAAAAAAGTAATTGTAACTTTGTTGGATATTGTCGGGTTTCGTCGGATTTCTTCGGGTTTCGTAAAAAAGTAATTGATTTTTTACGTTACCCACCAAAAACCTTAGTCTCATGTTCATTCCCCACTGGTGTACACATCCCTGAGTTCCAGGTTCACTCCCCACTGGTACCTACTTCCCATAACTTTGTCGGGTTTGGGTGGGTTTGGGCGGGTTTCTTAAAAATGAAAACCCTTTGATCTCTCTAAACAGACTAAGGAAAATAGATACATAAGGATTCTCAATACAAGTGTATACTTTATAAATAAGCACATATTTCATCAGAATGCTCTCATACATCAAATCATAATTCATTTACGTTTCATCCAGGGAGTTAAATGGTTGAGTTGCATTGACATTAAATATTTAAAAATGAAAATAATTTAGTGTATAAGCCCTTTACCATAATGACACAATGATAGTAATACGGAGGGCAACGTTGTCGGAATACATGCCATGTAGTGGACAGAGCTAGGAAATGAATTCGGGTCAAATTATTTGATCAACATAAAGTTAGGAGAACGGGTGACATCTTAATAAGGAATAATATAATATACATATCTAACAAAGCATGTATGCAATATACGATTGATAGACCTACCACACGGATTATAATATAGATCTAATTAATATTCTCTAGACAAAAGCATTACAAGAATGAAATGGGCAAAATTTACACATGGTCCAGTTTTCGATTATGGAAAAATAGTGTGATGTAAAAGAAAAACTGGTTCCAATCTCATTGGAAGTGT
>NC_088366.1:18586930-18599430 GCF_034508935.2 Berghia stephanieae | reverse complement strand
TAACATAGAACGATTGAGAATTGAGTATGCTCCGGTGTATGGGGTGAATTTTTAATTCAGAAAAGTGAGTGGAGCAGGCACTTATGTTGGTAACAACAAGATATGAAGTGAGTAGAAAAGTGCCAGAAGACAATAGAGAATAAAAATTTTTTTCGCGGCGGTGGTGGGGTTTGAACCTGCGACCTTGTTGGTACGACAACTCCGCCTGGCAGGTGAGAGCGTGGCTCTACCGTGTGAGCTAACCACGAACACAAAAATATTCGTTTCAACTCAAAGTCATTTCTAGATCCCTCTCTCACCCACTTCTTGAGACCGCCGATTCGTTCACCACCATCGCGAAGTAATTTTGACCAGCAGTTAAGCTTAATAGCCAATATTCTCATCACAAACATATAACATAGAAACGATTGAGACATTGAGTATGCTCCGGTGTATGGGGTGAATTTTTAATTCAGAAAAGTGAGTGGAGCAGGCACTTATGTTGGTAACAACAAGATATGAAGTGAGTAGAAAAGTGCCAGAAGACAATAGAGAATAAAAATTTTTTTCGCGGCGGTGGTGGGGTTTGAACCTGCGACCTTGTTGGTACGACAACTCCGCCTGGCAGGTGAGAGCGTGGCTCTACCGTGTGAGCTAACCACGAACACAAAAATATTCGTTTCAACTCAAAGTCATTTCTAGATCCCTCTCTCACCCACTTCTTGAGACCGCCGATTCGTTCACCACCATCGCGAAGTAATTTTGACCAGCAGTTAAGCTTAATAGCCAATATTCTCATCACAAACAATAACATAGAAACGATTGAGACATTGAGTATGCTCCGGTGTATGGGGTGAATTTTTAATTCAGAAAAGTGAGTGGAGCAGGCACTTATGTTGGTAACAACAAGATATGAAGTGAGTAGAAAAGTGCCAGAAGACAATAGAGAATAAAAATTTTTTTCGCGGCGGTGGTGGGGTTTGAACCTGCGACCTTGTTGGTACGACAACTCCGCCTGGCAGGTGAGAGCGTGGCTCTACCGTGTGAGCTAACCACGAACACAAAAATATTCGTTTCAACTCAAAGTCATTTCTAGATCCCTCTCTCACCCACTTCTTGAGACCGCCGATTCGTTCACCACCATCGCGAAGTAATTTTGACCAGCAGTTAAGCTTAATAGCCAATATTCTCATCACAAACATATAACATAGAAACGATTGAGACATTGAGTATGCTCCGGTGTATGGGGTGAATTTTTAATTCAGAAAAGTGAGTGGAGCAGGCACTTATGTTGGTAACAACAAGATATGAAGTGAGTAGAAAAGTGCCAGAAGACAATAGAGAATAAAAATTTTTTCGCGGCGGTGGTGGGGTTTGAACCTGCGACCTTGTTGGTACGACAACTCCGCCTGGCAGGTGAGAGCGTGGCTCTACCGTGTGAGCTAACCACGAACACAAAATATTCGTTTCAACTCAAAGTCATTTCTAGATCCCTCTCTCACCCACTTCTTGAGACCGCCGATTCGTTCACCACCATCGCGAAGTAATTTTGACCAGCAGTTAAGCTTAATAGCCAATATTCTCATCACAAACATATAACATAGAAACGATTGAGACATTGAGTATGCTCCGGTGTATGGGGTGAATTTTTAATTCAGAAAAGTGAGTGGAGCAGGCACTTATGTTGGTAACAACAAGATATGAAGTGAGTAGAAAAGTGCCAGAAGACAATAGAGAATAAAAAATTTTTTTCGCGGCGGTGGTGGGGTTTGAACCTGCGACCTTGTTGGTACGACAACTCCGCCTGGCAGGTGAGAGCGTGGCTCTACCGTGTGAGCTAACCACGAACACAAAAATATTCGTTTCAACTCAAAGTCATTTCTAGATCCCTCTCTCACCCACTTCTTGAGACCGCCGATTCGTTCACCACCATCGCGAAGTAATTTTGACCAGCAGTTAAGCTTAATAGCCAATATTCTCATCACAAACATATAACATAGAAACGATTGAGACATTGAGTATGCTCCGGTGTATGGGGTGAATTTTTAATTCAGAAAAGTGAGTGGAGCAGGCACTTATGTTGGTAACAACAAGATATGGTTCAAACCCCACCACCGCCGCGAAAAAATTTTTTTATTCTCTATTGTCTTCTGGCACTTTTCTACTCACTTCATATCTTGTTGTTACCAACATAAGTGCCTGCTCCACTCACTTTTCTGAATTAAAAATTCACCCCATACACCGGAGCATACTCAATGTCTCAATCGTTTCTATGTTATATGTTTGTGATGAGAATATTGGCTATTAAGCTTAACTGCTGGTCAAAATTACTTCGCGATGGTGGTGAACGAATCGGCGGTCTCAAGAAGTGGGTGAGAGAGGGATCTAGAAATGACTTTGAGTTGAAACGAATATTTTTGTGTTCGTGGTTAGCTCACACGGTAGAGCCACGCTCTCACCTGCCAGGCGGAGTTGTCGTACCAACAAGGTCGCAGGTTCAAACCCCACCACCGCCGCGAAAAAAATTTTTATTCTCTATTGTCTTCTGGCACTTTTCTACTCACTTCATATCTTGTTGTTACCAACATAAGTGCCTGCTCCACTCACTTTTCTGAATTAAAAATTCACCCCATACACCGGAGCATACTCAATGTCTCAATCGTTTCTATGTTATATGTTTGTGATGAGAATATTGGCTATTAAGCTTAACTGCTGGTCAAAATTACTTCGCGATGGTGGTGAACGAATCGGCGGTCTCAAGAAGTGGGTGAGAGAGGGATCTAGAAATGACTTTGAGTTGAAACGAATATTTTTGTGTTCGTGGTTAGCTCACACGGTAGAGCCACGCTCTCACCTGCCAGGCGGAGTTGTCGTACCAACAAGGTCGCAGGTTCAAACCCCACCACCGCCGCGAAAAAATTTTTATTCTCTATTGTCTTCTGGCACTTTTCTACTCACTTCATATCTTGTTGTTACCAACATAAGTGCCTGCTCCACTCACTTTTCTGAATTAAAAATTCACCCCATACACCGGAGCATACTCAATGTCTCAATCGTTTCTAAAAAACTATCGCCCTGTCTCTAATCTTCCTTTTCTCTCTAAGATCTTAGAAAAGCTTGTTTTGAAACAATTACTGTCTCATCTTAAAAATAATTGTCTTGAAGAAAAATTTCAGTCTGCTTATAGGCAACATCATTCGACGGAAACCGCACTTGTTAGGGTTGTTAATGATCTCCTCTCTGTTATAGACAATGGTTCATGTTCTTTGCTGAATTTGCTTGACCTATCGTCTGCTTTTGATACTATTGATCACAATCTTCTTCTCAAACGTCTTGAAATTACTTATGGCGTGTCTGGTGCAGCGCTTGATTGGTTTAGGTCATATTTGTTTTATCGTAAACAGATTATTACGGTGGATGAATATAGATCGGAGGAAATCTTTCTTGATTGTGGGGTTCCCCAGGGTTCAGTACTTGGACCCGTTCTTTTTGTTTTGTACGTTGGCCCTCTGTCTAAAATCATCAGAAGTTTTGGTCTGTCTTACCATCAATACGCTGATGATACGCAATTGTACTGCGTTTCCAATATGAGAAATTTACAAGAAGTATCAGCCAATAGTAAAAATTGTATCCAAAGTGTTAAGAAATGGATGAATGAGAACAGACTGAAACTGAATGATGATAAGACGGAGGTGCTGTATGTGGGGAACAGGAAGTGGAAAAGTGAAACAGATTTGAAGTTGGGGGATGCCTCTATTCAAATTGTTGACAAAGTGAAAAACCTTGGCACATTCTTAGACTCTGGACTGTCGATGGAGCATCAGGTTAATAATTTGGTTAGATCTCTCTTTTTCCAACTAAAAAGATTGCTTCCATTAGACGGTTCATATCTGAGGATGTGACCAAGCACCTGGTTGTGTCCCTCGTACTATCGAAATTGGATTATTGTAATGCTCTGTTGTTTGGCGTTTCGCAATACAATCTGAAACGTCTTCAGATTGTCCAAAACAGCGCTGCCAGACTAGTATTTATGAAGCGTAGGTGCGACTCTGCCGGACCTCTACTTCATGACCTGCATTGGCTGCCTGTTGAGAAAAGAATTAAATTCAAAGCTTGTGTTTTAGTGTATCGTTGTCTTGAAGGTACTGCCCCTTCCTACCTTTCAGAACTAATTGAAAGATATTCAAAACCCCGCCCCTTACGTTCGGCCAGTGATTCCACAAAACTAGTTGTCCCTCGAATTCGGAAAAATGCTGGAATGAGATCCTTTTCTCATTTCGGACCCTCTATTTGGAACGCCTTACCGCAGAGCATTCGTGAAAAAGAATCTTTGTCTATTTTTAAACGTTCGCTTAAAACATATTTGTTTCGATTTTAGTAGATGGTATGAGAAGCAAGATAGGTTTGGTTTGTGTTGTGTGTTGTATTGTGTGTGTGTGTATGTGTGTGTGTGTGTGCTTGTGTGTGTGAATGAGTATGTTTCAGCCAAAGTAATTTGTAATTTAAGCGCTTAGAGTCTGGTGTCTCGGAGTTATAGCGCTATATAAGTTTTCAGCATTATTATTATTATTATTATGTTATATGTTTGTGATGAGAATATTGGCTATTAAGCTTAACTGCTGGTCAAAATTACTTCGCGATGGTGGTGAACGAATCGGCGGTCTCAAGAAGTGGGTGAGAGAGGGATCTAGAAATGACTTTGAGTTGAAACGAATATTTTTGTGTTCGTGGTTAGCTCACACGGTAGAGCCACGCTCTCACCTGCCAGGCGGAGTTGTCGTACCAACAAGGTCGCAGGTTCAAACCCCACCACCGCCGCGAAAAAAATTTTTATTCTCTATTGTCTTCTGGCACTTTTCTACTCACTTCATATCTTGTTGTTACCAACATAAGTGCCTGCTCCACTCACTTTTCTGAATTAAAAATTCACCCCATACACCGGAGCATACTCAATGTCTCAATCGTTTCTATGTTATATGCTTGTGATGAGAATATTGGCTATTAAGCTTAACTGCTGGTCAAAATTACTTCGCGATGGTGGTGAACGAATCGGCGGTCTCAAGAAGTGGGTGAGAGAGGGATCTAGAAATGACTTTGAGTTGAAACGAATATTTTTGTGTTCGTGGTTAGCTCACACGGTAGAGCCACGCTCTCACCTGCCAGGCGGAGTTGTCGTACCAACAAGGTCGCAGGTTCAAACCCCACCACCGCCGCGAAAAATTTTTTTATTCTCTATTGTCTTCTGGCACTTTTCTACTCACTTCATATCTTGTTGTTACCAACATAAGTGCCTGCTCCACTCACTTTTCTGAATTAAAAATTCACCCCATACACCGGAGCATACTCAATGTCTCAATCGTTTCTATGTTATATGTTTGTGATGAGAATATTGGCTATTAAGCTTAACTGCTGGTCAAAATTACTTCGCGATGGTGGTGAACGAATCGGCGGTCTCAAGAAGTGGGTGAGAGAGGGATCTAGAAATGACTTTGAGTTGAAACGAATATTTTTGTGTTCGTGGTTAGCTCACACGGTAGAGCCACGCTCTCACCTGCCAGGCGGAGTTGTCGTACCAACAAGGTCGCAGGTTCAAACCCCACCACCGCCGCGAAAAAAATTTTTATTCTCTATTGTCTTCTGGCACTTTTCTACTCACTTCATATCTTGTTGTTACCAACATAAGTGCCTGCTCCACTCACTTTTCTGAATTAAAAATTCACCCCATACACCGGAGCATACTCAATGTCTCAATCGTTTCTATGTTATATGTTTGTGATAAGAATATTGGCTATTAAGCTTAACTGCTGGTCAAAATTACTTCGCGATGGTGGTGAACGAATCGGCGGTCTCAAGAAGTGGGTGAGAGAGGGATCTAGAAATGACTTTGAGTTGAAACGAATATTTTTGTGTTCGTGGTTAGCTCACACGGTAGAGCCACGCTCTCACCTGCCAGGCGGAGTTGTCGTACCAACAAGGTCGCAGGTTCAAACCCCACCACCGCCGCGAAAAAAATTTTTATTCTCTATTGTCTTCTGGCACTTTTCTACTCACTTCATATCTTATAGTAGTAGTAGTATAGTAGTAGTAGTATAGTAGTAGTAGTAGTAGTAGTAGTAGTAGTAGAAGAAGAAGAAGAAGAAGAAGAAGAAGAAGAAGAAGAAGGAAGAAGAAGAAGAAGAAGAAGAAGAAGAAGAAGAAGAAGAAGAAGAAGAGGAAGAAGAAGAAGAAATAACAAAGAAGCCATGCATCTTTCAATTTCTCAACACATTCGCCTAATTTTCGAAACTCTTTGTCACCAATTTGTGTGACTCTCACCTTCAACCTGGTATGCTGTCGGTACTGAGCAGCTGTCAAAATATTGAAATAAAATAAGTATTTGAGTTTATTCTTGTGACTCGATGCCTTAGAGACACGGTGTCATGTCTTGTCACAAAAGTCGTGATCAGTAGCCGAATGGGTGACAGTGATCGTGGGATCGTGATCTGGTCCCAATGTTGTGTCCTTGGATAAGGCCCTTTAGACACATTAGGCCAATTGAATCAGCTGTGAATGAGTAACTGGTTTGAGGCAATACCGGATATTGTAAGAGTGTCAGTACAAAAAGGATACCTAACTGGTACTGTGTGAAATGAAATTTGATCTCATATGTCCCGCTGTAGAAATAAATGAAACATTGTGAAGCGCAGTGATAAATGAATGGGTAATTCGCGAAAATGCAATAATATACTTGTAATATATGAGGCGTGCTTCAGAGTTAAGTTTTCCTCTTCTGTAATATCGCTAATAAGCAACCCAGAACTACCAAAATTTGGGACAATATGTCGTTCTATCTAAGAAATTTAGATATATTCCAAGTATATTGGTTGTCGTGTCATAGAGCTGTGGGCGTGGCAAGTCTGTGGTAATTTTGCTCCTTGTCCAAGCGTAATCAAAGGAAAATGGCAGAACAAAACAATGATGCAACCTTCTCACGGTACCGTGTTCGGTTTGTCATGAAATTTTCAACTCCTCTCGGCAAATCTGCTGTCGAAATACGCAGAGTCTTTTGTAAGGTTTCGGATCACATTGCTCCTTCAATTGGATTCAATAGTCTGATGTCACGTCGCGCAGCAACGGCGGCCATCGTGGTTCTAAACAAAAAAAAAAAAAAAATCAGTACTTTTTATTCTTCATGCTGGCTAGAACTTTTCATGTCTTGTGATCAGAATGTGTAAAAGTAAAAAATATAATCAGATTGATAATGTTTTTTTCCCCTCTGGATACGCTTTTATGCTCGTCGGAGAATAATAATAATAATAATAATAATAATAATAATAATAATAATAATAATAATAATAATAATAATAATAATAATAATAATAATACACATTTATATAGCGCTCATTCTCGTGTAAAACACAAGCTCTTGGCACTTTACAATATAAATATCAATTTTAAGTGAAAAAAAAATAATAACAACAACAATAATTCATAGCCAAATCAAGGATTCATATAGAGTCAAGAAAAACAAATACAGTAAAAATGTGTCTTGAGATTCTTTTTAAAAGTATGTAAAGACTTGCACTCCCTCAGACCACGTGGTAGTTCATTCCAAATCTTGGGGCCGAAACAAGCAAACGACCTATCACCAAATTTTGTTCTTGATCTTTTTTCCGAAATTTTCGTTTGGTCATCATTACATGATCTTAAAGTGTAATTTTCAAATTTATACATGACCACGTGATCTGTGAGATATGCCGGTGCTATACCAGCCAAACACTTATAAACAAGACACGCTGCTTTGTAATATGTGCTCTTTTCAATAGTGCCGCGCTGAGGACCGGACCGAGGACCGGTCCCACGGTCTTTTAGCTGTGAACCGTGGTCCAGTCCCAAAGAGGAAGACCGCCGGCGGTCCTCACTTCTTATCACCTTTCAACGGTCTCGCGCCATACTACTTCCCCAGCGATTCGTTGCCTCGGTCCTTTGACTATCTTCCACCAATCACCACCCATCCCACTTAATTAATCGCACCCACCCCCCTTTGCCATACACTAAACGACACAGACGACCATAGAGGCAGACGACCACCTCCCTCCACTCCGCAAACCGCCCTTTCGTGTGTGAGATGAGGGGAACAGGAGGCGCACGCCTTGGACGATTACATTATACGGGGTAAATTTCAAAATTTACTACACCATAATGATCGCAATGACAATGATCTATGATGAAGGCATGACCCCTCTTCTCTAATGGGTTATTGTTTGAAATGTATGTGACTACTAAAGATGTGTGTGTGTGTGTGTGTGTGTGTGTGTGTGTGTGTGTGTGTCGAACCTAGCAAGTTGCAAGTCTGATTTTTTGTTTTCTTTTGTCCATCTCTTGTCGCCACTCCTTTCTATCGCATTGTTGTCATTTAAAATAATACAATAATATTAAAATTTCGTTTGGTGTTTTAACTAATCAAGTAATATGAGTTTCATTAGTTTTCTTCCGTCCAAAAAAAACAGTTATAACGTCTGTATTTTCAAAAGGTCCAATAGAATATTTGGGGACCCCGATAGCTCAGTTGATAGAGCACTCTCTTTATACGCAAAGGGCCAGAGATCGATCCCGGGTGCAGTCGATTTTTTTCTGAATCCCTGTCTACTCAGCAATGAATGGGTAGCTGAGTTTGTTAGATCTGGCGAAAAGTCACCATCGACCCCTCTTATCACCTCATCCACCCCCTCTTATTATAACTTCACGTCTCTCTCTTACTCTTCAATGCTCGCTGCCCTCTAATGTGTGTGTGGGGGGGGGGGGGGGAGGGGGGGGGTAGGAGTTGCGTGTGTGTATCAACGCCACGAACAACTCGATCAACGCCTTGGGCGATGCCATTATCTCCGTTAATGGGGATAAATTTCAAATTTTATTAAATTATCGAAGTAACAATGAAGTACGGTGAGCAAATAAAGAAGGCATCACCCCTCTTCTCTAATTAGGTTACAATTTGAAATGAGTGTGACTACTCCGTGTGTTTTACTCCTGTAGGCCACGGTTTTCATCGTGTAGCGGTCTTTAACGGTTCAAGAATGAACGGACCGGAGACCGGTCCTTGCGGTCTTCATTTCCCAAGGACCGTAGGACCGTGGTCCTTAAGCTTGCCAAGGACCGCCCCGCACTACCATCGACCCTCTTATCACATCATCCACCCCCTCTTATTATAACTTAACGTCTCTCTCTTACTCTTCAATGCTCGCTGCCCTCTAATGTGTGTGTGTGTGTGGGGGGGGGGGGGAGGGGGGGGGTAGGAGTTGCGTGTGTATATCAACGCCACGAACAACTCGATCAACGCCTTGGGCGATGCCATTATCTCCGTTAATGGGGATAAATTTCAAATTTTATTAAATTATCGAAGTAACAATGAAGTACGGTGAGCAAATAAAGAAGGCATCACCCCTCTTCTCTAATTAGGTTACAATTTGAAATGAGTGTGACTACTCCGTGTGTTTTACTCCTGTAGGCCACGGTTTTCATCGTGTAGCGGTCTTTAACGGTTCAAGAATGAACGGACCGGTCTAGAGACCGGTCCTTGCGGTCTTCATTTCCCAAGGACCGTAGGACCGTGGTATTAAGCTTGCCAAGGACCGCCCCGCACTACTTTTCAATGGGCAACCAGTGGAGAAAGGCCAATAAAGGGGTTGCATGATCAATTTTTTTTTTGCCAAAAACTAATCTTGCTGCACTGTTTTGCAGTAGTTGTAATTGTTTAATAGAAGCCTGAGGCAAGTTGACAAGCAGCGAGTTACAATAATCTAGTTTCGAAAAAATGAGGGAAACAACCAATGTTTTACATGTTCCAATTGCAATATACTGATGGGATCGAACTGATTTTCTTCAATTGAAAGTATAAAGATTTACAGAGAGCAGAAATGTGAGCTGACATTCTCATTTCTGAATCAAAATAGACACCCAAATTTTTCACAGTCTTTGAAACTTTGATCTTTTCACCCCCAATCAACACCTCAAGACCATCATTCACCTTCAACTGCCCTCTATTTCCCACAATCATCACTTCTGTTTTTGACTCATTCATTTTCAACTTGTTTGCATCCATCCACTCTTTCACATCTGTCACACATTCTTCCACACGTTTCACAATATTTTCGAGATTTTTAGTTTTATCAGTAGCATAAAGTTGCGTATCATCTGCATAGAGATGATAGCGCAGCCTATGACCAGTGATGACATTAGATAATGGAGAAGTATACAAAACAAAAAGAATTGGACCCAAAACAGAGCCTTGAAGAACACCAAAAGACAATGTATGTTGACGAGAAAGTTTATCTAAAATCATAACCTGTTGCTTTCTGCCATCTAAATAAGATTCAAACCACTGCAAGACAGTTCCAGACAGGCCAAAAGTTATATCAAGTCGTTTAATGAGAATACCGTTATCAATAGTATCAAATGCCGCCGAAAGGTCTAACAATGTCAGAAGAGAAACAGAACCTTTATCTAAAACATCAAGCAAATCACTCGCAACACAGCACAGAGAAGTTTCTGTGCTGTGGTAAGAACGATAAGCTGACTGAAATTTTTCCCATAGATTGTTTTCATGGAGATGTTGTGAAAGACGTCTGAGTACAACTTTTTCAAGGATTTTAGAAAGAAATGGCAGATTTGAGACGGGACGGTAGTTACTAAGGTCATTTACATCGAGATTTTGCTTTTTTTATGAGAGGCTTTACAATTGCATGTTTATAGATATCTGGGACTTGTCCTGAGATAAGTGATTGATTTATAATATAAGTTATGCAAGGTATCAATTCAGGAAGACATAATTTCAAAATATTAGTTGGTAAAGGATCTAAATCACATGACTTCGAGGAAGATGAGAAAATTATTTTAGAAATCTCTTCTTCAGTTGTTTCTTTAAAACAAGAGAATCCCCGTGAACCCGAAAAAGGGTGGAAATTTATATCTTCATTTTGCACGAGGTCCAAATTTTTCCGAATTTTCGATATTTTTCCCGAAAAGAAATCTGAAAATGCATCCGGCTGCTTTTCAACCGGGATATTAGTGGGTAGACACATGCCCTTTTCTTCCCCTAAAAGTTACTTTGAAACAGAGAAAAATTCCTTAGTGTCCCTCACTGATGACAGTTTTGTGTTATAATAGTTTCTTTTTGCTCTTTTGCAGGTGGTTTTATACTCAAGGCCCGATTTTCTCCAAGATGCCTCTGCATTCCTTTTTCCCCTTTTGGCAGTTTTTTCACTCTGGTTAAACCACGGAGACGGTTTCCTGGAATTTATTATTCTAGTTGTCTTTGGCGCATGCCTGTCGATGACGTTGCGCAGTACCTCGTCCGTTTTCTGTGCTGATGGTATATCCATTCTTCCTAGTTCCTCTGACAGATTGTTTTTGAAGGAACTAATGTCTATTCTTTTAGTATCCCTAGACACTATCTTGACTTTCTTTGCTTTCTCTTTGATGCATTTGAGAGTTGCCAGAATCAGATTGTGGTCTGAAATTTCTTTTTTGATATTTTTAATTGATTCAACAAGCGAAAGTGTATCAATGATGAAATATTTCATAAGGGCGTCCACCATAGCCAGTTACTAAGACACCATGCATCATTACGGGGGAAGTGACGTTATGACTGTTGAAGCGTATTCAAAATGTTAGACGGTGGGTCAGGGGAAGTTGGAGATGGGGAAATCTGACCACAGAAGGCTGTCAGAAAACAAGTAAAGAAGAAAGTGATGCACATCGTTTTTTTCCGACACATTATCTGGCATTATGTTCCACTGGCCTGTCCCAGCTGATCAAGCTGTTAACAGAAACTATTACACATTCATTCTTAAAGACAAACTGAGATCAGTGATACGGAAAAAATGCCCACTTTGGTTGAACGTGGCGTCAATCTGCATCATGACAATGCACCCTGTTCACAAGTCAAGAGTTATGAACGAGCTTCTCGAGGGCTACTCGTGGGAATTGTTGGAACACCCGCCCTTTTCGCCTGATATTACCAATGAGACTTCCATCTCTCCTCTAAGGTGAAAGAAATGCTGCGAAGTCAATGATTTGAAGGAAGACGAGGACCAAATTCAAGAGGAATGCAATTACGGCCTTTGACAAACAGCCACTGGTCACAATCTTTGACCACTGGGAACACCGAATGCAGAAGTTTGTGGAACTTAACGGTTCTTATGGGTGGCAAAATATTTCTGTCGTCTATCTGGAATTTAGTAATGTATTTATTTCTTTATTGTTTTCGTTGTTGGCTGAAGAAGGGTTTTGAGCCCGAAACATTCCGTGTTTGGTATTTTGTTATTTTTTTTTTTTTTGAAACTGTTATATTCATTTTTGTTTATTATTTTTTACAGTCCACAGCTTCAAGCCGCCCAGTATCACTTTGTTCTACTGTTGAATAGGTAATGGAATAGCGTTTCATTTGATATCAAATACAGGGTTATTCATAATATTATGAGCGTACAGCGCGACAGGGAAACTTTTGAAACATGCATTGTAAATGTTGTATTTCCTGTTCCTTA
>NC_088366.1:18569430-18579430 GCF_034508935.2 Berghia stephanieae | reverse complement strand
ACTTCATATCTTGTTGTTACCAACATAAGTGCCTGCTCCACTCACTTTTCTGAATTAAAAATTCACCCCATACACCGGAGCATACTCAATGTCTCAATCGTTTCTATGTTATATGTTTGTGTTGAGAATATTGGCTATTAAGCTTAACTGCTGGTCAAAATACTTCGCGATGGTGGTGGGCGAACGAATCGGCGGTCCCAGAAGTGGGTGAGAGAGGGATCTAGAAATGACTTGGGTTTGAAACGAATATTTTTGTGTTCGTGGATAGCTCACACGGTAGAGCCACGCTCTCACCTGCCAGGCGGAGTTGTCGTACCAATAAGGTCGCAGGTTCAAACCCCACCACCGCCGCGAAAAATTTTTATTCTCTATTGTCTTCTGGCACTTTTCTACTCACTTCATATCTTGTTGTTACCAACATAAGTGCCTGCTCCACTCACTTTTCTGAATTAAAAATTCACCCCATACACCGGAGCATACTAAATGTCTCAATCGTTTCTATGTTATATGTTTGTGTTGAGAATATTGGCTATTAAGCTTAACTGCTGGTCAAAATACTTCGCGATGGTGGTGGGCGAACGAATCGGCGGTCCCAGAAGTGGGTGAGAGAGGGATCTAGAAATGACTTGGGTTTGAAACGAATATTTTTGTGTTCGTGGATAGCTCACACGGTAGAGCCACGCTCTCACCTGCCAGGCGGAGTTGTCGTACCAATAAGGTCGCAGGTTCAAACCCCACCACCGCCGCGAAAAATTTTTATTCTCTATTGTCTTCTGGCACTTTTCTACTCACTTCATATCTTGTTGTTATCAATGCCTAATTACAATTGTTGAACAACCATTGAACAAGAGAGAGGTCCCAGCCACGAACTGAGTTGGTAAATATATCCTTCATTATTCTCTTTTACATGAGTTGGGCATCACATAGTAACTATAGACATCGTGATTTGTTTTGCATAGTGATTTGTTTTAAATACATTTTTGGCATATTACTGTTACCGAAAACCACTTATATATTATGTTCTGAAAAGTGAGTCTTTAAAAACTAAATAATAATAAAAGGAGTCTACTTGCCGTCGTGTTATATTTAGTGATAAATAACTTGGGATTATTTTGGCATCCTATTTTTGTTATCACACTCTAGTATATTGGCGTCATTGCGAATAATTGTACACAAACTAACGACGAGTCACACACATTGGTGATACATTTTTCGTAGTAACATAGTTTAGAGTACACGCGATTGACACATTGTTATTGACACAAGTCATAATAACTCCGCATTGTATTGACACATTGCTTTATAAGATATAACGATAAAAGGCATCAAATTCAACATACATAATAAGTTGAAATAAGAGAGAGAGATTTCTAAAAATAGAACAGTTCATTCCAGTAAGTGTAAATAAATAAAACAGTCAGTAACAGTATCCTGTCAATATAATATATATAAAATATCGTAACTAATTTATTGCAAAAATGGAAGCATATAAAAGATACTTAAGTCTCGCAAAGGACTTAGAAATACCCCAGGAAAGAATATTTTCATGGTGCGAAGAGAAAATAAAAGAAGAAAATGAAGAAAGAATTCGTAGAGAAGAAAATGAAGAAAGAATTCGTAGAGAAGAAAACGAAGAAAGAATTCGTAGAGAAGAAAATGAAGAAAGAATTCGTAGAGAAGAAAACGAAGAAAGAATACGCAGAGAAGAACGAGAAGAAAGAGCCCAAGAAAGGGAACTAAAAAGACAAATAGCTTTAGCAGAAGAAGAAACCAAAAGGACCCAAATGATGCTGGAAATTGAAAAAACAAAAACCGGTCATGAAAGAAAACATAATAATAGTGATGAATTTTTCGTGAAACTTCCACGCATGCCAACATACGATGAACGCTCAGACTGCCTAGAATCCTTCTTACACCGATTCGAAGTTCAGGCTAAAGGTTATCGTTGGCCAGAAAGCAAATGGGCCACAGCCTTGATTAACTGCTTATCTGGAGAACCGCTAAAAGTTTTCTATACCTTAACAACTGAAGATGCAGATGACTATGGTAAAATTAAAGACGCTCTACTAAAAAGATTTAGATTAACGGAAGATGGTTACCAGGAAAGGTTTCACACTGCAAAACCGGAAAGTGGAGAAGACTTTAATACATTCGTGAACCGAATTACTCAATTTCTAAATCGGTGGCTTGAGTTGCCAAACGTAAAACAAGACGACTTTGCAGGCCTTTACTATCTCACGCTGAAGAATCGAATCTATCAAGCTTGCAACCCAGATTTAGTCGCATTCTTTAAAGAGAGAAAGCCATAAAACTTGGACAAATTAAAAATCTACGCAGAAAACTTTAACAGCGCACATCCATTGACACCCCTTAGCAGAACATTGAAGGAACCATACTACGCTGCCGCTGCTCAGAGTCCAGGTACACCTAAAGTTCAGTACTCAAATAGAACGAGCCGATCAATCACTCGGAACACGCAAGTGAAACAGGATGACCATAGTAACAAACCATGGAACAAACAGTTCAATAGAGACCATAGCCGACCCTATCAAAACAAAAGAAGAAATAGCACTGACAATAATACTGAGTATAAGAAAACCAACAAACCTATATTTAAATGTCAATATTGTGGAATGAAAGGCCACACAGCAGACAAATGTTACAAAATCGTGGGATATCCAAAAGAAACTGCAAATGCATCACTCCAAACCAGTGTAAATAATCAGACACGAGTAATGTCAGGAGAAAATATAAATGTGTATTGCGTGAAAGGTATGTCACTTTTAACACAAACTCACAAATCAGGATCGCTATTTTTTTGTGAAGGCAAAGCTAATGGAACTGATTGCAAAATATTGAGAGACACAGGATGCAGTACAGTAGGAATAAAAGCATCTTTGATCAATGACGAAGACAAAACTGGAAAAACGGTACAATGCATCACATTCAGTGGCACAGTCGAAACCTTTGAAACAGCTAACGTGTACATAGAAACCCCATACTTTACAGGAATAGTGGAATGCTGTATACTTCCCAACCCCGTCGCTGATGTTATTGTTGGCAATATAAAAGGTCTTAAAGACAACCCAACAGATGTAAAAGAATGGTCATTAACCCAAGAAACAGCTTGTCTAGCAGAAACAAGAAAGATGACTAAGACAACAGAGAAGCCAATGACTATTTCTCTAGAACCACAACAATTTGAGAGGAACACGTTCATTGAAGAACAGAAAAAGGACCCGACTTTAACTTCATATTTCAATATCGCAAACAAAGGGACGAAATCAAAAGTTGAATACATCATTGAAAAAGATATTCTGTTCAGGTTACATAGGAAAAGAAACAAAATAGCTAAACAACTGGTCACGCCGAGTATTTACAGAAACAAAATCCTTGGAATAGCGCACGATTCAATAACTTCTGGACATCTTGGGAGCTCTTCCACATTGAAGAGAATATCCGAGAATTTCACATGGCCTGGAATTACTAAAGACGTCCGAGAATATGTGAAATCGTGTGACACATGCCAAAGAAGAGTCGCAAAAGGCAGAATACCGAGATTGCCATTAGAGACAACCCCAGTTATTGAAAAAGTTTTTCAAAAAGTTGCAATTGACATTATAGGCCCTTTAACAAAATCAGATAGAAACCATACACACATACTAACACTAGTCGATTACGCAACCAGGTGGCCAGAAGCGATAGCATTGAAATCAACTACATCGGATCACATAGCTGAAGCATTGATGACAATTTTTACTAGAATAGGCATACCAAATGAGATACTGTCGGACAATGGACCCCAATTTACATCACATATGATGCATGAAACCATGAAACTCATGGGAATCCAACACTCATTCACAACTCCCTACCACCCCCAAGCAAATGGTCTTTGTGAAAGATTTAATGGCACTCTAAAGAATATGTTAAGAAAAGTGTCAGCAGAAAAACCAGATGATTGGGACAGATACTTACCAGCAATCCTATTTGCATATAGAGAAATACCCCAAGAATCTACAGGCTACTCCCCATTTGAGTTGATGTATGGACGATCACCTCGCGGCCCGATCAATATAGTAGCCGACATTTGTAAAGGGAATGAGGAGGACAATAACGAAATTATGTTTGCTTACGAATATGTAAGAAACCTGAAAGACAGAATAGAGGACACGTGTAAGCTAGCACAGGAATCCGTCACTAAAAAAGCAGAGAAATACAAGGAATACTCCGATCGAAAAAGCAAGTCAAGAAAATTTGAGATTGGTGACAAAGTACTAATACTCTTACCCGATGACTCGAGTAAACTTTTAGCTACATGGAAAGGACCATTCAAGGTATTAGCAGTACGATCTGGTGTTAATTACGAGATTCAAATTAACAACACAACAAAGACATTCCATGCAAACATGCTAAAAAAATATTTCGATAGAGACGGATTATCACAACCAATATTTAACCATGTGGAAGCTGCAAATGTAGGATTAATCATCGAAACTCACAGCGATGATGTCGAACTACAACACACCCCACAACACGGTAACTCTAAAAATAGTACAATTAATGACGTCACAATCAATCCTCAACTAAACGAATGTCAGAAACGAGAAATCAGGTCATTATTAGAAAAGTACCAGTCAGTCTTTACAGACGCACCCGGACATACAACATTAGTGGAACACGACATAAAGTTAACCACATCTACCCCTATCAACGTGAAAAACTATCCTATTCCATTTCACGCACGAGAACAAGTTGAAAAGGAAGTTAAGGATATGCTAGATACAGGAATAGTTAGATATTCTTCAAGCCCATACTCATCACCAATAGTAGTAGTGAAAAAGAAAGACGGATCGATAAGGCTATGTATCGACTTTCGCAAATTAAATGAAGCAACAGTGTTTGATGCAGAACCAATACCAAATCAAGAGAATTTATTTGCTGCCTTATCTCAAGCAAAATACATGACAAAATGTGATCTTTCTAGATGTTACTGGCAGATTCCACTGAAAGAATCATGTAAGAAATACACAGCATTTCAATCACCATTAGGATTGTTAGAATTTAACTATATGCCATTTGGATTATCGACAGCCGCATCGACATTCCAAAGAATGATGCGTCTGTTATTAAAAGACATCCCGTCTACACTCTCATACTTTGACGACGCATGTATTTTCTCAAACTCATGGACTGATCACATGACAACCTTAGAATTAGTGCTTGAAGCATTAAAACGTAATTCTTTAACAACAAAACCGTCAAAAACAAGCATTGCATTTTACAAAATTGATTTTCTCGGTCATACCGTTGGTCATGGGACACAGACACCCGAGACAGAAAAACAAACAAAAATCGCACAATTGCAACCACCTAAGACAAAAAAAGAAGTACGCAAAGTACTTGGGCTCCTAAATTTTTACAGGAAATACATTTACAACTTCGCGCACATCGCGACACCGCTAACAAATCTGACAAAGAATGGGTCACCGAACAAAATTGTTTGGACAGAAGCGTGTCAGAATAGCTTCAACCAATTAAAGGCATTACTCTGTTCAGAACCAATTCTTAAATTACCCGACATATCAAAAGAATTTGTTGTAAGAACTGACGCGTCTGATAAGGGCATCGCAGGTGTATTATTACAGGAGCATGAGGGAACTCTAATGCCTTGCTTATATGCAAGCAGAAAATTATTGGACAGAGAATCACGATACTCTGTAATAGAGCGTGAAGGACTGGCCATCGCCTTTGCTTTAAAGACATTCAGCAGATATCTACTGCTAAAAGAGTTTGTGGTCGAAACGGACCATAAACCACTCACGTACATAAGAAATAACAAAATGAATAATAGTAGAGTACTAAGGTGGAGTCTATTTTTGCAAAATTACACTTTCAGTATCTCTCACATACCAGGTTGTGAAAATATTCACGCCGACCTACTTTCTCGATTAGTGTAATGACGTGAGAAGGGTATAACTTAACCTCCCATGCATACTGTTAGTTACCTCGAAAATTATGCCAAATCAGAACGCACAATTTCGATAATTTTATTTGTAAACATGATGACCCAACTTAATGTAACATTGAGTATTGTTTGGATATATATACCATACCCATTCATGATTTGGGAAATCTTCTCTTTATCTATTATTGTTATGAATTTTCACTCATTTATGATTAATAATTGAAATGTCAATATTCCATTTACATTTTCATTCATTTCATTCAGTAAATTACCTTCATATCATCGACTTAAATCATGCTTCATTGCCATCACTATTGTTTATCACAATGATTTGTAATCACATTGCCATCATGTTGTTCATCACAATGATTTGTAATCACAATCTTTCATTGTTATTGTCACCCATTCATATACCTACGTTAATATAAACATTTCCATGTCTAGTTAATAAATAATTTAATTGTAGCACAAATCATAACAATGGATTAATGCTAGAGTATCATGATAGTAAATTTACTTCCGTTTGTAAAATCTATCTTTCCCATAATGGTTAAAGAGTATATTTTAAACGTGGGTGGGGGGTGTCACAGTAAAGGTTGTTCACAATTATCTTATTAAATTTTATTTTATTAAGAACTGAATTCATCTCACTCCAGTTATATTTCGGTAGGCTTAGATAAACTTTACCTTCTAATATTAGATCGTCTTTCCTTTTATAGCCTTCCCTCGAATTAATTTCTAATTAGTGAATACTTTTCGTTCTACATTCTGTCACGTAGCCACTTATTATAAAAGCTGATAGGTCTAACATTCGACACTCACTTTCTCTCCACAATCTATGCCGGACGGCCAGTCGCTCTATTCCTATATATATATTGTAAGATTTTTATCTTTTGGGACTTTGTAGATATTATATCTACACCATTAAGACGCCGGAGCTTTTAACTTTGATTGTATAATCTTCAAGGATCAAACCCAAGCCCGCTGTACTACACTATAACCTCTTACCAATTGCCTGGAAGTGGAATTTTACGAGTCCAATCCTGTTATCAGAGGAATAGATCATCCAAGCCCATCAACTGCCTGGAAACGTAAACTTACGTACCTGAGATATTATCATAAGTTACGTAAAATATTCATATCTCTATTTGTAACTGCCACGATCACTGTTTATCTCTTTTAATTAAATTTCATCATTATTTTTATTTCATTGTAAACAAATCGTTAATTGTTTTTCATTTATAGTAACTAGTAAATTCTGGGGCCTCATTCTACATATATCTTTATGCATAGTCGAGTAGCTCTTTACTCACTTGAGACCATGACAGTAGTTATAATCTTCCCCACAGTGGAATATTTATCGAGTACTGCCGTACTCTGGATAAACCCATATTTTAAAATTTGGCCAGAAAATTCGTCCTTTAAATATCGATCGATTAAAATGACCCTTATCTTAGAAAAAAAACTCTCAAACCTGGGACTTTGCTAAGTCCCAGGTTTGAGAGTGTTTTGCCAAGATGATGGTCATTTAAATCGATCGATATTTGAAGGACGAGTTTTCTGGCCAAATTTTAAAATGTGGGTTTATCCAGAGAATAGTCATTGATAATAATTAGCTCCTTCCTCTGTGTTAACGATGAATTAAGGGCATAGGGGGGATAAAAAAAAAGGAAGCGGGGGGGGGGGGGGGGGGGGGGGGGGAAGGGGGTAGCACATGCTGTCGTAAAGTATTAATTGTCTCAGTTCAATTTTCGTGATTGAATACCGTTCTTTTGTTTTAGTTTGATTTTATCTAACCAATCAGAAAGATGGTTTGAAATTGTTGACAAATCGACGAGATAGCTGGCTAAACTAAAACAGAGAAAAGTGACAACAGGAGGACGTCTGGCTTGTAGAGCGTTTCTGGATGTATTAAAAAAATTGAGCTTTATATATCGCAATATCCACTAAATGTGCTCAAGGCGCTTTACAAGGGGTCCCTGGTCAACAGCAACATTTATGTAGGACGAGACATGACGCCTGCTAGGCGATATTACAATTTTTCGGAAAAAGACACCGCTGTTAACGGCCAGGTACTCATTTTACACCTGAGTATAGTGAGAGAATATGAGTAAAGAGCCTTTTTTAAAGACTCAACTGTGCGTCGAGCGCGAGGCTCGAACCCAGGACCTTCCGATCCGAAACCGAGTGTCATACCACAAGACAGACCACATAGCCGCACAAATATCAGCATAAATTTTAGAATCAACCCTATTACCGATACTTTATATCTCTTTAAAGAGTCTCTGTTGGTCTTCGTGAATCGATAACTAGATTATAGTGTCATGAATACTTCCCAGTCTATAGGGCAGAGCAGTAGGGGCGTCACACGTTCCTTTCTTCCGATTCAAAACTCATTGGAAGTGTGTATCCATTCCTCCGGAGTGAATAGGGAATACTGAATAGTTTATATATTAGACTATAAATAAGTGGCATAACTATTTTTGTAGCAGAATGTGTATGTAGATTCTTAGGAGTATGGGGCCTAAAAGAGCGAGGATGGATGATCTTTATTTGCGACTAGCATTTATTTAGACTAGAAATTAAGACGCCATCCCTCTGAAATCAGAAGATCAGTTGCACAAGGTATGTATTCAGTCATTCGGAAACTGGTTTTACACTTCCAATGAATTTGGAACCAGTATTTTGCCATAATATTTGTGTTCCCTATTTTCACCTACGCAAATGTCTCAATCCCTGACTGCAAAGTTGGCCGGATGAGATCAATTCTTGTCGTGTTTTTTTTTTTCTTGTTTATTTTTATCCCCTTATTCACGCTGTCTTTGTTTTTATGGCGTCCTGGAAAGAAACTACGTGTTTTCGCCAGGGCACTTGGCTGGAGTAAATCGCTAAGATCTAAAAATTAAGTAGGTAATTTCATCTTATTTAAAAAAACAAAAACAAAAACATTTGTTTATTTTAACGTAATTTATCGTCTTACCCAGGCCTCTCGGTGGTTGTTGTGGTGAATAAGGCAGGGGTAGTGGATGCAGACGTCATATTGGAGTCACAGGTCTCCAGTCTGGGAGCGAGGTTAATTTTGGGTGGTGGGTAGATGATAGGGTAGATTCCATAATAGGATGTTGCCACTAGACTGGCGAACAAACCCGAGCCTGCTCCCTGTGAACAGATGTTATAAACTGATGAAAAAAAGTACCTATTATATTAATTTCTACGCGTCAAATAAAAGGAAGAGGAGCAGGAGGAGGAGGAGGAAGATAAGACGGAGGAGGAGAAGGATGAGAAGGAGGATGAGGAGGAGGGGGATGAGGAGGAGGAGGAGGAGGAGGAGGAGGAGGAGAAGAAGAAGAAGAAGAAGAAGAAGAAGAAGAAGAAGAAGAAGAGAAGAAGAAGAAGAAAAGGTGAAAATAACGAAAAACAAAAACGAATAGAGATTGTTTACAGAAAAAAGTAGATTCGAAAATAGAAAGAGAAACAAAAACAGCAAACAAAAACTTACCAGACTGTTGACAAAAGGTAAAAAAATTCCGTTCAGGACAAGTCCCAACAAGGGTGCTCCAATCATTCCAAACACGCTGAAGGCAATCATAAAGGCTGTCCTGCCTAGATTCCCAACCACGTAAGCCATGCCGATGGTCGCCATGCCAAACACAACCACTGAAAAGATAAATAGATATACATAAGAGAATAAGAGGTGAGCATACTATTATTATAGATAGATAGATAGATAGATAGATAGATAGATAGATAAGTAGATAGATAGATAGATAGATAAATAGATGGATAGATAAATAGATAAACAGATAGGTAAATAGAGAGATAGATAGATAGATAGATAGATAGACAGACAGATAGATAGATAGATAGATAAATAGATAGATAGATAAATAGATAAACAGATAGGTAAATAGAGAGATAGATAGATAGATAGATGGATAGATAGATAGATAGATAGATAGATAGATAGATAGATAGATAGATAGATGGATAGATAGATGATTAAATAGAGAGACAGATCCATAGATAGATATA
>NC_088366.1:18554430-18561930 GCF_034508935.2 Berghia stephanieae | reverse complement strand
GCAAATTTAAATTCCATCTTGTTCAGGCGTACAGGTGTCCTGTTTTTAAAGTATTTATCTTTGTTCTCTGACAATATTTACCAATGGCCATATCCAGCTCCTATCCCCCCCCCCCCCCCCCCCCCCCCCCCCCCCCGGTCATATCAGAGCGTGATTAAATTAACTAATATTTCTTTTAAACCAGTATGATCTCGCTACCGAAAATGTTTGTCCTCCACAAATACAGCCTCGTCTGTACTGCGGTACTCTGGATAAAACACATATTTAATCATTTTAAGCCAGAAAACTCGTCCTTCAAATATCGACCGATTTATATGACCCTCATCGTAGCAAAACTTGCTTTTTTTTTTTTTTACCAAGATGAGGGTAATTTAAATCGATCGATATTTAAAGGACGAGTTTTCTGGCCAAATTTTTGAATATGTGTATTTTTTTTCTAATCCCAGGCCATCCTATCTAATGACCCTCTTAATTAGTATCAATTTTATTAGTTAGGTTTGTTATTAAACATGTTTAGATTTAGTAGCAGTAGAATAAAAAATAAAAAAAAGGGGGGGGGGGGGATTGTGACTGTGGGCCAAAAAGCACAAACTGTATGTTTTTATTTCGCTGTATTTATTTTATTGATATGTTGTTTTTGTTTTGTTTTTTGTTTTATTTTTATCGTTGTTCTTCCAGGTCGGCCCCGATGGATCTCTTCTGCATTACATGGGGTCCACGACAGTCAATTTTTAAATATGTGTTTTTCCCGAGTACGGCAGGATATCCTTACACCGTAAACGTTACGCATGTGCACCCATGTCAGGTCAGGTCATGTTATGTCTTGTATAAATTGTTAATAGGCTTTTAACGAAATCGGGTCGAACGAGACGCCGAACGCCGATCCGAACGGATATAGCCTTCTCACGTGACCATGAACGAGATCTGGACAGTGAAGACTCTCAAGCGGTATGCAGCATCGGATCTAAGGTCACGTGGTAGAGGATAGCTTGGGTTGCTGTGGGCTTGTGTTAGGGGAGGGGCAAGGTCAGTGTCATTCAATAGTATATAATTGTGCACGTGGCGCTCTATACAGAGAGAAAATTATAATTTGATTACGGGCGAAGGTGGGGGGAGGGGGGAGGGGGGGGGGGTTGACCCACAAATGATCGAGGTGTTGGGCTTCGGATAGACCATGATACGAAATCAAAGAGAAAAGGCTGCTGGTACTTGGATGGTGGAAATGGTTGGGGGGTGTGGGGGGGGGGGGGGGGTGGGTAGTGACAATCAGCATGGGATGTATATATTAACATTAATAATATAGGCAATAGATGACCAGGGATGTGTATTGTTTATGTATTGTTTGTATATGTTTGTGTGTGTGTGTGTGTGTGTGTGTGTGTGTGCGCGTGTGTGTGTGTGAAAGAGATTACACAAAAATACCTTTCTCGGGAGCTTCCAAATGATTACGTATACGATAAATTTGAAAACCACATTGCTGAATCAGCTTGCAAAAAAGGAGAACATTTATCTTTGTTTTACAAAAATAGGTTTAGAAATAAAAAATTTTTCTAGTAGATTGATTTTGAAAAACATTATTGCTCAATTTTTTTTTTTAATTTAATGATGGTTTCTTTATTTTCCGGTCGGTTTTCCTGATTTATATCTCATTTTTCAATTCTCAATGCGACGAGCACACTGATGTATATCGTGTGATTCAAAAGCGTTGTTTGTTTTTTTAATATATATATACTGAGAATCCTCACTAATTAATTCCTGAGCGTTGAGATGGTGACGCAACTATTACATACAAGACCTTGCAGTCGAGTCGGCAGGGCTTTTGGGTTACACAACCACTATTTACCCATCGGTCAGCGGTACTCTTTGATGTATACAACACTCACGCCTTTACGCAAAGTCGCCTGCCCATAAATCAAGAGATGGTCTCCTAACTGTTCACAAGCGAACTGTCAAACGAGCAATTGATGATTGGATAAGAATTTCAAGATCTCATATAATAAGGTAAGTTTTGGAGAGGTGATATCCCCCCACCGTCATCGGACAGAACTTTCATTGCGTTATATCATATAAGCTCCACCTCCTCTTTCTATTCCGGAGTGACGAGATTAGACGAGAGGACGCGAGAAAAAATTGAACACGTGATCGGTAAGTCGTTCGTTCGGCCTGCATCGGTGTATAACTATAACTCCGTAATATTATCTCCTCTGTTACGGGGTTGGGGGGGGGGGGGGGGGCAGGAGGGGGGTCATTTCATTATAACTGACGGTTAGCAAACAATGCGAGAAGTTGCTGCTTTTCTTTGTGTAAATAGTATGTAAGCTTTGTAACAAGATGAATATTGGGAGGAAATTATAATGAATGTTATTTGATTCCTTGATATGAGATTTAATGCATATAATTTACCAAGTAATATAATAAGATGACTTCATAATACTTTGGGATAATGTGTTTTGCTGCCCATTATAGAATAATTACCATTTTCATTATTTTACCATTTATTCCACAGACACATGGCTATACACTTCAGCAAAGACAATTATAAAATATTAGGCCTTTTGTTTTACATAATATTAATTCCCCAAACTCTTTATAAAAATCATGATCATGGAATGTTTTTAAGACTAAAAGAGATATTGATGACGTCATGACGCCAGTCCTCAAACGTCGCACTTTTAAAAAACAGTAAATCTTGCTTCTCGAAGCTCGAAGAAATAACAATGTGAAATTGAATGCAAGCTTCAATTTAATATGCGAAAACAGATGAAATGGACGTTTCGGATTTCCCATTTATCAACAAAATAGGATGATTGGAACACTACAGACGAATGAGATAATGTGGTAGTGTTGTTAACAACTACACTACCACATTATCTCATTCGTCTGTGTGTTTCATCCATCCTGATTTGTTGATAAAGGGGAAACCCGAAACGTCCATTTTATCTGTTTTCGTATATTAAATTGAAGTTTACATTCAATTTCACATTGTTATTTATCACTAATTAAAAAAAAAAACACCTCAGGTTGACATTGCAGATGGTTTGGTTTACGAAGCATAACATAATATTATGATGCCTAAGCTTTTTTATTAGAGTAAGCGCCTCTTTTCTTAGTTAAATCATTTTCCAGCAGGTTTGTAATTTTACATTTGTGCGGCCACGTAGCCTTGTGGTATGACATTCGCTTTCGGGTCGGAAGGTCATGGGCTCCTTGCTCACATTCTCTCATCGTACTCTGGTGTAAAATGAATACCTGACCGTAAATATCCGTGTTATCGCTGTCGGAAAAAAAATTGTAATAGCGCCTAACAGGCATCATGTCTCGTTCTACATGTTCCGTGTTGCTGTTGGTCAGGGACCCTTTGTAAAGCGCTTTGAGCACGTTTAGTGGATATTGCCCTACATAAAAATTCTCAGCATTCCCTCGCTCTGAAAGGAGAACAGCCCTATAATAGGCATTCGTTATTAGGATTTAAATATCCACCTAAATATGACCCATCGTCTCAAAACAGTATTATGTCTGAACGAACCAGATGCTTAAAAGCCGAGTTTAATGTTAAACTGGTCAAAAATATAAATTGTTGGCATTCGCTCCCTAAACTATGGTTGCCATTCTCTTCAATAAATCATATAATCTCGACACAACTCTGATATTTCTGGCTATAAATTCAATTTTCAACATCTTAACCATCCTGACTTAATACCGTTTTAAGGCGTAGTGTCACAAATATCTTGTATTGTTAAACATTTTAATATCTATTAATATATTTTCAAATCGATTTGCATGATAATATTAGCAGGTAACTTATTTATTAAAAAACGATTCTTAACTATAAGCCTACAAGGCTACAGAAAGTACCTTTGCTCACGCTTATGGCTAATCATATTTTTTTTTAAGCAGGAAGGGCGGTCTAAACTCCCGTGTTGGATATCTCGAGACTTATCCGCTTGTATAGCGAATGTGTAGTTTCTATCTTTGACAGCAAAAAAAAATTGTTAATCGAAAAGAGTAAAGAATACGAGAGCATGACCATAAAGAGACCACCTACTCAAATCTTGGCAGTCTGTTTCCTTTGTCTGCCATATCCCAGACTTTGGTCCACCCACCAACATCGCTGGCCCCTTTAAACATGAGGGCCAGAAGTCCTGCCCAACGACGATGAGTTGAAAGGCGTCAGTCCATACTACAGCTCGGATACCGCCCTGGGGATTAAAATTATAATAATATAATGATCGGTTCACATTTTAAACCCACGTATAAAAAAAAATAAAAATATCAATACAAAATGACTATAATAACCTATTCTGTCGTACTCTGGTAAAAAAAAACCCTTATTTTAAAATTTGGCCAGAAAACTCGTCCTCCAAATGTCGATCGATTTAAATGGCCCTCATCTTGGCAAAAAATTTCAAACCTGGGACTTCGCGAAACATTACCCTCAATAAGAAACATAAAAGTAATCCTTCAGAGACATTTATTGGCCCACGGAGCCGGAGTTTATCCCGGCTTTTGTAGCGAGCAGCGGACAATACCAATTGTTTGCTACCCTTTAGATAGGACGCTTGTCTATTGCAAAGTATTTTCCGCCAGATCAAACAGCCCCAGAAACATGCCAAAACTATAAGTAATCCCCTTCGTGAATTTCTATTTGTAAACAATGAACTACCTAAAACTAGCAATAAATTTCATTTCTAATGAATGGTAATGTAGAAAAGTATGTTTTCATGTCAGGGCTCAACAGTTACGTTTAGCAATGCGCGCCGTAAGCCTTATGACGTAATATGACATTATCAGCTACCTAGAATATGGACGAATCCTCTTTAGCAAGTGTCCAACTCAACAGTCGTGACGTCACTTCCCTCGTAATGACGCATAGTAACTTAGTAACTGGTTTTAAATTATCGGAACAATGGCGGACGCCCTTAGGAAATACTTCTCCGCCAAGCATAAAAGTGTATCCAGAGGAGAAAAACATAAATCTGATCATGTTTTTACTTTTATTCATTCTGATCACATGACATGTGAAAAAGTTCTAGCCAGCATGAAGAATGAAAAGTACCGATTTTCTTTGTTTAGCACCAAGCTGCTCGTTGCTGGGCGGACGTGACATCAGACTATTGAATCCTGTTGAATTATTATTTTTATTGGTATGAATACGATAAAACGGGACACCCCCCCCCCTTTTTTTTTTTTTTTTTTAATTATTTACCCATCATGTGGCAATTACGTTATATGACTTAGCGTGTATGTCGGGTGAATTTGAATGGTTAAGAACACTTTTGCATTGATTTTTTTTTCTTTTTATTTTTGCTTTTAGGGGTTTTCGCGGCTCTTGTGGCACTATTGGGTCATTTCGGCACCAGTAAAAGACGTTTATTAAAGAAATGCGGTAGACATGATGAAGTTATGAGCATAAAAAGAAAGATCAAGGAGACTGATTCAAATAGGGAGCAGCAGATTCCATGAGCAATCCACCGATGTGCCTATTTTTACATTATCTAAAGGTCCTATCCACGCACAAGCAAAGGTACTCACCACGAAGGATACACTAAAATGTTTACATATCCAAAACTAATGACTATACAGTAACAGTGCATAACAGAGAAAATCATTCATAGAGGGAAATATCTTCTCTCAGAAGGTATCATACATGTGACT
The DNA here is from genome assembly GCF_034508935.2 of Berghia stephanieae. NCBI lineage: Eukaryota > Metazoa > Mollusca > Gastropoda > Nudibranchia > Aeolidiidae > Berghia > Berghia stephanieae. The sequence goes on along the minus strand of NC_088366.1, from coordinate 18,556,275 downwards.
GTCTCCATCCAAGTTAAGGATCCTCTACGGTACCAGGGAAAAAAAAACCCGAACAAAGTCGGAAGTCAACATGGAAAGGGAAATCATTCATGGGAGTTGGAAGACTCGGCAGGTGACTTCTCGGCCATCGTGAAAGGTCATATGACCCCGCCCAGCTGTACTATTTTACATTACATTGAAGAATCCAGTTGGTAATCATAAATCATAGCACGATCTACTTACAATGGCGGTGTAGAAGGTACAGACCGCGCCCATTATCACGACAGACACTTCCTTGGATATGCCGGTTACTGAAAGATTTGCGGATTTAGGAAAATGAGAATGTATCAATTTCGACCTAACACAATTAATATGAAATGTCCTACAATGGAAAATACGATGGGTATTAAGCTACAGTGGTAAATTAAGTAAAATCAGCTGTCTTAGAATTTGGGTTTTTATTCACCTTTTAGGTCAATGCGCAGACGTATAAATTGCATTAGTTTAAACTTTATAGAATTGTGTTTACCCATCATCGCTTATTACCACTTTCCCAACTTACAACTTGCCGCCACAAAATGCACTATTATCACCATGAACACTGCTGCTACCATCACCATCATCATCATCATCATTCATCATCATCATCATCATCATCATCATCATCATTATCATCATCATCATAACCATCATCATCATCATCATCATCATCATCATTATCATCATCATCATCACCATCATTGAGAATGCATCAGAGAAAAAAACAATCATTATAAGGACCACTTTAAAGGCACATACCTTGACTGAGAGCGACGGCAGGTGCATACAACACAGCCGACATGTAGAGAAGCTGCCAAGGACAAGAGAACAATACCTTGATGGTATGGTTTTAAGTGAAATAGTCGCCACTGCTTTTTCTCGCCAAAACAAATGTGACAACACACTAAACTATGTTTAACCTTAAACGATTATAGTCTTCAAGAGAGAATCTCTAGCGATTTTTTTTTTTAAATAGGGAAAAAAAATAATTGAGCTTTTAATATAGCGCCATATCCACTAAACGTGCTCAAGGCGCTTTACAAGGTCCCTAGCCAACAGCAACGCTTAACGTGTAAGACAAGACATGATGCCTGTTAGGTGATAGATAACGCTGTTATCGACCAGGTACTCATTTTACACTTGCGTACTGTGAGAAAGTGTGGGTAACGAGCCTTTTCCAACGAGCCAACTATGGGCAGCGAAGAGTCCACGACCTTCCGATCCAAAAGCGAATGTCATACTACGATACATGTCTATCCTCTATCACTAAAGTATTTTACTACGTACTCGTACACGTAATAATATATATATAAAAATTCGTGACATTTGAGGCATAGGGGTTAGCGTGGCTCAGCGGTACGGTCTTTGCTTCGTACCCGAAAAGGACCGAGTTCAACCACTCTCCGCTGCGCTGTGTAGCCTTGAGCAAGTCACCTCGCCCTAGCTCAATTTGCGGCGCTGCACTGCGGCTGACGCCTGGGTTATTCCAGTCTCCCATTGGAATAGACCCCAGAGAAAAATTTCCCCCATAGGATGAATCTATTTATTTATTTATTTATTTATTTATAATTTATAGTCAATTGCATATATTTCAAAAGAAGCCTACACATTTCAAGATTATATATTATAAGAAACGCCGTCTCAACTTGATCAGCATGAACAAAGTATCGCTAAAAATGTTTAAAATCTAAATTATGAAATTCAATTTGCTAGGTTGAGAAGATTCTTCTTCTTCTATGTTCCATGCCTGGTCCAGGCTTCGGATACTGCATGAATTATCTCTCTCCATTCCTCCCTGTCTCTTGCTTTTTCAAACAGCTCTTGGAT
>NC_088366.1:18530686-18550686 GCF_034508935.2 Berghia stephanieae | reverse complement strand
CTATGTGTATCCATGAACTTTTATAGACTGGTTTATATAGTCCAGTGAGAATTACTCATAAAACGCGGATGGCAAGAACAATAACAAAGACTCGATTGACGTCAACTTCATTCTATCTATAAACAAAAATGAAAATGGGTAGCCCTATTCGTCCTTAAGGTCGAATAGCATCAACCGCCATTGCCGTCCGTAAGGACAAATAGTGTTGCTTTGAAAATAACAGCGTAACTCTCTCCTTACGGGCCCTTTTTCTGGACAACTTGTTGTTTTACACTCAAAATGAGGAGATATGAGTATCTACTTATACATAATTTTTATGCAGCATGACACGCTTTACAAAATAAAGTTTTTCCAGAAAATGTGTGATACATGATGTACACACGTTTTCTGATTAATATAATAAAAGTTCTTTATATCGTAACGAATGTGACGATTTTCCTGTAGTTGGTAAGGAGAGGGTAAAAAAAAAAAGAACAAAATACTCAACACAGAACATTTCGGGCTCAAAACCCTTCTCCAGCCAACAAAAAAAAAAAAACAAACAAGAAAGACATAAATGCATTACTTATAAATTTCAGATGGACTGCAGAGAAATTTTGTAGTTGAAGTATAGTATAGTGTGTTAAGCGAATTCGGCTTCCAGTGCCTTTGGTGATCTAGTATGTGGATTATTCTTTGCAGTCATGTCAGTTTGATTGAATGGAAAGGGGGTGGGAGGGGGGGGGGTGTGGGGGTGGGGAGGGGCTCAAATAAGCCGAATCTATGGTTGAAACAGAGCTGAAAGTCTTAAAAACAAAAATGTGATCCACCAAATTAAGAACAGTATTATGTCGGGATAAACGGACCCCAACAAGTGAATTTGGAATGAAAATGAAAAGAAATGGAACTGGGATTCTTTTTACATAATAAAATCTAAGAAAATGCTTCGAATCGCCATCTTAATGGATAGACATTAACTCAAAGTTTCATATTTTTGTATCTATGAGTTTCAATTTCCAACATCTAGATTATCCCGACTTTGACGATGAGTCACAGATGCTATATTCGCTATCACCAATAAGAAAAATTACAACAATAAAAATCAGGAATACATATAATATTTATTTATTTCAGTATAATACTCACCGGTTCCGCAAGCCAAACGAATCGTACCATGACACAGAACAATGTACTGTACTTTAAAAGTTTATAGTCTGATTATTTAAAAATTCAGTGAAAATTAAAATTTATGACTAAACTGGCAATCTAAAAAAATAAGAACAAAGAGATGAGTGACGTCAACTTCACTCATTCGTTCTATTGACTCAGTAACAATAATTTATCATTTTATGCCTTGGAACTTTGTGAAAGATCCAGCAGCCCAATGCCTAAGACCACCGGATGCAGGCTTTCATCTAACGTGCTTAGTCAACAGTACCTACTTGATGAGATTGTATATTCATTCTTGGAAATGATAAAATTACATCACATAATATTTGAAACAAACGAAAGAATGCCTTGGAAAATTTTACCTTTCTGAGTCAGTTTCCTCGGGAAAATTATTGCTTTAAGTCTAAAACTTTACTTATTCTGAAAAAAAGAGAGCTTCTCTTGGACAGAAATATTGGTGCTATGTGTTTAGGTAAAATGCTCACAACATCTGCCGACCAGATGAAACGCATTAACACACAGAGTTATATGTAAACTAATAGGTTTATAGTCTTATTGATAGAATTTACTGAAGACTAATCACCCAAACTGGAGGTTTAATTCGAATAACAAACAGCTGAGTAACGTCAACTTCGTTCCTTCTATTCACTTCAACATAGGCACATGACAAAAGGATTAAAGCTTGCCATGGACACTTCAAAATTACGTAAGATTAAAACCGGATAAAGAATACTTGTAGCAAAAGGGGTGTAAATGATTTTTGAGTGTTTTTTTTTGGTGGTAGATTTGATGAATTTGACGAATTTTTGCCTGTACACAATTCAATATGGTGTTAGTGAGACATACATTTCATGCTCCCATCTGTTTTCAGAAGCGATCACGGTTGCCAGATTAGTTTTTACATAAAATGCCCCAAAGAAAGTCGTGAAATGCTAAATAGTCTTTAAAGGTGGCAACTGCTTTTAGGCACCACATTTTCTGCAATAAGGACATAATAGTAGAGATACATTTTTATTTAATTACTCATCACATAGCCATGAAAATTTCACCATGTCCTACCAGTTTGTGGGTGAAAATTAGTATTTTATGCAATCGTTGTTTATATGTCTATCAAGAGCATAAAATTAAGTCATTTTTTTCGAAAGGGGAAAAGATGAATTTAAAAAACATTCCCAATGCAACTCTCCAGTCAAGAATTTGGTGTAAAAACGCCAAACTGGCAATACTATATTTCTTGGCTAACAATAAATTATTGGGCGAGAGACAGGGAATCTTTTCCTCGGGAATTAACTACTCACTCTTTCACGCTGACCGCACCACGGGCTTTCCAAGAAGACGTAAAAAATAATAGAGTTGAGTCATTGGACGTCGCGTGCTACAACGGGAAAACCCGTTCCCTCCCCGGATAAAAGTACAACACCATAATATTCTGTCGTCTCCATTTTCATTGGCCACAGTCATGTTTATTAATAGAAAAAAGAATAACCCTGATTTAGAAAGAGCTTAATCCCCACCTTCTGTTCCTAAGGAATAAGGGACTCATCATTTCAAATTAATATTAATTGGATTCAATAGTCTGATGGCATGTCGCCCAGCAACGTCGGCCATCGTGGTTCTAAACAAAGAAAATGGCTACTTTTTATTCTTCATGCTGGGTAGAACTTTTCATGTCTTGTGATCAGAATGTGTAAAGGTCAAAACATGATCAGATTTATAATGGGTTTCTTTTTTCCTCTGGATACGCTTTTATGCTCGTCGGAGAAATATTTCATAAGGGCGTTCGCCATTGTTCCGATAGTTTAGAGCCAGTTACTAAGTTATCATGCGTCATTACGAGGGAAGTGACGTTACGACTGTTGAAGCGTATTAAGGAGTGGATCTCTTGATCTTGTGGAATGACACTCGCCTTCTGACCCGACGGTCCAGGGTTTGAGTCCGACTCTTTCGCAGCGCATAATTGAGTCCTTGTAAAAAGCTCTTTAATCACGTCCTCTCATCGAACTCAGGTGTGAAATGAGTGTCTGGCCGTAAACAGCGTTGTCTACTATCCGAAGGACTACTCAATGTTTTGACTCTAAATTCAACTTTTAACATTAAAACTAACCCGACATAACACAGTAAAAGTAACCACTTTCCGATTTCCCACCGTTCCATAATAATAGATACGAGTACGAGTACCGACATCTATTTATAGCTATGACCTACTTAGCAAGCCACTTACCTGTATCATTTATCTGTATCTATACTGTGAATTCATCTTTTCTCGAAATCTAAAGTTTAAGGAAGTTTTAGATTTTATTCAAGATCCTCAATATATTATCATAATGATGATGATGATGATGATGATGATGATGATGATGATGATGATGATGATGATGATGATCATCATCATCATCATGATGATAATAATAATAATAATAATAATAATAATAATAATAATAATAATATAATAATAATGATAATAATAATAATAATAATAATAATAATAATAATAATAATAATAATAATAATAACAACAATAATGATAATAATAATAATAATAATAATAATAATAATAATAATAATAATAATAATAATAATAATAATAATAATAATAATAATAATAATAGTCATCATCATCATCATCATCATCATCATCATCATCATCATCATCATGCTCTCATAAAGTGCATCATGTTACAAAAATTGTTTAATACATGTAATGGGGGAATTAACCATAAAAACCTGGCATTTCTAGTTCATTATTCAATGACGCTGTTTTAAACGAATTCAAAGTTAAAGAAAAATTAATCGAGTGAATTACTTAAGTTTTAAGCGAAACTAAGAGAAAACTAGTCTTGTCATTGCAACCTCTACAAAAACAAATATTTCGAAGCCCTCCGAGTGTTTTTTTTTTTTTTTTAGAGAATAAGATGTAACTTAGGTGAACAACAGTAACTTGGACCCAATGTTCTGTATAGGACGGAAATTGCTGGACATGTTCAACAATATTTTACAAACGGAAAGAGCTGCCTTGTCCGTCTTGTCAATCGGGCAGAACGATCGGTCGTTTGACGATGGGAATGGCGAATAGTACCGATTTAGATGAGTTGCCAGATTGGCATTTACTCGCAAAAGCAACATATAGACGTCAATAATGTTTTCATTTAGCTTGGGATGCACATTTTTATGTTTGTAAAACATTTCCATATGGATTGTGTGTAGTTCCTCAAAGCGGCAGATGCGGTGTTGTTTTTCTCTCCCTATTTGTGTGATTTTTATTGACTTCGAAAACAAAAGTCTGGAATATTTTTATACAGTCGTTTTAATAAAGTTTTATTCTATATTGTGATACATATTTCTAGGAAATTCATAAGGAATTTTTAGATAAATTAAGTTTTTAGTGGTGTATATCCTCCTGTTTGAAGTATTTTATTAGATATTTATTGTTTACACTTACGTTAAGATGTTAGTCACGATGTGCCATATCCATTTTTATTTGAGCCTTTATATAGCGCAATATCCAATAAACGTGCTCAAAGCGCTTTACAAGGGGTTCCTGGTCAACAGCAACATTTAACATGAAGGACAGGACATGGCGCCTGTTAGGCGATATTACATTTTTTTTCGGACAGAGACAACGCACTTAACGGCCAGGTACTCATTTTACACCTGAGTACGGTGAGAGAATGTAAGTAAAGCGCCTTCTCCAAGGACTTAACTATGCACCGGGAGAGGCTCGAACCCAGGACCTTCTGATCCGAAAGCGAGTGTCTTACTACTAGACCCAGCGACATCTATACATAAGTGGACGATGACTAGATAGCCTCACATATCCGTATAACGACAACCTTTGGAATGCCATAGAATAGTCTTGGTATCACGGTATCAATGGCCAGCGGCTACGACCAAGTCGTGGTGGTGTGCGGAAACAAAGAAAAGTAAATATTCAAATAGACCACCACCCTTTCATTCCAATCGAGCACACAGTGTACATAACACACAACGCTTTCCAAGGATCAACATATCAATCAACGACACCTACAACAACATGCCAATAGAAAACGACACATCAACATCTCAACAAAATACAGCGACAACAGCTGATCTTCTTGATGGTATGGAGGGCTTAGGTAAACAAAATGAGAACGTGACATCTGAAAATAAGACAATAACAGCAAGGAGGAGAAGAAGGGCCAGCATAAAAAGAAGAAATAACCGAATTAACTCCAATAATAACGCAAATTAACAATGAACTGAGAAACATGTTTAGAACTATGACCATAATTTTCAAAATATAATTCCAAAACAACCCGAATTTTGAAAATTGATATCATGTAGTAGGATTGGAAATTTTGTTTTTTACTAGTTGATGGGGTGGTGTATATGTTATGCGCAGGATGTTGGCGCAAAATCCTCAATTGAAGAAATAAAGATGTTATAAAGTTTTTGGAAGCGGAAACTTCGAGAGAGCAGGAGGAGGAGTTGTAGTTGAAGGTACTAAGTAAACGTGGCCTCTATCTGTCTAGGGGTATTCGATCAAGCAACGTCCCGGTTCCCAGATGGATTGTTGACTTTTGAAAAAGAGGAATTAAAAACACAGAGATAAACTAAGGAATAAAATAAGCAAGTAACTTAAGTTACACTAAAATAATATATCGTTTAATAAAGTAAAAGCAAGAGTCAATTTTTGATCAAACAATGATCAACATGCAATGACGATAACAACAATAACGACAACAATTACACTACATGCGCTACACAGTCACACACACTGCAGGTAGCAATCATTCGTCACGCGACAGCGATCACGACTCACAACATTATAATTATACTATTACTATACCAACTGTCGTCGTCACCATCGACGCTGTCCGCGTCACAACATCATCGTCGTCGTCATCATCATCACCACCACATCATCATCATCATCATCATCATCATCATCATCATCATCACATCACCATCATCATCATCATCATCATCATCATCATCATCATCATCATCATCATCATCATCATCATCACCATCATCATCATCATCATCATCATCATCATCATCATCATCATCATCATCGCCATCATATTATAATCATCACCATCATCTGATGAGACCAGAGAGCAAACAAAGGTTATGTCAGATGCGTCTAAATACGCATCAAATATATACGGCCCCGAGCCGCCCCAGAACAACCAACATTCCTCTCTCATTACTCATCACAAACAATTACAATGATTATTACCAATACCATCAATACAAAAGATGTATAAATGTATATAATGATAAACAACAATGATAACGAACAATATCCTATATCCAAATCATTATGACAATAACAACATAACAACATATGTTCACCAATATAAGCATTTAGTATTATCCAATATAATCATATTATGATACCAGAATATCATTTCATAAAAAAGTCAGCATAAACCTAACCCTAAAACTAACTTTATTAAAGACCACAACGTGAGTCACCAATATGTAACTCACTCTGATATTGTCCTGTAATCATCAATTACACCTCCAGAGTCAATGAGTAACTTGTGAGTACATGGCTGACATACACCGTATGTCAGCGGTTTAACATGACTTCTGTCGTATTAGAGACGACGTCATCAGCGATCTCCCACGTAATTACGAGTCAGGCCTGATTACATGATGAAGCCAAAGAGCCAACGAAGGTTATGTCAGATACGTCTTTTACGCATCAAATATACGGCCCCGAGCCGCCCCAAAACAACCAACGTTTCTCCCCCATCACCATAAAGACAATTCAATGTAATTATCTCCCGTAAAACATATATCGCCCCAGAAACAAGGACATGGTTACCATCCAGCGGCAACACCATACCTTTCAAGATAAGACTAACCAACGTACTCACAATGTTATCATTATCAATAGCATGTAAGACAAAAACATCAAATATCAAAATCATCATATATAACATAATCCCAGTCTTAATATTATTTATTATTATTATTATTATTATTATTATTATTATTATTATTATTATTATTATTATTATTATTATTATTATTATTATTATTATTATTATTATTATTATTATTATTAATGATCTCTGAAATCTTAACATTATAAATTTAGTATAAGAAATATTCTGGCAGCAACTCACCTTGAAAAAGAGGAATTAAAAACACAGAGATAAACTAAGGAATAAAATAAGCAAGTAACTTAAGTTACACTAAAATAATATATCGTTTAATAAAGTAAAAGCAAGAGTGAAGTTGCACAGAACTGCTGCTCTTTATAAAGGCCTAAAAGGTATGTGGGCGGAAAGCCCTGGTGGAATTTTAGTTTCCATATAAGGAAATGTTGAAAGAGTTGCTAACTTTAACCACATAAAATTCTATAAAAATCAAGCTTCCCACCCAAACGGGATGGCTATGTCCATATAAGGTAACTACGCTCTCCACCAATCGCTGCACTTACAAAGGGGCGAGATGGGGAGTGAGGGGAAATGATAAACACATTCTACTCACAAATATACAAATACATAAAAGACGGGTATACCGTTAGCGTCTACCAAGCATGAATATTCAAATTCAATACATTTCTCACCAATGAGCGCAAAGGGATGTACCACAAAGAAGATAACATCAGAACCAAACAATCTTAGGAAGAGTAGGTATGAGTCAGAGAGACAGGAAGAGGGAAGGACAGATAGGTAGATGAAGAAATAAATGAGAGAGAGAGAGAGAGAGAGAGAGAGAGAGAGAGAGAGAGAGAGAGGGAGAGAGAGTGAGAGAGATAGCGAGAGAGAGAGAGAGAGCGAGAGAGAGAAAGGTAGAGAGAGAGAGAGAGAGAGAGAGAGAGAGAGAGAGAGAGAGAAAATGCAGATAAATGGGAAGATGCCACATACATAGTGCTTGATCAACCAAATAAAGATATCCCTGTGTATCGTATTCAATTGTCTAATGGGACAGGAAGAATTAAACAATTGCATCGGAACTTACTTTTGCCTATAGGAAGTAATCGGGACGATGAAGAGACACAAAATACCGAAGTACGTCAAAAAATTGTCACAAGAGCTGGCGATAGACAAAACATTGGTCAACATAGCGTAAACGAGAGGTTTGATCAAGATAAAGGGGCTCTAATCCACGAGTATCCATTCATACATACGGGTAGACGTACTAACGACACGCGTTGTGACGGTGACAGTGTTAACGAAATTAGTGAGGGGGGTTCCAGCGAAGTGAGGACTGAACTTAGCAGCGACAATGTCACGCGAGGACATCACATTACAGAAGTTAGTGAGGTCGATGCAGTGAATCGTGACGGAATAAACATTGCCACTGACAGCATTGACACTGATGTCAATAACGACATTGCAGGTGATGCTGACAGATGCAATGGAGACGAGACTGAGACAGTTACTCGAAGGTCAACGAGACAAACGAAGGTGCCTGCTCATCTGTCAGATTTCATTATCTATTACAAATAGTGGGCTGGGGATTACAAATAAGATTTGTGGGTAGCTGGGTATTAACTCTTTATACACATGTGGGTTTGCAAGGGTTTCTTTTTTTACAAAATGAGTTATTTTTGCTTTATTTTTGTTTAACTCTCTCAGATCATAGAGCTGTTGAGTAGAACATCCTGGCGTATGTCCGGGTTTTACACGTGTCCTTAATTATGTTCGGGCATGTTAAATGGTTAATCAAAAGATGTTTGATTGTATGTCAATTGTAATAACATAAAACCATGTTGTTATTGTATTTCAGATATGATGATTTTGAACTTGTGTATTGTCAAAACTCGGGACGAGTTTTCAGTTCTCAGGGGGAGTAATGTAATCATCATCTAGTCAGCTGATCCTGCGTAGGACGTTGCTTCCCGAACTTTCTTGCGAAACAGATTACGGTTTTCCGCCAGTCTACTTGCTTGAGTTGCTGTCATTCCCAGCCATTCACATATATCTTGTTCCCAGCTTCTTGTTGGTCTACCTCTTCCTCTCTTGCCGTCTACCCTTGTCTGCAGAATGTGCTTTTCTAATGATTCGTGGCGAGTCGTGTGGCCAAAATAGTTTAGTTTCAATTTCTTTACAGTTTGAAGAAGAATTGGTGATTTTATTCCGATCCTTCTCAGGACTTCTTTGTTTGTTTGTTTTTCAGTCCATGATATTCTGAGTATTTTCCTGTAGCATGCCATTTCAAAAGCTGTGATCTTTGTGCTATCTGCTTTGCTGATAGTCCATGCTTCGCATCCACATGTTGCAGTTGGGAAAACAACACTTTTGAGGATTTTGATTTTTGTTTGAATGCACTGCCCTTTCCAGATATTATTCATCTTTTCTAGCTTTGATCTTGCCATTGCTAGTCTCCTCCTGATCTCTGGGGCCGATTTCCCGTTGTACTCAATCCTGGCTCCAAGATATTCAAAATTCTTTACTCTTTCTATTTCTTCTCCATTGATTTTTATGATGGCATCTGTTTTGCATTTGTCAGTATTCATGATTTTGGTCTTCTTTATATTCAGCTTAAGGCCTTTGGTCTCGCTATGTTCCTTTACAGATGTTATTAGATTCTCTAGTCCCCCCGGTGTTGTGGACAATAGTGCAGTGTCGTCTGCGTACCTCAGATCTTTTATGGGTAGACCTTGCATTTTAGGTTCGTTGTAATTACTTCTCCTGACATCGTTTTCCACATCTCGCATTATACCTTCAGTGTAAATGCTGAACAAATGGGGTGATAGAATACATCCCTGTCTTACTCCTTTTGTAACTTTGAACCATTCTGTTGTTCCGCTTTCTAGTTGTACCGCTGATTGTTGGTTCTCATAGAGGGATCTTATCAGGTTTCTAATTCTAGGATCAAAGTTCATCTCCAGGAGAGTTTCCCATAGTTTCTCATGATTAACACAATCAAAAGCTTTCGAATAGTCTATAAAACAAGTGTGGAGGCCAGAATTTACTTCTCGATGCTTCTGAATAATTTGACGCAAATTGAATATGTGGTCTCTTGTCCCTCTGTTTTTTCTAAAACCTGCCTGGGTATTCCTGTCATAATATTCTTTCTGCTTTGACTGATTTTCTCGAGATATCTTGGCTGCAGCTTCGTGTGCGGCCTGAAGGCGGTGTTTCAATTCGGCTGCGTAAGTAGTGTGGGAAATCTTCGATGTAACGGATGGCAGATTTAATAATGCATCGATAGGTAACCGAGCTTCTCGCCCAAACATTAATTGATAAGGACTAAAACCGGTGGTAGTATGACGTGTGCTGTTGTACATTTGAACGAGTTCTGCAACATAATCCTTCCACGATGCCTTTTTGTCAATCTCGAGCGTACCAATCATATCGATGATGATGCGATTGAACCTTTCTGTAATGCCATCTGATTGGGGCCAGTATGGTGTAGTTGTTGATCGCTTGATTCCTAACAGCTTACACATCTCGCTAATAACCTTTCCAGTGAAAGATGCTCCTTGGTCACTATGGAGACGTTTTGGCAGTCCTAAAACAGTAACAAATTGCTTAATTCAGAAAAGTGAGTGGAGCAGGCACTTATGTTGGTAACAACAAGATATGAAGTGAGTAGAAAAGTGCCAGAAGACAATAGAGAATAAAAAATTTTTTCGCGGCGGTGGTGGGGTTTGAACCTGCGACCTTATTGGTACGACAACTCCGCCTGGCAGGTGAGAGCGTGGCTCTACCGTGTGAGCTATCCACGAACACAAAAATATTCGTTTCAAACCCAAAGTCATTTCTAGATCCCTCTCTCACCCACTTCTTGAGATCGCCGATTCGTTCACCACCATCGCGAAATAATTTTGACCAGCAGTTAAGCTTAATAGCCAATATTCTCATCACAAACATATAACATAGAAACGATTGAGACATTGAGTATGCTCCGGTGTATGGGGTGAATTTTTAATTCAGAAAAGTGAGTGGAGCAGGCACTTATGTTGGTAACAACAAGATATGAAGTGAGTAGAAAAGTGCCAGAAGACAATAGAGAATAAAAATTTTTTTCGCGGCGGTGGTGGGGTTTGAACCTGCGACCTTATTGGTACGACAACTCCGCCTGGCAGGTGAGAGCGTGGCTCTACCGTGTGAGCTATCCACGAACACAAAAATATTCGTTTCAAACCCAAAGTCATTTCTAGATCCCTCTCTCACCCACTTCTTGAGATCGCCGATTCGTTCACCACCATCGCGAAATAATTTTGACCAGCAGTTAAGCTTAATAGCCAATATTCTCATCACAAACATATAACATAGAAACGATTGAGACATTGAGTATGCTCCGGTGTATGGGGTGAATTTTTAATTCAGAAAAGTGAGTGGAGCAGGCACTTATGTTGGTAACAACAAGATATGAAGTGAGTAGAAAAGTGCCAGAAGACAATAGAGAATAAAAAATTTTTTCGCGGCGGTGGTGGGGTTTGAACCTGCGACCTTATTGGTACGACAACTCCGCCTGGCAGGTGAGAGCGTGGCTCTACCGTGTGAGCTATCCACGAACACAAAAATATTCGTTTCAAACCCAAAGTCATTTCTAGATCCCTCTCTCACCCACTTCTTGAGATCGCCGATTCGTTCACCACCATCGCGAAATAATTTTGACCAGCAGTTAAGCTTAATAGCCAATATTCTCATCACAAACATATAACATAGAAACGATTGAGACATTGAGTATGCTCCGGTGTATGGGGTGAATTTTTAATTCAGAAAAGTGAGTGGAGCAGGCACTTATGTTGGTAACAACAAGATATGAAGTGAGTAGAAAAGTGCCAGAAGACAATAGAGAATAAAAATTTTTTTCGCGGCGGTGGTGGGGTTTGAACCTGCGACCTTATTGGTACGACAACTCCGCCTGGCAGGTGAGAGCGTGGCTCTACCGTGTGAGCTATCCACGAACACAAAAATATTCGTTTCAAACCCAAAGTCATTTCTAGATCCCTCTCTCACCCACTTCTTGAGATCGCCGATTCGTTCACCACCATCGCGAAATAATTTTGACCAGCAGTTAAGCTTAATAGCCAATATTCTCATCACAAACATATAACATAGAAACGATTGAGACATTGAGTATGCTCCGGTGTATGGGGTGAATTTTTAATTCAGAAAAGTGAGTGGAGCAGGCACTTATGTTGGTAACAACAAGATATGAAGTGAGTAGAAAAGTGCCAGAAGACAATAGAGAATAAAAAATTTTTTCGCGGCGGTGGTGGGGTTTGAACCTGCGACCTTATTGGTACGACAACTCCGCCTGGCAGGTGAGAGCGTGGCTCTACCGTGTGAGCTATCCACGAACACAAAAATATTCGTTTCAAACCCAAAGTCATTTCTAGATCCCTCTCTCACCCACTTCTTGAGATCGCCGATTCGTTCACCGAATCGCCGATTTGTCTTCTGGCACTTTTCTACTCACTTCATATCTTGTTGTTACCAATTGCTTGAGTGCCTTTGCTGTTGCAATTGCGGTTTGGTTTCGTGTCGGATACGCTTGAGTGAATTTGGTGAAATGATCAGTGATAATTAGAATATTTTCAATATTTCCTTTTGACGGCTCTATTGTTAGAAAATCCATACAAACCAATTCTAGTGGTTGCGTTGTGACTATAGAGTTCAGTGGCATTTTATCTGGTCTGGCTTTACGGCATGTGCATCTACGACAGCGGTTGACATATTCTGCTACATCTTTGTATTGGGACGGCCAGTAACATCTTTCCTGTACTAGTGAAAAGGTCTTGTCTCTACCCTGGTGACCTAAATCATGGCATAAACTGATTACTTGCTTACGCCTCATCTGTGGAACGACAACTTGTAATTTTTCTTCCTTATCAACTATTCTTCTCCTGTATAATATGTCTCCCTTTAAACATAATCGATCGTTTTGACGGCTCCACGGTAAGTCTTTAATTGTCTCTTTTCTCTGTAGTTTAGCTCTCACCTCTTGTAGTTCAGTATCTGCTTTCTGTTCTTGAACCCAGTCTATAGTTTCTGTTCCCCAGTCAACTTCAAGCCATTCGTCTGGCACCTCAGTGGTCAAAGATTCTACCACGCCATCTTCAGCCCTCAGCGCTCCAATTAAACAGGCTTCCACCGCATCTTCCTCCAGAAGATACTTGCCACACTCAGGCCACTGTATTCTTGACAGAGCATCGCACTCCGTATTCAGTCGACCTGGCTTGTAATGAATGCTGAAATTAAAGTTGGCGAGCTTGGCAACCCATCGATGACCAGCTGCGTCAAGTCTTTTACAAGTGAAAATATAGCATAGAGGATTGGAATCAGTATATACCTCAAATTTCTTTCCATACAGATAATCCGAAAATTTCTCGGTGACAGCCCATTTCAATGCTAAAAACTCAATTTTATGAGCAGGGTAGTTTTTTTCTGCTTTATTCAACCCTCTACTCGCGTAAGCCACTACTCGTTCTTTCCCTTCCTGTGTCTGATACAGTACGGCACCTAATCCTAAAACACTCCCATCTGTCCTTAACGTAAATGGTAAGTCAAAGTCTGGAAAGCAAAGCACAGGTGCTGATGTGCACGCCTCTTTTAACTTATTGAATGCCGCGTCCTGCTCTGCGCCCCAATTTAGTTTCCGTGGTGTAACTCGCTTTTTCTTATTTGCTCCTCCTATCTTATCATACAATGGTCTGGCTATGGTAGCAAAATTTTTGATAAATCTTCGGTAATATGACGTGAAGCCTAAAAAGGATTGCAATTGTTTCACAGTTTCTGGTCTAGGCCAATTAATTACTGCCTCTATTTTGTCTGTCGAAGTTGATACCCCTCCCCTGAAACTGTGTGTCCTAAGAAATTAACTGATGATCTTAAAAGGTTACATTTAGATGGCTTGAGTTTAAGGTTTGCTTCCTGTAACCGTGTCAAAACCTTCCTAAGGAGCTGTATGTGTTCGTCAACTGTCTTCGAATAAATTAATATGTCGTCAATATATACGAGTACGCCTTTCATCAAATCATCCCCAAGCACCCTCTCAATTAAACGCTGAAAAGTTGCTGGGGCTCCTTGTGCACCAAAAGGCATTCTTTTACATTCAAAGAACCCAATCCCCCCTACTCTAAAAGCAGTCTTATGTCTGTCTTCGGGCGCAACTTCTAACTGATAATATCCAAATTTAAGATCTAGAGAGCTAAAATACTTCGCACCAGACATAGAGTCAAGCATGTCCTCAATTCTTGGTAGCGCATATGCGTCCGGAATGGTCAATTTATTCAATTGCCGCAAATCAATACAAAACCGCAAACTCCCGTCACGTTTGCGCACCAGAACCACTCCCGAGGCATATGGACTAGAGGAAGGCTGAATGACATCCATGTCTAGTAACTCTTTTATATGTGCCCTTAATTCGTCTATCATGTTGTGTGGTATTTTTCTATACGGTACCTTAAATGGTTTGTCTGAGGTGAGTGGGATGTGGTGCTGCACTAGTGTTGTGTGTCCTAAGTCCAAATCATGTTTAGAAAATGTGTTCTGAAATTCTGTTAATGTTTTCTCTATCTCTAATTTCTGTTCTGGTGTAATATTATCTGGAATGTCGCTAAGCCTACTAATCAAGTCTTCTCTTGTCAGGTCATCTCTTAATTCTTTGGCATGTCGGTGCATGGGTGTAGCGCATTCCATGTGTCCTATTCTAGTCCTCGCCGCAATATTTACTGTGTCAGCGGTCAAATTACATACATTGACATGAAGGCGCTGCCACATCTTACCAGACCTCACCTTAGTAATAACAGGTCTAAATTGTATGTTTGCCCCCTTATAAGGTTCAATTACCATTGTTTTAGGTAAGGGAGACCTGCTATGTGCTATACATGCTATTGTAACTGTATGCTTAGGAGCCACACTGACAGACATTGATGTGGCAATGCTACCTACAGGTTTTCTACCCATCAATGCCCTCATGTTAGACCAAAACCTGTCTTTACTCCAACCCCGAGGTATTGTTTCTAGAAAATTTGTTCCCAAAATTAAATCTAAGTTATCATCTTCACCCACTAAACATAACAGATCACACCCAGGCCCCCCAAAATGTTCTTTCACCTCAACCTGAACCATCCCTAAATAAGGTAAACTAATCCCAGCTGCTGTCTTAACTTCTAATTCTTCTAAAGGTAATAAATCTAATCCTAACATTTTAAACATTTTCTTACTAATTACTGACACTTGACTACCGGTATCAACTAAACAACTCATTTCTAAATTATTTACAACTAACTCACGTGTTGTGAGGCTCCCTTTGAGACGGCTGCCTGCTGTAGCCCCACAACTCACAGGCGTCTGGCGTTTGGGCAGTTCCGGCGGATGTGTCCTGTCTGTTGGCATTCCCAGCAAATGTCCACACGTTTTCTTCTGTCCACTCGATCCAACCTCGCAGATAGGGTCGATATCTGCTTCAGGACCTCTCCCAGGACACTCTCCACGGATGACTCTGCTGAGGGCCGCGGTCACTTCCGGACGCCGTTTCCACATCTCCGCGTCTGGACCCACGGGGGGATCCTAGCCTCCATCTGCCGCCGGTCCTACCCTCCTCTGGTTGCTTTGGGTGGTCTTCCCTCACGGGCGCTGAGACGATCCCTCTTGATGACGAAGACTCTATTTCGATTTCCCTCGCCGTTTTTAAAAGTTCTTCGAAGTCGGCTCCTTGATCCTTCTTAAAAAGAAGAGCAGACCGGCAGGGAGTCAGTAGACCTTCGTAGAATTGATCGGCCAACCACCGTCTAGCTTGGTCTGCCGAAATTTCCATGTAGTACTTCTCCATCATCTCACCCATGGTTTTCTCGAGTCGTTGTGCAAACTGGACGGCTGTCTCTCTTGGTCGCTGTCGGGTACTGAAGTATTCAGCTTGTAAGGACGCGAGAGGACGACATTCACCGTAGACCAAGGCCAGTCTGTCAAGCGCCTCCTTCAGGGTTGGTGGATCTCCTAAGGCAAATAAAGTAGTTGCAGCTGGGCCTTTGACAGCCCGCTTGACCGCCGTTAAAACTGTTTCTTCATTGTGTTCTACTTGGAGAGCGGTCACTTCTCTTCTGAATTGTTGAAAACCTTGCCCGTTGAAAGAAGGCAGATGATGAGACTGTGGTTTCACATATATGATGTTCGCTGCTCCTCCTTGAAATTCGGATAAGAGTTTCTGTTTTTCTTCATTTGACAGTTCGCTAAAGAGTTTTCGTGTTTCTTCCATCGTAGATCCCGGACGAGCCCCCAAATGTAGTAGGATTGGAAATTTTGTTTTTTACTAGTTGATGGGGTGGTGTATATGTTATGCGCAGGATGTTGGCGCAAAATCCTCAATTGAAGAAATAAAGATGTTATAAAGTTTTTGGAAGCGGAAACTTCGAGAGAGCAGGAGGAGGAGTTGTAGTTGAAGGTACTAAGTAAACGTGGCCTCTATCTGTCTAGGGGTATTCGATCAAGCCACGTCCCGGTTCCCAGATGGATTGTTGACTCTTGAAAAAGAGGAATTAAAAACACAGAGATAAACTAAGGAATAAAATAAGCAAGTAACTTAAGTTACACTAAAATAATATATCGTTTAATAAAGTAAAAGCAAGAGTCAATTTTTGATCAAACAATGATCAACATACAATGACGATAACAACAATAACGACAACAATTACACTACATGCGCTACACAGTCACACACACTGCAGGTAGCAATCATTCGTCACGCGACAGCGATCACGACTCACAACATTATAATTATACTATTACTATACCAACTGTCGTCGTCACCATCGACGCTGTCCGCGTCACAACATCATCGTCGTCGTCATCATCATCACCACCACATCATCATCATCATCATCATCATCATCATCATCATCATCATCATCATCATCATCACATCACCATCATCATCATCATCATCATCATCATCATCATCATCATCATCATCATCATCATCATCACCATCATCATCATCATCATCATCATCATCATCATCATCATCATCATCATCATCGCCATCATATTATAATCATCACCATCATATGATGAGACCAGAGAGCAAACAAAGGTTATGTCAGATGCGTCTAAATACGCATCAAATATATACGGCCCCGAGCCGCCCCAGAACAACCAACATTCCTCTCTCATTACTCATCACCAACAATTACAATGATTATTACCAATACCATCAATACAAAAGATGTATAAATGTATATAATGATAAACAACAATGATAACGAACAATATCCTATATCCAAATCATTATGACAATAACAACATAACAACATATGTTCACCAATATAAGCATTTAGTATTATCCAATATAATCATATTATGATACCAGAATATCATTTCATAAAAAAGTCAGCATAAACCTAACCCTAAAACTAACTTTATTAAAGACCACAACGTGAGTCACCAATATGTAACTCACTCTGATATTGTCCTGTAATCATCAATTACACCTCCAGAGTCAATGAGTAACTTGTGAGTACATGGCTGACATACACCGTATGTCAGCGGTTTAACATGACTTCTGTCGTATTAGAGACGACGTCATCAGCGATCTCCCACGTAATTACGAGTCAGGCCTGATTACATGATGAAGCCAAAGAGCCAACGAAGGTTATGTCAGATACGTCTTTTACGCATCAAATATACGGCCCCGAGCCGCCCCAAAACAACCAACGTTTCTCCCCCATCACCATAAAGACAATTCAATGTAATTATCTCCCGTAAAACATATATCCCCCAGAAACAAGGACATGGTTACCATCCAGCGGCAACACCATACCTTTCAAGATAAGACTAACCAACGTACTCACAACGTTATCATTATCAATAGCATGTAAGACAAAAACATCAAATATCAAAATCATCATATATAACATAATCCCAGTCTTAATATTATTATTATTATTATTATTATTATTATTATTATTATTATTATTATTATTATTATTATTATTATTATTATTATTACTATTATTATTATCATTATTATTATTATTATTATTATTATTATTATTATTATTATTATTATTATTATTATTATTATTATTATTATTATTATTATTATTATTATTATTAATGATCTCTGAAATCTTAACATTATAAATTTAGTATAAGAAATATTCTGGCAGCAACTCACCTTGAAAAAGAGGAATTAAAAACACAGAGATAAACTAAGGAATAAAATAAGCAAGTAACTTAAGTTACACTAAAATAATATATCGTTTAATAAAGTAAAAGCAAGAGTGAAGTTGCACAGAACTGCTGCTCTTTATAAAGGCCTAAAAGGTATGTGGGCGGAAAGCCCTGGTGGAATTTTAGTTTCCATATAAGGAAATGTTGAAAGAGTTGCTAACTTTAACCACATAAAATTCTATAAAAATCAAGCTTTCCACCCAAACGGGATGGCTATGTCCATATAAGGTAACTACGCTCTCCACCAATCGCTGCACTTACAAAGGGGCGAGATGGGGAGTGAGGGGAAATGATAAACACATTCTACTCACAAATATACAAATACATAAAAGACGGGTATACCGTTAGCGTCTACCAAGCATGAATATTCAAATTCAATACATTTCTCACCAATGAGCGCAAAGGGATGTACCACAAAGAAGATAACATCAGAACCAAACAGTCTTAGGAAGAGTAGGTATGAGTCAGAGAGACAGGAAGAGGGAAGGACAGATAGGTAGATGAAGAAATAAATGAGAGAGAGAGAGAGAGAGAGAGAGAGAGAGAGAGAGAGAGAGAGGGAGAGAGAGTGAGAGAGATAGCGAGAGAGAGAGAGAGCGAGAGAGAGAAAGGTAGAGAGAGAGAGAGAGAGAGAGAGAGAGAGAGAGAGAGAGCTCAGACGAATAATCAGCAAGGTAATTCCAGCATCAAATATTAATATACAATCTCCATCGATTAATATTCAATTTAACAATGCTCATGACATAAATCAAATACATTGAACACATTCACAATTTCATGCGAACAATCAATACTCATAAACAAAATTGATTATTCAGTAATTCCAGTATTTAGATTAACAATACTGTCATACATTTGAGACAATACAAATCAAAAGATTTCAAAAAATCAAAAATGAATATATATATGTGCATGTATTCGCTAATATCTTATATTATCTCTTCTACAACACAAAAATAAATCAACTAGTGCATAACCCAATAATCAGATAGAGATAGATATATGAATAGGTAAATAGATAGATAGATGGATAGATAAATAGATAAATAGATAGATATAGATAGATATATATAGATAGATAGGGAGAGAAAAAATGAGTGAGAGAGAGAGAGAGAGAGAGAGAGAGAGAGAGAGAGAGAGAGAGAGAGAGAGAGAGAGAGGGAGGGAGAGAGAGAGAGAGAAAAGGAGTGTTAGTTCACACTTTCATACAACAGGACGCCATGTAACTGTAACACGATACACTTGAGTGAATGCAATCTTGCGTAGAATCACAATCAGACATTCCATCAAACAGACAGTACAATGCTACGGTCCCTGGTTCAAATCCCACTATTATACAGAATGACAACCGGAAATGTGGGAGTTACAAATGATGAAAGAACCCTCAAACAGACTGCTACCCAGGTATTTGAGATCTAAGAAACCTGGTTAAAAGTTAACAATCAACACACAGACATACTGGCACCCAGGGATTTGCGAGCTACGAAACATGATTTAAAATTCAACAAACACCCAACCAGACTAACAATCAGGTATTCGTAACCCTATTACAATTAGACACAAAACCAGACATAATCATAGGTACTGAAACATGGCTACATTCTGAAAAAAAAGGACAGTGAAATATTTCCACCAGAAACAGATTTTAAGGTTTTCAGGAAAGACAGGAGATAGGTACGGTGGGGTGCTGGTTGCAACAACACCGAACCTCTCAGTATT
>NC_088366.1:18515686-18520686 GCF_034508935.2 Berghia stephanieae | reverse complement strand
AAATTTTCAACTCCTCTCGGCAAATCTGCTGTCGAAATACGCAGAGTCTTTTGTAAGGTTTCGGATCACATTGCTCCTTCAATTGGATTCAATAGTCTGATGTCACGTCGCGCAGCAACGGCGGCCATCGTGGTTCTAAACAAAAAAAATCAGTACTTTTTATTCTTCATGCTGGCTAGAACTTTTCATATGTCTTGTGATCAGAATGTGTAAAAGTAAAAAATATAATCAGATTCATAATGTTTTTTTACCCTCTGGATACGCTTTTATGCTCGTCGGAGAATAATAATAATAATAATAATAATAATAATAATAATAATAATAATAATAATAATAATAATAATAATAATAATAATAATACACATTTATATAGCGCTCATTCTCGTGTAAAACACAAGCTCTTGGCACTTTACAATATAAATATCAATTTTAAGTGAAAAAAAAATAATAACAACAACAATAATTCATAGCCAAATCAAGGATTCATATAGAGTCAAGAAAAACAAATACAGTAAAAATGTGTCTTGAGATTCTTTTTAAAAGTATGTAAAGACTTGCACTCCCTCAGACCACGTGGTAGTTCATTCCAAATCTTGGGGCCGAAACAAGCAAACGACCTATCACCAAATTTTGTTCTTGATCTTTTTTCCGAAATTTTCGTTTGGTCATTACATGATCTTAAAGTGTAATTTTCAAATTTATACATGACCACGTGATCTGTGAGATATGCCGGTGCTATACCAGCCAAACACTTATAAACAAGACACGCTGCTTTGTAATATGTGCGCTTTTCAATGGGCAACCAGTGGAGAGAGGCCAACAAAGGGGTTGCATGATCAAATTTTTTTTTGCCAAAAACTAATCTTGCTGCACTGTTTTGCAGTAGTTGTAATTGTTTAATAGAAGCCTGAGGCAAGTTGACAAGCAGCGAGTTACAATAATCTAGTTTCGAAAAAATGAGGGAAACAACCAATGTTTTACATGTTCCAATTGCAATATACTGATGGGATCGAACTGATTTTCTTCAATTGAAAGTATAAAGTTTTACAGAGAGCAGAAATGTGAGCTGACATTCTCATTTCTGAATCAAAATAGACACCCAAATTTTTCACAGTCTTTGAAACTTTGATCTTTTCACCCCCAATCAACACCTCAAGACCATCATTCACCTTCAACTGCCCTCTATTTCCCACAATCATCACTTCTGTTTTTGACTCATTCATTTTCAACTTGTTTGCATCCATCCACTCTTTCACATCCGTCACACATTCTTCCACACGTTTCACAATATTTTCGAGATTTTTAGTTTTATCAGTAGCATAAAGTTGCGTATCATCTGCATAGAGATGATAGCGCAGCCCATGACCAGTGATGACATTAGATAATGGAGAAGTATACAAAACAAAAAGAATTGGACCCAAAACAGAGCCTTGAGGAACACCAAAAGACAATGTATGTTGACGAGAAAGTTTATCTAAAATCATAACCTGTTGCTTTCTGCCATCTAAATAAGATTCAAACCACTGCAAGACAGTTCCAGACAGGCCAAAAGTTATATCAAGTCGTTTAATGAGAATACCGTGATCAATAGTATCAAATGCCGCCGAAAGGTCTAACAATGTCAGAAGAGAAACAGAACCTTTATCTAAAACATCAAGCAAATCACTCGCAACACAGCACAGAGCAGTTTCTGTGCTGTGGTAAGAACGATAAGCTGACTGAAATTTTTCCCATAGATTGTTTTCATGGAGATGTTGTGAAAGACGTCTGAGTACAACTTTTTCAAGGATTTTAGAAAGAAATGGCAGATTTGAGACGGGACGGTAGTTACTAAGGTCATTTACATCGAGATTTTGCTTTTTATGAGAGGCTTTACAATTGCATGTTTATAGATATCTGGGATTTGTCCTGAGATAAGTGATTGATTTATAATATAAGTTATGCAAGGTATCAATTCAGGAAGACATAATTTCAAAATAATAGTTGGTAAAGGATCTAAATCACATGACTTCGAGGAAGATGAGAAAATTATTTTAGAAATCTCTTCTTCAGTTGTTTCTTTAAAACAAGAGAATCCCCGTGAACCCGAAAAAGGGTGGAAATTTATATCTTCATTTTGCACGAGGTCCAAATTGTTCCGAATTTTCGATATTTTTCCCGAAAAGAAATCTGAAAATGCATCCGGCTGCTTTTCTACCGGGATATTAGTGGGTAGACACATGCCCTTTTCTTCCCCTAAAAGTTACTTTGAAACAGAGAAAAATTCCTTAGTGTCCCTCACTGATGACAGTTTTGTGTTATAATAGTTTCTTTTTGCTCTTTTGCAGGTGGTTTTATACTCAAGGCCCGATTTTCTCCAAGATGCCTCTGCATTCCTTTTTCCCCTTTTGGCAGTTTTTTCACTCTGGTTAAACCACGGAGACGGTTTCCTGGAATTTATTATTCTAGTTGTCTTTGGCGCATGCCTGTCGATGACGTTGCGCAGTACCTCGTCCGTTTTCTGTGCTGATGGTATATCCATTCTTCCTAGTTCCTCTGACAGATTGTTTTTGAAGGAACTAATGTCTATTCTTTTAGTATCCCTAGACACTATCTTGACTTTCTTTGCTTTCTCTTTGATGCATTTGAGAGTTGCCAGAATCAGATTGTGGTCTGAAATTTCTTTTTTGATATTTTTAATTGATTCAACAAGCGAAAGTGTATCAATGATGAAATATTTCATAAGGGCGTCCACCATAGCCAGTTACTAAGACACCATGCATCATTACGGGGGAAGTGACGTTATGACTGTTGAAGCGTATTCAAAATGTTAGACGGTGGGTCAGGGGAAGTTGGAGATGGGGAAATCTGACCACAGAAGGCTGTCAGAAAACAAGTAAAGAAGAAAGTGATGCACATCGTTTTTTTCCGACACATTATCTGGCATTATGTTCCACTGGCCTGTCCCAGCTGATCAAGCTGTTAACAGAAACTATTACACATTCATTCTTAAAGACAAACTGAGATCAGTGATACGGAAAAAATGCCCACTTTGGTTGAACGAGGCGTCAATCTGCATCATGACAATGCACCCTGTTCACAAGTCAAGAGTTATGAACGAGCTTCTCGAGGGCTACTCGTGGGAATTGTTGGAACACCCGCCCTTTTCGCCTGATATTACCAATGAGACTTCCATCTCTCCTCTAAGGTGAAAGAAATGCTGCGAAGTCAATGATTTGAAGGAAGACGAGGACCAAATTCAAGAGGAATGCAATTACGGCCTTTGACAAACAGCCACTGGTCACAATCTTTGACCACTGGGAACACCGA
This sequence comes from Berghia stephanieae, assembly GCF_034508935.2. Taxonomy (NCBI): domain Eukaryota; kingdom Metazoa; phylum Mollusca; class Gastropoda; order Nudibranchia; family Aeolidiidae; genus Berghia; species Berghia stephanieae. The sequence continues at coordinate 18,517,377 of NC_088366.1, read as the reverse complement.
ATGCAGAAGTGTGTGGAACTTAACGGTTCTTATGGGTGGCAAAATATTTCTGTCGTCTATCTGGAATTTAGTAATGTATTTATGTCTTTATTGTTTTCGTTGTTGGCTGAAGAAGGGGCTTGAGCCCGAAACGTTCCGTGTTTGGTATTTTGTTCTTTTTTCTTTTTTGAAACCGTTATATTCATTTTTGTTTATTATTTTTTACAGTCCACAGCTTCAAGCCGCCCAGTATCACTTTGTTCTACTGTTGAATAGGTAATGGAATAACGTTTCATTTGATATCAAATACAGGGTTATTCATAATATTATGAGGGTACAGCGCGACAGGGAAACTTTTGAAACATGCATTGTAAATGTTGTATTTCCTGTTCCTTAGTATATCATCCAAATGTAATAAAACAGGTTGAGGCGTTCAGCCGGTAACATCAAAAATATCAGGGAAACTTCAGAAGTCTTTCGCTTTTGTATAACAAAAAGTTGGAAGAAATAATCTTGCACTCTGAAACACCACATAAACGTAATATAAATGTAAAATTCATACGGTGTTGGACTGAGATATGGATGTCCAGATATATTTTTCTCATTTGATAGGAATATTACAATGCAAAAATTCTTACGGTGTAGGACTGAGATAAGGATGTCCAGATTTATTTTTCTCATTTGATAGGAATATTACATCTTTGGTTTATCTACACACAAACAATGATAATGACATATATAAGTAAATATAAGTAATAGGATATAAATTAATAAGTATATAATCTTAATATTTGTCCAGCGAGGAGGACATGCCAATTTCGTCTTTCGAGTGGTTATCATGCTGGAAGCCTGAATTGATGTGTGTCTTGTCGTTCATGGACATCGAGTAGGATTTCTGGAGAGGAAGAACATCAAGAGAGTGCCAGTAATACTTTGATAAGAGTAGAGATGATGTTGATGATATTGTTCATTATGATGATATCGTTGTCGTTGCTGCTGCTGTTGTTGTTGTTGTTGTTGTTGTTGTTGTTGTTGTTCATGATGATGATGATGATGATGATGATGATGATGAAGATGTTGTTGATGATGATGATGATGATGATGATGATGATGATGATGATGATGATGATGATATTGATGATCATCATGATGACGTCGACTACGACTACGACGACGACGACGACGATGATAATGGTGATGATGATGATGATGATGATGATGATGATGATGATGATGATGATGATGATAAAGATGATGATAATAGAACTATGATCATGTGTCTGCAAAAGAGAGTATCAAAAGATATTTTATAGGATTTTCCAAAGAGTCTTCCACCGGCTAAGGAAAGCTTTTTCTCACCTGATAAGCATTCCGTCTTATTTCCAGTTCTTTACTCACATTCTCTCACAGTACTCATGTGTAAAACAAAACGAGTACCTGGCCAGTTAACAGTGTTGTCTCTGTCCGAAAAAAATTGCAATATCGCCTAACAGGCGTCATGTTTCGTTCTACGTGTTACGTGTTGCTGTTGATCAGGGACCCTTTGAGCACGTTTATTGGATATTGCGCTATATAAATAATAAAAAATACTCATGTTTTGGGGTTTTTTTTCTCTCTATATTTCTCTAATGAATGAGAGAAGAAAGGCCAAAAATCAGGAAGAAAAATACAAGACTCTGAACAGGCAGATAAAAAGAAAATGCAACGAAGCT
>NC_088366.1:18493186-18500686 GCF_034508935.2 Berghia stephanieae | reverse complement strand
GTCCTTAAAAAAGGTTCTTTACTCACATTCTCTCATTGTACTCAGGTGTAGAATGAGTACCTGGCCGCTAACAGCTTTGTCTCGGTCGTTAAATAACTGTAATATCGCCTAACAGCGTCAAGTCTTCCCTTGGAATAGATCCAAAAGACAAATTTCTCCTTGGGGATGAATAAAGGGAATAAAGGGGATTTAAAGCGCTTTGAGCGCGTTAAGCGGATATTGCGCTATGTAAAAGTTCTTCTTTTTTATCTTTCTTTGGATATTGAGCCATCGTATTAAGACGGCATTATATCTGGATGAACTAGGTACTGGACATTGAATGTGGGGGGGGGGGGGGTCCCGTGGGATGGGGGGGGGGGGGGGTCCCCGATAGCTTAGTTGGTAGAGCACCCACTTCACAATAGACCTTTCTATCATCTCTAGCTTTGATGCTATTTCAATTCGAACAACAAACTGTAATTAATAATTTAAAAAAAATAGTTCTTCAGAGCTATTGCGCCCGTGGAGTCGGAGTTTTTCCCGGTTTCTATAGAGTGAAATGGAAAATAGCAATTAATTGCTAACCTTTTGATAGGACGCTTATCAATCGCAACGTACTTTCCGCCAGATCTAACAGACCCAGCTACCTAATCACTGCTGGGTAGACATGGGTCGAAAAAAAATCCTGATTGCACCTGGAATCGATATCTGTCCCTTTGCGTGTGAAGAGAGTGCTCTACCACCAACTGAGCTATCGGGACCCCCACTGTGATTAATACCTGTTCTTTAAAATACTTGTGTGATATTTGTATAGGTTAACCATCCTAAAATTTTCCATAAAGACATTGTGTACTTACACTCGAGCGCCAGTCAGAGTTTTAACACTGGAGTACCTCTGTAGATTAATCTGGTACGATCCATAAACACACATCATGTTGAGCCCGCCACCGACCAAGTACGTCCAGAAAGTGTGACGAATAAATGGGTCAGGGTCCATTCTAAAAATGATGCATAAATGTTAACATGTCTATGATCAGTAAAGTTAGTGACTCGTAGCAATCGTGCTTTGACTACCGCCATTACTACTACTACTACTACTACTACTACTACTACTACTACTACTACTACTACTACTACTACTACTACTACTACTACCACCACCACCGCGGCCATCATCATCATCATCATCATCATCATCATCATCATTATCATCATCATCATCATCATCATCATCTAAATTCATCACCATCATCATCATCACCATCATGATCATCATCATCATCATCATCATCATCATCATCATCATCATCATCATCATTATTATTATCATCATCACTACTACTAACGCTATCACTACTACTTCTACCTCCACTACCACCACTACTACTCCTGCTACTACTACTACTACTACTACTTACTACTACTACTACTACTACTACTACTACTACTACTACTACTACTACTACTACTACTACTACTACTACTACTACTACTACTACTACTACTATTACTACTACTACTACTACTACTACTACTATTTCTACAACTACTACTACTACTACTACAACTACTACTACTACTACTACTACTACTACTACTACTACTACTACTATTACTACTACTACTACTACTATTTCTACAACTACTACTACTACTACTACTACTACTACTACTACTACTACTATCACTACTACTACCATTAATAATGCTACTCAACTACTACACATACTTCGAAAATTACTGCTGCCACTACTATTGTTGCTTTTTCACCATGTATTTAATGCACGTATTAATTTAATTCATCATAATATATTATTCCCTCCAATAAGGCATATGCAGCAAATTTAAATTCCATCTTGTTCAGGCGTACAGGTGTGCCTGTTTTTTAAAGTATTTATCTTTGTTCTCTGACAATATTTACCAATGGCCATATCAAGCTCCTATTTTCCCCCCAGTCAAATCAGAGCGTGATTTTATACATATTCGTCTAATGCTTTAAATTAACTAATATTTCTTTTAAACCAGCATGATCTCGCTACCGACAATGTTTGTCCTCCACAAATACAGCCTCGTCTGTACTGCGGTACTCTGGAAAAACACATATTTAATATTTTTTGGCCAGAAAACTTGTCCTTCAAATATCGACCGATTTGTACGACCCTCATCGTAGCAAAAACTTGCTTTTTTTTTTTTTTTACCAAGATGAGGGTAATTTAAATCGATCGATATTTAAAGGACGAGTTTTCTGGCCAAATTTTTGAATAGGTGTATTTTTTTTTCTAATCCCAGGCCATCCTATCTAATGACCCTCTTAATTAGTATCAATTTTATTAGTTAGGTTTGTTATCAACATGTTTAGATTTAGTAGCAGTAGAATAAAAAATTTAAAAAAAAAAAAAGGGGGGGGGGGATTGTGACTGTGGGCCAAAAAGCACAAACTGTATGTTTTTATTTCGCTGTATTTATTTTAATGATTTGTTGTTTTTGTTTTGTTTTTTGTTTTATTTTTATCATTGTTCTTCCGGGTCGGCCCCGATGGATCTCTTCTGCATTACATGGGGTCCACGACAGTCAATTTTTAAATATGTGTTTTTCCCGAGTACGGCAGTCTATCCTTACACCGTAAACGTTACGCATGTGCACCCATGTCAGGTCATGTTATGTCTTGTATAAATAGTTAATATTATATCCTCTTTTACGGGGTTGGGGTAGGGGGGGGGGAAAGGAGGGGGTCATTTCATTATAACTTACGGTTAGCAAACAAAGCGAGAAGTTGCTGCTTTTCTTTGTGTAAATAGTATGTAAGCTTTGTAACAAGATGAATATTGGGAGAAATTATGATTGAATGTTATTTGATTCCTTGATATGAGATTTAATGCATATAATTTACCAAGTAATATAATAAGATGACATCATAATACTTTGGGATCATGTGTTTTGCTGCCCATTATGGAATAATTACCATTTTCATTATTTTACCCATTTATTCCACAGACACATGGCTATACACTTCACGCAAGGACATTTATAAAATATTAGGCCTTTTGTTTTACATAATATTAATTCCCCAAACTCTTTATAAAAATCATGATCATGGAATGTTTTTAAGACTAAAATAGATATTGGTGACGTCATGACGCCAGTCCTCAAACGTCGCACTTATAAAAAACGTAAATCTGGCTGCTCGAAGCTCGAAGAAATAACAATGTGAAATTGAATGCAAGCTTCAATTTAATATACGAAAACAGATGAAATGGACGTTTCGGATTTCCCATTTATCAACAAAATAGGATGATTGGAACACTACAGACGAATGAGATAATGTGGTAGTGTTGTTAACAACTACACTACCACATTATCTCATTCGTCTGTGTGTTTCATCCATCCTGTTTTGTTGATAAAGGGGAAACCCGAAACGTCCATTTTATCTGTTTTCGTATAGTAAATTGAAGTTTACATTCAATTTCACATTGTTATTTATCACTAATTTAAAAAAAAACACCTCAGGTTGACATTGCAGATGGTTTGGTTTACGCGTATTATGATGCCTAAGCTTTTTCATTAGAGTAAGCGCCTCTTTTCTTAGTTAAATCATTTTCGAGCAGGTTTGTATTTTTGCATTTGTGCGGCTATGTGGCCTTGTGGTATGACATTCGCTTTCGGGTCGGAAGGTCATAGGCTCTTTGCTCACATTCTCTCATCGTACTCTGGTGTAAAATAAATATCTGACCGTAAATATCCGTGTTATCGCTGTCGGAAAAAAAATTGTAATAGCGCCTAACAGGCATCATGTCTCGTTCTACATGTTCCGTGTTGCTGTTAGTCAGGGACCCTTAGTAAAGCGCTTTGAGCACGTTTAGTGGATATTGTCCTACATAAAAATTCTCAGCATTCCCTCGCTCTGAAAGAAGAACAGCCCTATGATAGGCATTCATTATTAGGATTTATATATCCACCTAAATATGACCCATCGTCTCAAAACAGTCTTATGTCTGAACGAACCAGATGCTTAAAAGCCGAGTTTAATGTTAAACTGGTCAAAAATATAAATTGTTGGCATTCGCTCCCTAAACTATGGTTGCCTTTCTCCTCAATAAATCATATAATCTCAACACAACTCTGATATTTCTGCCTATAAATTCAATTTTCAACATCTTAACCATCCTGACTTAATACCGTTTTAAGGCGTAGTGTCACAAATATGATCTTGTATTGTTAAACATTTTAATATGTATTAATATTTTTTCAAATCGATTTGCATGATAATATTAGGAGGTAACTTATTTATTAAAAAACGATTCTTAACTATAAGCCTACAAGGCTACAGAAAGTACCTTTGCTCACGCTTATCGCTAATCATATTTTTTTTTAAGCAGGAAGGGCGGTCTAAACTCCCGTGTTGGATATCTCGAGACTTATCCGCTTGTATAGCGAATGTGTAGTTTCTATCTTTGACAGCAAAAAAATAAATTGTTAATCGAAAAGAGTGAAGAATACGAGAACATGACCATAAAGAGACCACCTACTCAAATCTTGGCAGTCTGTTTCCTTTGTCTGCCATATCCCAGACTTTGGTCCACCCACCAACATCGCTGGCCCCTTTAAACATGAGGGCCAGAAGTCCTGCCCAAACGACGATGAGTTGAAAGGCGTCAGTCCATACTACAGCTCGGATACCGCCCTGGGGATTAAAATTATAATAATATAATGATCGGCTCACATTTTAAACCCACGTATAAAAAAAATATCAAAATATCAATACAAAATGACTATAATAACCTATTCTGTCGTACTCTGGAAAAAAAAAAAACCCTTATTTTAAAATTTGGCCAGAAAACTCGTCCTCCAAATGTCGATCCATTTAAATGGCCCTCATCTTGGCAAAAAATTTCAAACCTGGGACTTCGCGAAACATTACTCTCAATAAGAAACATAAAAGTAATCCTTCAGAGACATTTATTGGCCCACGGAGCCGGAGTTTATCCCGGCTTATGTAGCGAGCAGCGGACAATACCGATTGTTTGCTACCCTTTGGATAGGACGCTTGTCTATTGCAAAGTATTTTCCGCCAGATCAAACAGCCCCAGAAACGTGCCAAACTATAAGTAATCTCCTTCGTGAATTTATATTTGTAAACAATGAACTACCTAAAACTAGCAATAAATTTCATTTCTAATGAATGGTAATGTAGAAAAGTATGTTTTCATGTCAGGGCTCAACAGTTACGTTTAGCAATACGCGCCGTAAGCCTTATGACGTAACTACGACATTATCAGCTACCTAGAATATGGACGAATCCTCTTTGGCAAGTATCCAACTCAACAGTCGTGACGTCACTTCCCTCGTAATGACGCATAGTAACTTAGTAACTGGTTTTAAATTATCGGAACAATGGCGGACGCCCTTAGGAAATACTTCTCCGCCAAGCATAAAAGTGTATCAAGAGGAGAAAAACATAAATCTGATCATGTTTTTACTTTTATTAATTCTGATCACATGACATGTGAAAAAGTTCTAGCCAGCATGAAGAATAAAAAGTACCGATTTTCTTTGTTTAGAACCAAGCTGCTCGTTGCTGGGCGGACGTGACATCAGACTATTGAATCCTGTTGAATTATTATTTTTATTGGTATGAATACGATAAACGGGACCCCCCCCCCTTTTTTTTTAAATAATTTTTTTTACCCATCATGTGGCAATTAAGCTATATGACAGTGTGTATGGTACACAAAGTCAGACTTATTCTCGGGTGAATTTGAATGGTTAAGAACACTTTTGCATTGTTTTCTTTTTTTGTTTTTGCTTTTAGGGGTTTCGCGGCTCTTGTGGCACTATTGGGTCATTTCAGCACCAGTAAAAGAAGTTTATTAAAGAAATGCGGTAGACATGAAGTTATGAGCATAAAAAGAAAGATCAAGGAGACTGATTCAAATAGGGAGCAGCAGATTCCATGAGCAATCCACCGATGTACCTATTTTGACATTATCTAAAGGTCCTATCCACGCACAAGCAAAGGTACTCACCACGAAGGATACACTCAAATGTTTACATATCCAAAACTAATGACTATACAGTAACAGTGAATAACAGAGAAAATAATTCATAGAGGGAAAATATATTCTCTCAGAAAGGTATCATACATGTGACTGTCTCCCTCCAAGTTAAGGATCCTCTACGGTACCAGGGAAAAAAAACCCGAACAAAGTCGGAAGTCAACATGGAAAGGGAAATCATTCATGGGAGTTGGAAGACTCGGCAGGTGACTTCTCTGCCCATCGTGAAAGGTCATAAGACCCCGCCCAGCTGTACTATTTTACATTACATTGAAGAATCCAGTTGGTAATCATAAATCATAGCACGATCTACTTACAATGGCGGTGTAGAAGGTACAGACCGCGCCCATTATCACGACAGACACTTCCTTGGATATGCCGGTTACTGAAAGATTTGCGGATTTAGGAAAATAAGAATGTATCAATTTCGACCTAACACAATTAATATGAAATGTCCTACAATGGAAAATAGGATGGGTATTAAGCTACAGTGGTAAATTAAGTAAAAATCAGCTGTCTTAGAATTTGGGTTTTTATTCACCTTTTAGGTCAATGCGCGGACGTATAAATTGCATTAGTTTAAACTTTATAGAATTGTGTTTACGCATCATCGCTTATTACCACTTTCCCAACTTACAACTTGCCGCCACAAAAATGCACTCTTATCACCATGAACACTGCTGCTACCATCATCATCATCATCATCATCATCATCATGATTATCATCATGATTATCATCATCATCATCATCATCATCATCATCATCATCGTCAACCTCATCATCATCATCATCATCATCATCATCATCATCATCATCATCATCATCATCATTATCATCATCATCATCACCATCATTGAGAATGCATCAGAGAAAAAACAATCATTATAAGGACCACTTTAAAGACACATACCTTGACTGAGGGCGACGGCAGGTGCATACAACACAGCCGACATGTAGAGAAGCTGCCAAGGACAATAGAACAATACCTTGATGGTATGGTTTTAAGTAAAATAGTCACCACTTCTTTTTCTCGCCAAAACAAATGTGACCAACACACTAAACTATGTTTAACCTTAAACGATTATAGTCTTCGAGAGAGAATCTCTAGCGATTTTTTTTTTTTAATAGGGGAAAAAAATAATTGAGCTTTTAATATAGCGCCATATCCACTAAACGTGCTCAATGCACTTTACAAGGGTCCCTAGCCAACAGCAACGCTTAACGTGTAAGACAAGACATGATGCCTGTTAAGTGATAGATAACGCTGTTACCGACCAGGTACTCATTTTACACTTGCGTACGGTGAGAAAGTGTGGGTAAAGAGCCTTTTCCAACGAGCCAACTATGGGCAGCGAAGAGTCCACGACCTTCCGATCCAAAAGCGAGACATGTCTATCCTCTATCCCTAAAGTATTTTACTACGTACTCGTACACGTAATAATATATATATATAAATTCGTGACATTT
>NC_088366.1:18458186-18488186 GCF_034508935.2 Berghia stephanieae | reverse complement strand
TGCGCCGCACAGATTTGGACTCGAACTTGGGACCAACCGGTCAGAGGGCGAGCGGGGCTCACACCACAAGGACACAAACCCGCTCGTCAAGGTGTCCCTGCGTAGCCATCGTAAAGGTATAGATAGTATGCGCTTGGCGAAGAAGCTCATAACATTGCCATCCGGAAGTATAACGGACCAACACACAAACCTGTGTGTATCCATGCACGTTTATAATCAGGTCAACACAGTTCAGTGAGCATTACTCATAAACGCGGATGGCAAAATACAATAACAAAGACCTGAATGACGTCATCTTCGAATTATCTATAGATAGTATGCGCTTGGCTAAGAAGCTCATAACATTGCCATCCGGAAGTATAACGGACTAACACACAAAACTATGTGTATCCATGAACGTTTAGAGTCGGGTGAATACAGTTCAGTGAGCATTACTCATAAACGCGGATGGCAAAAAACAATAACAAAGACCTGAGTGACGTCATCTTCGAACTATCTATAGCCTGACCGTAGCCGTCGCTATGTTATATCCTGACACTGAAATCCAAAAGGACTGGCAGTTTGACGTCATTATTTGGTTTTTGTACCGTCTAGTGAGTTGTCGTGTAAGTAGAGCTCATAGAAACAGGTTATTTCATTGTTTGAACTCATGAATACAACTCACGATTTGTTTTCTTTTGTGGCAAAAGACTGGCATTTTGACATCATTTTTTGGTCAGTATTAGCGTGGCCTTCGTAAAGTTATGGCCTGATACTGACCAAAAAATGACGTCAAAATGCCAGTCTTTTGCCAGAAAAGAAAACAAATCGTAGTTGTATTCAATAGTTCAACCAATGAAATAACTTGTTTCCATGAGCTCTAATAAAGACAACTCAATAGGCGATGCAAAAACCATATAATGACGTCAAACTGCCAGTCCTTTTGGATTTCAGTATCAGGCTATAACATAACGATGGCTACGGTATCAGGCCATAACTTTACGAAGGCCACGGTGTCAGGCTATACGTTTACGATGGCTACAGACAGACACTGGCCAAAAAATGACGCCAAAAGACACGTCTTTGGCCACAAAAGAAGGTAAATCGTGAGTTGTATTCAATAGGTCAACCAATGGGATTACTTGTTTCCTTAAGCATCACTAACGACAATTCATTAAACGCTGCAAAAAAAAAAAACAACTAAAAATGACGTCAAAATATAAGTCTTTGTGGGTCCTTCCGTAGCCATCGTTAAGGGCGTTGGGTTAATATTAGGAAAATCCTTCGAAAATTGATTTTGAGATTTTGGTGGAATTGATATTTTATTACCTAGAAATAATATAATGAAGTCCAAATTCATTACGTAGATATAAGGCATGAAAAACACAGTCGAAATGGTACAGATAGTAAGAAAAGTGTGAAAAACGGAAGCTATTTTGCTATTTTCTCAAAATGTCATATTTCTAAGGGTATGGGATACTGTGTCAAACGTTTCCTGAATCTATTCATGAAATTGTCTGAATTTCCAGTTATCACAGAGATAATGTATTGTGTCACCAAGAGAGATTTTTTTTTTAAGATATGTGAATTTTGAACTATAATCCTAATTCTGAATTTTTAACGTCAATTTTGTCATAACATTTTGATTCTCAACTTTGTAATGTTCTAATAAAAATTCCATAAGCTAAAGCCGTAAAATCTCTCTATGGTGACACACTATAGTACAATGTTGACAAGAGGGAAGAATATGGAGGTCATTCCTTCATTAGTTTTTGTGGAACGTTTGCCACAAGATTGTTATATTTTTTGATGTCAGACCCCAAAATAGGTCGCAAAATGGGTATCAACACAGATATTTAAAAATTTTCACCATAAATGTTGTTTTTTAACCTATAATGACGATACAGAATGATTAAAACCGCCCAATATTGGTAATTAAAATTTTTTTGGAAAAGACCCAAACCGCCCCTTAACATATAGCCTGACACAAGAACCCTTTAGGACTGGCAGTTTGACGTCATTTTTTAGGTTTGTGTAGCGTCTAGTGAGTTGTCATTGGTAGAGCTCAAGGAAACAAGTTATTTCATTGGTTGAACTATTGAATACAACTCACGATTTGTTTTCTTTTCTGGCAAAAGGCTGGCATTTTGACGTCATTTTTTGGTCAGTATCAGGCCATAACTTTACGATGGCTACGGTCCTTCCCAGACCTGCCTACTTGAAAAGTTAAAAATTCGTAATTTTTAGGAGACAAAAATTTTATCGCTTTATTAAAATTTACAGATTAAACAGTTTACCCTCACAAAGATTAAATACAACTTCAAAACCCTTAATATTGTGTAGTCTGGCAACAAATTTCATTTTGAATAAGTTTTAAAGACTTAGAGATGCTCATGAAGGTCTGAAATTGGAGCCAAAATTTCGTAATTCTACGAATTTTTCGTAGTAGTAGGCAGGTCTGGTAGTCCTTGTGGCAGGCAATAAGTTAACTCACTCAACCCTACCACCGACTATATCCGAAGTTTACCCGGGTTAGTTTTACCCCATGTCTATTTATTACATTTTTCTGAGACAAATTATAGGCGTGGTATCAACGCTCATGTTTTCAGTTTCTGCATGTTAATGGTATAATGGTAGTTGAGTAAAACTTTCTATGTACATGCTCATTTTTAATACATTTTTTTTTCAATTTTGAAAAGTAGCAAAAATCTATAGATAGTTCGAAGATGACGTCACCCAGGTCTCTGTTAGTGTTTTTTGCCATCCGCGTTTATGAGTAATGCTCACTGAACTGTATTAACCCGACTATAAACGTTCATGGATACACACAGTTTTGTGTGTTAGTCCGTCATACTTCCGGATGGCAATGTTATGAGCTTCTTAGCCAAGCGCATTCTATCTCTATGATTGAGTGAGTTAACGATGGCTACGGTATAATGCGTCATCGTACAATGACCACATTGTCACACTCGTCGTCGTTAAATACCAATTGTCTCAACTATGTAAACAATCTCGTGCAAAGAACTATTCAAAAGTCTTCCACAAAGGGGAGGTAAAAAATTACAATTCGGGGAGTTAAAAGTAAGAAAAATATAAATAAATTTTAAAACTTGAGCTTTTATATAGCGCAATACCCACTAAACGTGCTCAAAGCGCTTTGCAACGGGGCATTTTCCAACAGCAACACGTAACATGTTGGACGTGACATGACGCCTGTTAGGCGATATTGCAATTTTTTTCGGACAAAGACAACGCTGTTAACGGCCAGGTTCTCAATTTACACCTGAGTACGGTGAGAGAATGGGAGTAAAGAGCCTTTTCCAAGGACTCAACTATGCGCCGAGCGAGGCTCGAATTCAGGACCTTCTGATCCGAAAGCGAGTGTCATACCACAAGACCACATAGCCGGACAGTAAAAACAAAAATGAATATAACAGCTTTTAAAAAAAAGAACAAAAGATCAAGCACGGAACGTTTCGGGCTCAAAACCCTTCATCAGCCAACAACAACAACAACAACAACAACAACAACAACAACAACCAAAAAAAAAAAAAAAGAAAGAACAAAAAATACAAAACAATCAACTCGATTTCACCTAGGATCGATCTCGGTCCCTTTCCATGTGAACCGAGTGCCCTACCAACTAAGCTATCGGGACCCCCTAGGCTATCGAATCCCAAATGTTGCGCACAAGTCCCGTCCCAAAAGTTCCGTGCTGCTGTTTTGTTTGGCATTCCTTGTAAAACGTTCTGAATTCAGTCCATATTGCGCTGCATTAATAATAATAATAATAATAATAATAATAATAATAATAATAAATAAATAAATAATAATAATAATAATAATAATAATAATAATAATAATAATAATAATAATAATAATAATAATAATAATAATAATAATAATAATAATAATAATAATAATAATAATAATAATAATAAATAATAAATAAATAAATAATAATAATAATAATAATATAATAATAATAATAATAATAATAATAATAATAATAATAATAAATAAATAAATAAATAAATAAATAATAATAATAATAATAATAATAATAATAATAATAATAATAATAATAATAATAATAATAATAATAATAATAATATTTAACATGACAAATAAAAAACAAAAACAACTGAAATCGTAAAAAAAATGGATCTTTTAGTCTAATGCAAGACCATAGTTTATGCAAATTAAGCGATGTTGAGCAGGACCTTTGACTGGTTGAGTTACAATGATTCCATAACTTCCAGTTGATTTAAAGAAATGGCCACTTGTTAGAGCCCCGATTATGGTGGAATAAAGGTGAGTACTTTGAACAAGCTCTCTACTCACATTCTTTCCCCTAACCCAGGTACAAATGGAGTGCCGACACCCGTGTCTTTGTCGATTAATCAATCTTGTTACGGTTTACATGTCATATTTTGTCCTACATGGTAAACTATGTTGTTTGGTTTAAAACAGGGTCTCGCTCACTTTGAACACATATTATTGCTTTATAAGAAGGCTCACTTTTATTTTACTAATTAGACCACCCCCCCCCCCCCAACCAACCTGTCCCGTCTACAGAGAAAAGTGCCTTGAGCGACCTATTGTCGTGCTTACAAAACAACGTGGTCATATCGCCTAGAGGTCGACGACCATGGCAAGTAAGTAATTCCCGGCTATTGTTACTCAACGTGGACAAGGTGGTCAGGTCTGCAATCACGTGATTGAATTCTTCTCGCTGATTGGTCAACATCGATTCAGTACGGGTCGTGATGAGTTGATGATCTAAAACCTACAAACTTTGTTTCAGTTGAAATTTCAACATTCACTGATGCGGTTGTGAGATATTTTGTGTGCTACATATTGAAGTATTTCTTAATCGTGTTTACATCAAGACAATTTTCATCTCTAACTTTTCACGTTAGCCTATTCACATCGTTCGATGACCAAGTATGTTTAGTATTTTACAGATACTTTAATCATTGGTTTGACGTGTCTGTGGTAGCTTTTACAGTTACATTCGTTCCATTTTAGATTGTGATATCCGTGTTCCAAGAACGTAGAAAAATTGGAATACATAATGAATTATCTATTCATTAAGACCTGCCATCAGGATTTTTATCATTCTTTTGACTTCACCCCAGTCCGTGTCCTCGGGAAAGGCATGATGGGGGATGTGATGCTTGCTAGATCCAGAGATGGAAGTAACTTAACGGCGGTGAAATCCTTCAAAAAGAATTCACTAGATGCAGGTTTAGAAAACCAGAAATTATTTTTCAATGAGGTGGACATTCTCCTGAACATCAAACACAAGAACATTATCGGAAACATAATGGTAAGTTATGATTATCTACCCGACTAATTAAGATTATAAAAATGCTATACAATATTTTTTATATTATATTATTATCTGTCTAAGAGTCAATCTATTTATATGTGTTAATCTATATTTCTATTTGTCATGTAGCATTTATGTCCAACTATTCTTATGGTTGTCTTTTGGTTGAACTAGTTTTGCATTTTAATTATGTATCTACCTTTTCCATCAATAATTTGCGAACGTTTCAGTTTATCCATCCATCCTTGTTTTGATCTATCTATCTATAATCTATTTATCTATCTATCAATTTATATGTATTGATGGTAATAATGGTATTATTATTATTATTGTTATTATTATTATTATTATTATTATTATTAATATTATTATTATTATTATTATTATTATTATTATTATTATTATTATTTATATTATTATTAGTAGTAGTAGTATATTATTATTAGTAGTATTAATATTATCATTATATGATTGTTATAATAATAATAATAATAATAATAATAATAATAATAATAATAATAATTATTATTATTATTATTATTATTATTATTACGAGTGCGGCTATGTGGTCTTGTGGTATGACACTCGCTTTCGGATCGGAAGGTCCTGGGTTCGAGCCTCGCGCTCGGCGCATAGTTGAGTCCTTGCAAAAGGCTCTTTACTCACTTTCTCTCACCGTACTCAGGTGTAAAATGAGTACCTGGCCGTTAACAGCATTGTCTGTGTCCGAAAAATTGTATTATCGCCTAACAGGCGGTATGTCCCGTCCTACATGTTAAATGTTGCTGTTGACTAGGGACCCCTTGTAAAGCGCTTTGAGCACATTTAGTGGATATTGCGCTATATAAAGCTCCAAAATTATTATTATTATTATTATTATTATTATTATTATTATTATTATTATTATTATTATTATTATTATTAATATTATCCATATATTATTATTATTATTATTATTATTATTATTATTATTATTATTATTATTATTATTATTATTATTATTATTATAATTATTATTATTATTATTACAAAAATGCCAAACCAATCCTATAATAATATTGAAAATATCAGCCCTACAAATATGTGCCTGTCGTTTGTTGTTGTTTTTTTTTTGTTTGTTTACATATTCCCCTGCTTGTTTAATTATATGTGACCCATCGTCTCAAACCCGTATTATGGTGGGATGGATCAAATGCTCAAAAGTCAAATTTTAGTTAAACTGATCATGAAGTGGAAATTACTTTAAACTCCTATAACTATTTTCCATAGTGAAACATAATATGACCACAGCCCAATTCTGGTACTCTTACTGATCAGGACCTTAATCACCACGGTATAATACCGTTTTGGGGTGGTGGGTCATATATTATTTCCTTCAATTAAATACAATGGCGACATCCATAGTTTAATTTGATCCTATGCGTTTCCCACCACAGGCCTATGACTGTCCAAGAGAATACGTGATGACCATGCCCTATTACCCATCAGGAACTCTAACCAGACATCTACCTTACATGACCGCCTATGTCATAGACAAGTACTTGCTACAACTGACCAGTGCTCTCAACTATCTCCACTCACGTCAGCTGGTTCACAGGGACATCAAGCCAGATAACGTACTCATATCACATGACGGAGACGCCATCTTGTCAGACTTTGGTGTGGCATGTCTGGTGACCACAACATCTGTGTCCATCATTGGTCGAATGGGTACTCCTGGATACAAGGCACCAGAGTTATCGGACATGAGAATTCAGTTTTTTGACTTCTATTCGGTAAATGGACTCTATATTATTATTCCAATTCTTTTTCCTTAAATTATGGTACACGAATGCTTTTATTTCTAATTCCGCAGAATGGTCTCTTTCTTCTTCTTCTTCTTCTTCTTCTTCTTCTTCTTCTTCTTCTTCTTCTTCTTCTTCTTCTTCTTCTTCTTCTTCTTCTTCTTCTTTTTCTCGTCATCATCATCATCATCATCATCATCATCATCATCATCATCATCATCATCATCATCATCATCATCATCATCATCATCTTTATAATAATATATAATAATAATAATAATAATAATAATAATAATAATAATCATCATCATCATAGTAATCATAATAATATAATAATATAATAATAATAATAATAATAATAATAATAATAATAATAATAATAATATAATAATAATAATAATAATAATAATAATAATAATAATAATAATAATAATAATAATAATAATAATAATAATGATAATAATAATGATAATAATAATAATAATAATAATAATAATAATAATAATAATAATAATAATACACCAGGCGTCACCCGGATTGCAGCCCCGCAAATTAAGCTAAGGCGAGGTGACTTGCTCAAGGCCATACAGTGTAGCGGCGGGTACCTTTTGGGTACAAAGCAAAGGCCACCGAGCTACGTTGCTCCTGAGAATAAACTAAATGTGATTATATAAATAAATATTATCATATGTTTTTAGAATGTGCCATTTAGATAATTTACATTAATTTACAGATTTTAACGAACAAACAATGTGACATTAATAGAAATTAATTTTTCTATTCTTCCCCCCAGTGTGACATGTATTCGTTGGGCGCCTTGCTATTCAACATGGTGACACGCCGATTGGTATCTCCGAACACAAACTACTTGGGCAGTGTTCGACACCCTTTGACAGATTATGGAGCTTATGGCGTCATTCTCGAATACCTTTTATGCCAATATCCACAGATGAGATGGAACACAACCAATTTATATAATCACCTTGTTTCCATGCCACACATGGCCAACCTCATTCATGAACAGTTTGGTGAGTGAATTAGTTTATTAGCTATAACATTGCAGCTTTTATATAATATGTGCATTATCCACTAAACGTGCTCAAAGCGCTTTACAAGGGGTCCTTAGCCAACAGGGCTATAACAAAAACACACAGAAACATACACGACTACAGCCATCACATATCCTATACCCTTTTCATAGGTAACAAGTGGCTACCGTCAACTGGGATAACTTTGCCTCTGTGAATTTGGATCCTTTTGAATAATCTCATCTTTGTTGCAGCTATTGTACCCATTAAAAGACTTTAATCTTTATCAAAGGAAACAATTGCCACAAAACTAAATAATCTCTTATTGGTCCAATATTCAACAGGCAAAGTTTCCCCTTTAGGCAGACTTACCCCTGTTGGCGGTACTATCTGACTCCATCGGGCTTCCATTGATATAAACAACATTTCTTTATTTTTTCCACTTTAAAACTTATATTTTAGCCCTGTATTAAAAGAGAGTATAGAGAAACAAAATACCCAGGCGGCAATAAGGATTTCAGTACATCGTAGGTAAAACTAAAACTAGATGCCAAAGTTGTGGCTCAACCTTCGATTCTCTGATTTGTGTTATAAGCAATCATAATTTACTGATACAGATCATCTATGAAAACATATTCTATTACAAAACTTTTGTGGTGAACAGTCTTCAAAACTGTCTTAGTTTCTCTGATGGTAAGACAATTTAGATTTTATCCTCCTTCTATACTTTTAAATTTCATGAATTTTCAATATCAACTGTTTTATGTATCTTGTTACACAACGTCAAAACCATAAGCATTTCATCTTATTTATTGACACAGGTTGTTGAAATGCAGATGACAGCAGTGTGTGATGCATTGTGGGTCGTTTAAAATGATGAGGCTGAATGATGATGATTTTAACGATGATGGGGATAAGGATGAAAAGGAGGGAGAAGAGGAGGATACTGAGCTGCTTCTGCTGCTGATGATGATAACAATGATGACAAGAACAAGGACAAGAAAAGGAAAATTGATGGCGAAATTAAATTGGTATCAATAGTTTTGTATATTTATTTTACAGTCCTATCGCAGACGGACTATAAAAAGGAGGTGCCGCCTTTGGATTGACTTCACGATGCGTGGTCAAAAGGGCGTTAAACGCAAGACTTTCCTTACATCTTCAAGAATATTTCATTCATCTTTTGATAAACAAACTGTTATTTATCTATTTCCAATGAATTCTCAATAACTTTAACAAGAATTCATTGTTTAATTCCTATCGTTTTCTTTGTCTTAATTTCTTTTAGCATCTCAAAATGGAGTTTTCT
The DNA here is from genome assembly GCF_034508935.2 of Berghia stephanieae. Taxonomy (NCBI): domain Eukaryota; kingdom Metazoa; phylum Mollusca; class Gastropoda; order Nudibranchia; family Aeolidiidae; genus Berghia; species Berghia stephanieae. The sequence continues at coordinate 18,478,751 of NC_088366.1, read as the reverse complement.
TTATTTCATCTCATAATAAAAGGAGTTTGTTGCAGACATACAAATCTAAATAGTTATCTCAGTTTTAAAGGCGGTAAATAGACAATAGTAATAGCTTGCTTCCCTTTTGATAGGACGCTAGTGTATTGTAAAATAATTTCTGTTAGATCAACCAGGCCCAGCTACTCGATCACTGCTTGGTAAAAATATAAAGAAATTCTCGACTAAATCTGTCATTTATATCAGTCATTTATTCTTGTAAGATATCGTGATCCCAACCTGCCAGATCTTCTATATCTATTTTATCTTCCATTCCATGTACTCAGTCTCTACTGTATTGTTTACTGTCGTTTCATCCAATTTAAGGTTCTCTTTTATTCAACAGGTTGTTCAATAGAGCCATTTATTGAACACTAAATTCTCTTTGTTAAAAATGTTTTAACGAAAAACACAAGAATAAACCAAAAAAAAAAAAACAAAAAAAAAGGAAAAGAAACGAAAAAACAGTCACAATTAAAAAAAAAAAAAGAAAAAAAGACAACAAAGAAAAAAAAGAAAATACAAAGAAAAATAAAAAAACAAAAAAAAAAAAACAAGAAAAAAAAAACAAGAAAAAAAACACGCAATAAAAGGAAATAAAATCTTCCAATAAATATTTTCAAAAATACCAATAAAAAAAAGAAAGCAAAAAAAAAAATTAAAAAAAAAAAAAAACAAAAAAAAACAAAAAAACAAAAACAAACCCCAACCCCTCCACCAAATAATCGTTAAAAAAATTGAAAAAAAAAAACGACCCATGGTCAATTATTTCAGCAAATTGGATTAGTGGGTTCACGATGCAGGTATATCAGTAAAACTTTGTCTGTGAATGATACGTTTGGGACAGTTTTACGTCCAAGTAAAGCGGATTGGTTATCATGTTTAATACTAGTTAATCAATCTTTCTTTGATCGGTGTAATTTGGTATTTGGGGATAAAAGCATCACATTATAGTTGGTATTTATTATCTGGGCTTACGGTATTTGTTATTTGGGCGCATTGAGCGTAAAAACTTACGTTTACCAAAATAATATTATGTCATAAAAGGCGAGGTTTAGCATTAATATGTAGGGATTTAACGTTTCGATTTGAGTATGATTCGCTTTTACTTTTAGGTAGCCGATTTAGACTGACATGGGGCAGTTAAAATCAGTAGGAGGAGTGGTTTGAAGGAATTGTGGGAACTACTGTTTTCAATAGGGTATAAAATAGAATGAATCAAAACGGGATTCTAGATTATTCGATTCGATTCTAATTCGATTCTACTTTTTGTAGTATGCTGCAAGTTCTAACTACCTACTAAGAATCTAAATTTTACGGAATTAGAAGTATTCTACATTGAAAATGGTTACAAAGAAAAATTGACTTAACATTTGTATTGATTTTACGGATTTGAAATCTATGACACTGGTTGAATTATGACCATGCTATTTGATTTGGATTTCGAATTTATCACAACAAATAAAGCAGTAAGAAATCAAACTTGGAATCTAGATTTTATTCGAATGTCTTGATGTTGTACATTCATATATCATCATTAGCCCTTGAACTCTTTAGTCATTATTAACATCTACAACACAATGCAAAGGAATATCATTACCATTTATCAAAAAGCTACTATACGATCATTAGCCTTTACAGATGTGTGCAACTACGCCACATTCTTCTTCTTCTTCTTAGATTATATTGTTCTATTATGTTATATCTTACAATTCATTTCAATCTGCTTTATAGTTTGTTTCAATCTTTTCCGACAAAATGTCTTGTACAATTTGGCCAGAGAAATGTATACTTCATTTATAAATGGAATTAACATTTCTCACAATACATTGATCAAATACAGTCTCTGTCTATGGACTAAAAAAATCAGGAGATGATTAAAAAACAAACAAACAGGTTCTGAAGTCTTAAATGTTGTGATATATGTATATATCTATGAATATATAGCGGATTTTGTGAAATTTATAAACGTAGTTGAAGAAAGCAATAAAAAAAAGGAAAACAAAAAAAAGACCAAAAAAAAAAAAAGAAAAAAAGAACCCCCCCCCCCCCCAATAAAATAAACAAAAATTTAAAAAAATATAATGAAAAATAAAAACCAAAAAGCAATTAAAAAAACAAAAACAACAAACCAAAAAAAAAAAAAAATAACAATTTCAAAAAAGATCAAAAAATGAGAAAGAAAGACAGAAATAAATAATTCATTTAAACAATAATTCAAAAACTCTGTCTCAAGTTGATAAAATTCAATTCAAAATTAAAATTCACTTCTTAAGTAAAGTTTCCACAGTTTCAGTCTCTACTTTATTTTTTATCATTATTTTTTTTTTTTTTGCTCCTTTTTCCGTTGAAGAAAATGTCTATCTTTTCAATCAACAATCAGGAAATGTCTTTTTAATCAGGCCTCGGAGTGTTAAATACTACAATACACACTTGCTTGTCAGCATGAAATATTTTACGCTATTCTATTAGAAAGTTATCATAATCTCAAACAAAACAAGAAAATAATAATAATTTATTTTTTTAAATTTGAAAATAAAAATAAAATCCGACTGGATCCGACGTGCACTTCTTTGCAGGTCTGATAACCGAACGGAATCATGGGCTTGATTTAACATTGTTATAACTGATTTGCGTTGGCTTTGGGAGTATTTCCTTTACACCAATTAGACCATGACAACTTGGGTTATCAGACCTGCAAATAAATAAGTATAGGCTGACATGATGTATTTAACACTCTGAGACGGTCCCAAGCCCGGTATAACTGAGAGGGGAACGACGAATTCTATAAATCTGTATTTAAATTATTCTAAGAAATGATTGTTAATAATCTAGGTATAGGTACAATTTCCATTATAAGATTTAATCAAGAAAGGTATGAATGGTGAACTCTCTCCTTACCGATCATTTTCAGTATTTTCCCAAAATGACAGGCTTACCCAGCAGAAAAATTGATTCTTTAAACTCACAAAAAAGCTCTCTACAAAACAACTTTATGTTTTTATAAATCAAACAAAGATAATTCTTCAAAGTTTGTGATGTACAATATAAATCTGAATAAGAAAAAAATGTTTAATGTGTCGTAACAAATGTGACGATTTTGCTGCAGGTGATAAGGAGAGGGTTAAGGTGCATAATCCTTGTCAATAAAAAGTTTCATTATGGAGAAACCTGAGTATTTGTATAGTGCAATGTCGAATATACATACACAAAATAAAAACCGCTCGATCTACGATGGGTCCCGTAGCCAACGTCAACACTTAACATACGAGACAAGACGCTTGTAATGCGCTAAAATATATATATATATATATATATATATATATATATATATATATATATATATATATATATATATAATTATTTTATTTACTTATTTTTTTTTCGACAGAGACAACGCTGCTAATAACCAAGTTCTCAATACACTTGATTGAATGTGGTGAGAGAATAGGAGTATAACGTCTTTTCCAAGGACTCAACTTTGTGCCGCTTAGAGTAGGATTCGAACCCTGAACGACCGATCCGAAGGCGAATGTCCTACCAATAGATCACGAAAGCCACACAAAACCAACAAAAATGGGTTAATGCTAATGGCGGCTATGTGGTCTTGTGGTATGACACTCGCTTTCGGATCGGAAGGTCCTGGATTCGAGCCTCGATCGGCGCATAGTTGGGTCCTTGGAAAAGGCTCTTTACTCCCATTCTCTCACCGTACTCAAATGTAAAATGAGTACCTGGTCCTTAACAGCGTTGTCTCTGTCCGAAAATAAATTGTAATATCGCCAAACAGGCCTCATGTCTCGTTCTAACTATTACGTGTTGCTTTTGGTCAGGGACCCCTTGTAAAGCGCTTTGAGCACATTTAGTGGATATAGCGTTATATAAAAGCTCAATTTAAGTATTGCGCTATAGATATTACGAAGTTAACGTCATTTAAGTCTTTGTTATTGCTTTTTGCTTCCGTGTTTATGAGTAATTCTCACTAAACTTTATTAACCAGACTATAAACTTGGCGTACATATGGACGATACCCTTTATCAGCTCCATGACATTATCATTCTAGAGTACCTGCTTTGTTCAGACCCACAGATGAGATGAATGTTTACTTAACCACCCTGCTTCCGACATCTTAAAAAAAATTAGTCCTTCAGAGCCATTAGGCCCATGGAACCGGAGTTTATCCCAGTTTCTATAGCGTGAAACGGACAATAGCACTTGCATGCTACCCTTTGGATAGGGTGCTAGTCTATCACAAAGTACTTTCCGCCCGATCTACCAGACCCAGCTACCCAATCACTGCTGGGTGGACAAGGGGGTCAGAAAAAAAAAATCTCGACTTCACCCGGGATCGATCTCGATTCCTTTGATTGTGAAGCGAGTGCTCTACCAACTGAGCTATCGGCACCCCGATAAAAAAGAGCATTAAAAAGTGTCCTTCCGTAAACTTTAAATGTATGATTTTTTAAATGGGACGTTAACGAAACAATCATAAAGACAATCAATGGCTTCAATAGTAGGTGTCTAAAACCTGTCGAACGATATTCCGCATCGGTATCATCTATCTAAGGCCGTGCGAAAAATGATAGCTTGGGTTGCTGGCAGCGAGATCTATATAGACCATGGTTGCTCGTCAATGGAGCGTGTGATTCCTATCTACCTAAAACACACTTTGCGTCGTCGTCGTCGTCGTAGAAGTAGTAGTAGTAGAAGTAGTAGTAGTAGAAGTAGTAGTAGTAGTAGTAGTAGTATTAGTAGTAGTAGTAGTAGTAGTAGTAGTAGTAGTAGTATAGTAGTAGTAGTAGTAGTATGTAGCATGGTAATAGTAGTAGTAGTAAGTAGAATAATTTGTAGCTAATGGTAATAGTAAAAAGTAGATGAAGTGAGAAGAAAAGTGCCAGAAGACAATAGAAAATAACATTTTTTTGCGGCGGTCAATTTTCTGAATGGTAGTAGTAGTAGTAGTAGTAGTAGTAGTAGTAGTAGTAGTAGTAGTAGTAGTAGTAGTAGTAATGGTAGAAGTCGGACTAAGATGAGGAGTAATAGTTGTAGCTGTAGCAGTGGTGGTGGCGGTTGTAGTCCTTCAGAGCTAATAGGCCCATGAAGCTGGAGTTTATCCCGGTTTCTATAGCGTGAAACATACAATATCAATTGCTCTCTATCCTTAGGATAGGATCTTACTCTATCACAAAATACTTTCCGCCAGATCTGACCAATCTAGATACCCGATCATTGCTGGGTGGACAGGGGAATCAGAAAAAAATCTCAACCGGGATATATCACGGTCGTTTGCAAGTGAAGCGACCCTGTTTAAACTTAGACTTTCTTATGACTTACCACTCTCTACAAATGCCCACCCTGTCTAGACTTTCTTATGACTTACCACTCTATACAAATACCCACCCTGTCTAGACTTTCTTATGACTTACCACTCTATACAAATACCCACCCTGTCTAGACTTTCTTATGACTTACCACTCTATACAAATACCCACCATGTCTAGACTTTCTTATGACTTACCACTCTATACAAATACCCACCCTGTCTAGACTTTCTTATGACTTACCACCCACTTTATATAGACTTCTCTATGACTTACCACATATCACATCAGCTCACTCTATACAAATACCCGCCCTGTCTAAACTTTCTTATTACATACCACCCACTTTATATAGACTTCTCTATGACTTACCACATACCACATCAGCTCACTCTCTACAAATACCCACCCTGTCTAGACTTTCTTATGACATACCACCCACTCTATTAGACTTCTCTATGACTTACGACAGACCACATCAGCTCACTCTATACAAATACCCACCCTGTCTAGACTTTCTAATGATATATCACCCACTCTATATAGACTTTTCTATGACTTACCACAGACCACATCAGCTCACTCTCTACAAATACCCACCCTGTCTAAACTTTCTTATGACATACCACCCACTTTATATAGACTTCTCTATGACTTACCACAGACCACATCAGCTCACTCTCTACAAATACCCATCCTATCTAGACTCTCTTATGACTTACAATAAGAGGACCACCATCTCCATTATCTAGACCTTTCTATAAATCATCATTTGAGTCTAAGCACACAATAACCCACACTAACTACAATTTCCTACAACTGACCTTAGACAGTCTCTCTATACACATACAAAAAAAATATCCACTACATAACTAGAAATGTCTATGTCTTTACACAGACCATCAAGTCACTCTACATAAATTAAATACAAATAACTTATCGATAGCTCAGTTGGTAGAGCACTCGCTTCACACGAAAAGGGAACGAGATCGATCCCGGGTGCAGTCGAGATTTTTTCCGACCCCTCCCCCCCCCCCTCCTAGCAGTGATTGGGTAGCTGGGTCACGTAGATCTGGCGGGATGTACTTTGCGATAGACTAGCGGCCTATTCAAAAAGTAGCAAGTAACTGCTATTGTCCATTTCACGTTATAGAAACCGATATAAACTCCGGCTCATTGGGCCTAGTGGATCGGATCTGAAGAACTAAAAGAAAGAGACAAAAACACTTACCTGTCAACATGTCATCCGCTGATGTTGTTTTCTTCCTTTTCGACTTGATTCCAAAATACAGACCTGGAATAGGGAACAAAAATGTGCAATCAAAATACTGGTTCCAATCTGATTGGAAGTGTAAAGCTAGTCTTCCAGGGGACTGGATAAATAAATTGTGCAACTGATCTTTTGATTTCAGAGTGATGGCATCGTAATTTCTAGCCTAAATAAATTATGCTGGTCGTCAAAAAAGATAATTCATTCTCGCTCTTTTACGCCCCGTAATCATAAGAATATGCCTATACATCCTGCTACTAAAATAGTCATGCCACCTTATGATTCAATATAAAACCTATTCATTATTAGTCATACGAAGGATTAGTTACATAATATACACTTCCAATGAGTTTGAAACCGGAAGAGTAAAAGGTGTGACGTCACGACTTCTCTGCCCTATTAAAAACCGCAGTCTGGTTTATTTGTTACAGACATAAGCAGACAGGCATACCAATTTCTTATAAATAAATTATCAATGAGTCAATTGTTCAGCGTTCTCTTTCGGCATTCCTCTCTTTCGACATAGATAGTATGATCTAGTTATTATCATAATTTTTGGTTTACCATCTGTGTTTATCTACATTTTGCCTGCACTAGTTTGCACTTTGTACATTCAATCCAATCCTGCCCATACTGTTGTATCCTCAATACAGAAATTATATACACGCAACATTCGTGTATTGTGAAATGGTGTTCAGATGGCTCTGTATCACATTAATTATGTCCTCCTGAGTCAGAAATGTTGTCTTATTGACAGGTAAATTTCTCATCTCAAAATTTCTTAAACTGTCGGGGAGAGAATTTATAACCTGAAAAAATGACTGAATGTGTGCAGTGGGATAATTGGGTAATACGCTTCAACAGTCGTAGCGTCACTTTCCTGGTAATGACGCTTTGTAACTTAGTAACTGGCTCTAAACTATCGGAACAATGGCGGACGCCCTTATGAAATATTTCTCCGACGAGCATAAAAGCGTATCCAAATCTGATCATGTTTTGAAATTTACACATTCTGATCACAAGACATATGAAAAGTTCTAGCCACTATGAAGAATAACAAGTACCGATTTTCTTTGTTTAGAACCACGATGGCCGCCGTTGCTGGGCGACGTGACATCAGACTATTGAATCCAATTCCCATTATTCTTTATTGTCAACGAATGAAGTATAAGCATGGTCCTCATTTACAATAACAATACTAGATAAAATTATCGCTGTTGTGCTTCTGTTATTATTATTATTATTATTATTATTATTATTATTATTATTATTATTATTATTATATTATTAATTATTATTATTATTATTATTATTATTATTATTATTATTATTATTATTATTGTAAATATTGGTGGTATTACCGTTGTTGTATTTTTGTGGTTATTAGTGGTATCCTTTTATTTTTTGGTTCCATTTACCACTTTTCCTTCACTTTCATGTATGTTGTCATCAAATTGAATGAATTATTATGAAAACCTAAGTATAAATAAACTTTGAATCTTTGGTAATTAATAGCGGAGCGCCATTTTTTTTCGTTTTGATTGAGAAGCCTGTTTGTCTTATTATCCTTTCAAGAAGATGTACAGTTTATGCTTGCTTCTTCTCTTTTACAATGTTCAGTGTTTATGGGATGGCGTCGGTCTTTGCTTCGTACCAGAAAGGTACCCTGTGTGTCCTTGAGCAAGTCACATCGACCTATCTAGATCATTTTGCAGCGCTGCACTGCGGCTAACGCCTGAGTTATTCAAGTCTTTTCTTGGAATATTATTTAAAGACAAATTTCCCCTATGGGATGAAAAAAGGGAATTTATCTATTTATTATTTATCCAATTGCTCTCTGCCATCATGTTCGTTACACTGTTTCTTATTTTTTCATAGTTGTTATGAACAAATCTGCAGGCCCGCACTTTGATTTTTCTAAGCTGGTTTATGGCTTCCTTTGTCTGGGGGTCCAACACACTGCCAGCAGCTGTATTCCAAACCGAGTCTTACGAGTGCGGTATAGCATATTATTGTAACAAGGTATTTGTGCTATTGAAATTTTTATGCGTGCTCTCAGTTTCTGGGAAAAGGATATTCTGGTTTGACGCCCGGGTAAACGTGTACTTATTTGCAGGTCTAATGACCCAAATTGTTATGGGCTCAGTGTTGTAATGGAGTTACTCTCAAACTAACGTAAACTATTTTTCATTACAACCATGTTAAATCAAGGTCTATAATTGCATTCGGTTATCAGACCTGAAAATACGTGCACGTAGGCCAGGGCGATAAGACACACTAATAGAATTTAAAGCCAAACTATCAGACTTATTAATTCTGTTGCAGTTTTTTAAATTTGCAATTTTAACAAATCAATGAATTTTCTCAATAAAACATTAATTTTGTTCACATTTCATTATGCCACGTATTTTGAACTAAATTATATATGTCTCTTAGTCTTGTCTATAAAAATAAATAAATGTAAACATTTATATAGAACATTTTTACGGATTTACCATGCTAAATGAGCTTCACAATGTTTCATTCATTCGATTTGCAGGTCATATGCAGCCATATTTCCATTTCCTATTGTATTACTCGCCTGTTAAGCGTCCTTTTAGGTTCTAACACTCGAGTCGATTGGGTTTATGAGCGTTATATATATATATATATATATATATATATATATATATATATATATATATATATATATATATATATATATATAATCCACCCCAAAAAATGTTATCTTAGTATTACAAAACGACAGTTGGTTAAAACATCACTTTACAGACACAGGTCACGTAACAACAACATTATCTTGCTTACCAATGATGGAGGAAATGGCCAACATGACGCTGAAGACAACATAATCCTCCCAATCAAATCCCTTTGTTGCCATGGTAACGGGTCACTTGTCTTATTTGTACTTCTTCCAAACTCTCGGGAGCCCTGGTATGGAGAAGTGAAACATTTATGACAATGATGATGACAATGATAATGATGATGATGATGATGATGATGATGATGATGATGATGATGATGATGACGATGATGATGACGATGATTGCCAAATGTTTGAATCAATGACAATATCTAGCTAACTTCCGCAACCGATCTTCTTCCACTGCATAAAGCTATCTTCAACAGTCACCAACATTTGTATAAAAATGGAGAAAAAAAAACCACTTCACGAGTATTTTTGTTATTTATAAATCCAAAATCAGGAAAGAATTTATTTCCTTTAACTTTGATTGCTATAGAAAGCAGTCCTTTAGATGAATAAGATCCGGGAGTCCTATTTTGTCCGATTTAGTAGCACATATCGAAGTTTTTGCCATTTGTATTTTTAAAAGTTGACCAATTGTATTGAACAGTATCCACTTAATGAGCTCAAAGCGTTTTACAGGGGGTTCCTCCTAGCCAACAACAACACTTAACAAATCAGGAACAAGTCTAAAACTAATCATTAAGAGCTGAGTGACGCTTCGCTCGGCCCATAGTTGATTCCTTGGAAAAGGCTTTTTACTCACATTCTATCACCGTACTCAGGTGTAAAATGAGGACCTGGCCGTTAACAGAGTTGTCTCTTCCCGAAAAAAAATGTAATATCGCCTAACAGGCGTCATGTCCCGTCCTAAATGTTCCATGTTGCTGTTGGCCATGGACCCATTGTAAAGCCCTTTGAGCACGTTTAGTGGATATTGCTCTATATAAAAGCTCAATTAAAAAAAAAAAATTAGTAAAACGTTGAAGATTTAAAAGGATGTCAGCTTGAAGCTAGTCCATGTCTATTAAAAAAAATTATATATATATATAAATATATATATATATATATATATATATATATATATATATATATATATATATATATAATATTATATTCAACGATTTATCCCACTTTACTTTACATGGGAGTATATCGTTTGTTCATGTTAGAAAATCAAATCAAATTATACCTCTTGAGCACCAAGCAATAATTTATAGCAGATGCTGTTATATTTATTACTTGGAAACTGAAGTTCAAATCATAAAAGATAATACCATCATAGCGTCCATAAAATTGTTTTCATCTACTGAATAACAACTTTTATAAAATTCTCTTGAGTCTGATTTTTGGGGAAAAAAAAAAGTTCGATCAGGGTTAGTTACGCGTACAAAATGTACGTATGAAAACGTCACTAAAGTCAGTCGTTCCTCAAGCAGAACCTCTTTGCTTACCCTCTTTCCTATTTTAAACAATCAAAATAGTAATTTTGAATTACAGATGGTGATAAAATTTCTCTTGACGTAAAATGTCAACATCAGCTAGGCTACATATTTTGGCGGATTACAGATTTTAATGGTTTGACATAAATGTCTTTTTAAAATGTGACATATCGCCTCAAAACGTTATAATGTCGGCGTGATTTAGACGCTAATATTTAAATTTATTGTCCAAAAAAAAAAAACAAAAAAAAAAAAAAAACAAAACAAAACAAAACAAAACAAAACGAAACGTTGGTAAACTTTTTGTTGTCTATTACAGGCAATAGACATAGTTTCTTAAGGCAGGAAAAAACCCCTGTAATTTCGAATTTGAGCACATTTAAACTACAAAGCAACTTTTCGGTACATGGTTCACATCCGACATAATACCGTTTTGAGACTATGGGTGGCAAATGTGTTGCGACAAGGTTGACAAACTACATTGTGTGACCCTTGATCTATGTATCTGTAAAGTAAATGTAAAAAAATCGAATCAATCAATTCCTATACAATGAAGGTATTGTAAAACCCATGTGCGATTCATAACTGAAAGCCAAACATTCCCCTTTTAACTAATTATAAGGGTTTTATAAGATTTGTAAAGGGAATCGGAGTGAACTGACCGGACGATAGATAGTGGCTGTGTTGTGGGCTGTGGATTGCTTCTCTCGCTAATGGAAATCTAATTGTTTGAAACGATAACTTTAATTTCGCAACAAAAAAAATGTTAAACGCAGACAAAAAACACAATGCACACACACACACACACACTCACACACACACACACACACACACACACAGATATATATATATATATATATATATATATATATATATATATATATATATATATATGTATATATACAAAACGATCAGAAAAAATTTTAAAGGCCCGTATCATTACATATGAATTAGTATGGCAAAAATCGAATTTGTAAGATTCTAATCTTTTTTTTCCAAAACACCAAGAGAATATCATTGTTGAGTAAATTTGAGTCCCAAAAATTGTATTCTGTAAAATTTGAGTTTGTATATAAAGAATAAACCCTTTTCACTAACAATTAGAAAACCACAAGAATTGTATAAAAAGAGATAAAAATAAAAAGCAATTTATTGAATAAAGGTTATAATTGCAATTCTCTAAAACAACACAAGTCATTATTTTATGACCATTTTCTCCAAAACTGGAACAAAGCCACTGCAAGTTGACTCATTGGCAAAAACGTCTTTATCGTAACATTTGAAAGCTATATCAATTTTTGTTTGAATTATGTTATAACACCATAATATCAAACACATTTGTTCAAAATATGACAGTGGGCCTAGAATTATTTTTTTTCAACAATTCTCAATATTTTCTTTAGCGATCTGTATTTTGACACTACCGTATTTTGGTTGGTTTCCAAAAACGAAACGAATCAAAGATGCATTTCAGTATAAATGTCTCACGTATTCCGCCTGTATGTTTTTTTTTCGTCACTACATATTATTAGCTTATGTGGATCCAATTCTATAAATACCAAAATGTAAATATAGCTTTCGGCAACTGATTCTCTTTGGTTGCTACCGTTCATATCAATCAGTATTATTCACACATGTGGTATTCATGAGAATGCCAACCGCAGGTAGCATATGGCATTTTATTTCAACCTTCCCATTGGAAAACCCTATCATTTCTTAGTAAATACGTAATCGTTGAATAATGCTTTGAACGCATTGAATAAAAATGTTATTCAATTATTGCAGAATATTTTCGCTCATTTTATTGATCTAAAATAAGTTGTAAAGGACAGTTGATTGCAATTAAAAATAAACTTTTGGTGGGCATGGATAAAAATCCAATGTTTTTCTTTTATTTAGTCAAATTGTCATTCAAGCAGATGGGGAAAAACACAAATTAAATTAATTATGGTGAATCGAAGTACTATCTACTACCATACAATTGGTCACGAAATATCTAAAAATCTTACTTGTTGGGGTGGAATATACGTTGTCTTTCATTTCTTTGTATTTATTAAACTCGTTGTTTTTATCGTGCAATAACACATATACGCAAGGTCCGTAATGTTATTTGGTACAATAAAAATAACTCAATTAATAAATACAATGAAATAAAAGAATTGTAATTATTGCATGTAGGAGTGATCCTTCCTCACGAACAATTCTCCCAGCATGCCGAAATGTATTGGGAACTTGTTCGACATTTCAAACACAGGAGTTCATGTATCTTATATTGTTATAGTGTATTATGGGTCATAGATATTACAAATTATATCAAAGTCAGCATTTTGATTGATTACTTTAAAATGAAATTTGAACAAAGTGCCCGACCTCGAACTTTTCAGCATCGTCACTCGAGCCTTCTCTGTATCTTATCGTGAGGGATGACCTCATTTTGCTCTTTTTTATAATCTATCGATATTTGAATGGCGAGTTTTCAAGTCAAATATTTCTTTAACATGTTTTCTTGGGCCACTGTCATATTTCAAACAAACAAACAAAAAAATACACAGGTTTAGGATTTTGTTGACAACTTTGGAATGACCCTATTTCATCGATATTTTAATTTAAAATGCTCCGAGAAGAATGAAAACAAATAATACTCTACAATTTTACGGGCAGATTGTTTTTGTTATTATATGTTGTCTATGTGTCAATGTCTTACACAATTTCTGTCATTCACAAAAAGTAAACACTTTTACTTTTACCAAGTAAATTGTTACATTGTTAATATTAACGATACGAGACTGTTAACTCGATTCACTTCAGTGGTCAATACATTTGATCGGTTGCAATCTCTCCCGAGTGGTATGTGTAATTTGAAAAAAAAAATATAACCTGCAAGAAACGTCTCAAATCGTGTTCATTTTTTTTGCCACATTGTTACCAGTGTTCTACCAAAGCTGGATCATTCTCGACGCTTTTCATTTTCTTGGTTCTAATCTGTATTTCATTGATTTAAAAAAAGGTTTAAACTAACAATCAATTTTGAGCGTGATCATGCTTTAGGAATGATTTCCTCTCTATTATCAATGTATGCAGGTGCAAGGCGTTTTAAAGTTAGCTGAAGGACAATGCCACGTTTAAATAAGTGCTTTAATGAAACTGGATCAGCAAATGACCGCAAAAGAAGTGGTCCCCAGGGTCGACAACTCCTCGCATGGACCGTGCTGTTACCAATTATGTATCACGTTCTAAACACTTTTACCATCATCTCAATTTGCTGGGGTGTCAAGTAAAAATGTTCTAAGACGTTTACGGGACAGTGGAATTGATTAGTCCATATCGACCTGTTCCGGGTAACATTCTTAGCCCAGTCCTCTTGCAAAATCGTATGGCTAGGTCCCAGAAAACATTTCACATGACCGTATAGGTACTGGAATAGTTTCCTCTTCACTGACGAATCATGGTTTTAATCGGATTGGTGGCAGAGAACGAGCTTTTAGGAGGAGTGGAGAACGATTTCGCAGAATTTTATCCGCCAGTCTGATCATTCTGGTGGAGGAAGTATTCGTGGTATGGGGATGGAATATCTACACATGTTCGCACTCCATTGATCATTGTTGAAGGTAACTTCAAGGTCATGCGCTTTCTGTGATTCCACGTGTATATCCTTTTATGGCACGTCATGGTGGACTTCCCAACAGGGACAATGATTGACCACTACATGTCTACAGAATGGCATTTAATCAATGTTCTAAGATGGCCTTAAAAGTTTAAAAGATCCCAGACCTTAATCCAGCCAGTCGAACATCTTTGGTATGAGCGTGATATGAGGATTAGAAATATGCTACGAACTTGTCAAGAACGGAATTGCCATGCATCAAAAGTGGCAGAAAATCTCTAGAGGACAGCCCTGAACAATGTTATTTGGTCAATGAACCGTCGATGGGCATTTGTAATTCAAGCCTTCGGGGTAACACCGCATATTGATCAAACTTAATTCTCTCCTTACCGGCCAGTTTCAGAATTTTCCCCAAAACTTCACACCCACCCAACACAAAAATAGACTTTACTAACTCAAACAGAATATTAATAAGTACAATCTATACATAATATTCTTCAGCAAAATGAGCTTTACAATACAGTGCTAAGTTTTTATGGCTGTAATAAACAAATTTTCATCAAATTTTATTAGAAACAAAAAACAATCAGATGAGAAAGTTGTTGGTTGCATCGTAACGAATGTGACGATTTTCCTGTAGTTGGTAAGGAGAGGGTTAAACACAGAATTCAACCAAATCATTCTATATAAAGTTATCTCCCTTGACATAGCAGACGTGTATGGCTGTTTTTTTTTTTTTCTTTTCAGGACCAAATTTCAAAGAAAATCAACGGAAAATATAAGAGATATCGAACTTATATTTTGGGTGTGACAACACTTTTGGAACACAGTATATTAATCCGTCAGCCGAGCAAATATTGCGTGCTTGTGTGTACACGTGTGTGAGTGTGTGTGTGTGTGTGTTCGTGTGTGTTTCAGTGTGTTTATGCAAGTGTTCATGTTTGTGTATTTTCTATCGAGTAGGTGTTAGCTCAAATTATACATTATGTGATTACTGGGTATAGCTAGCTTCCTTTTTCTTCTTCTTAGAGTGTATCTAAATATTTGCAATTTGCAATAGGAACTTATGTAGTGTTTAAGCTATAATAAGTTTATTTTTAAAATACCAAACCCCTCCCGCTCTCCCGTTCCCAACCCTCCCAAACTGTTGCAAGTCGACAACACACTTTTTATATTTTGACCAGAAATATTTTACTTCATATTGTGTACGGTTGTGTGGTCTAGTGGCATGGCACTCGCTTTCGGATCGGAAAATCCTGGGTTCGAGCACCGCTTGGCGCATAGTTGAGTCTTTGGAAAAGCCTTTTAAACTACATTCTCTCACCGTAGTCAGGTTAAAACAAGTATTTTTACAGCGGTGTCTCTCTCAGAAAAAAAAATGTTATATCGCTTAAAAGGCGTCATGCCTGGTTCAATATGTTACATGTTGCTGTTGGTCAGGGACCCTTTGTAAAGCGCTTTGAGCACGTTTAGTGGACATTGTGCTATATAAAAGCTCAAGCTCAAGAAAGTCATAGCTGCTCAACACGAAAATTGAATTTTTGAACTCAAAGTAAAAAACGATAAGTGTATGCTAAACACTTTTTTTCAGGACGTTGAGCTTAACAAAACATCAATAAATTTGTATTATAGATTTAACATATTTATCTTCAAATTTTGCTCTGTATTTATTACAAGACAAATTTGAATAATAAAAGTCCGTTATCTCACAACTTGAGGGAGGTTCTTTGCCAAGCTCACACTATAGTAATTAAAGCTAATACTGTTAGAAATCTGTCCTTCAAATATCGATCGATAAAAATGACTCGATTCTTAGAGGAAAAAAAAACCTCTCAAACCTGGGACTTCGTGAATTCTCAATTCACATTAATATTATGAAAGTACTATTCGTTGTCTACAGGCAAAATAGAATGAGACACACACACACACACACACACACACACACAGAGAGAGAGAGAGAGAGAGAGAGAGAGAGAGAGAGAGCAAGAGAGACAGACAGAGAGCAAAAGAGATATATAGATAGATAAATATATATATATATATATATATATATATATATATATATATATAGATAGATAGATAGATAGATAGATAGATAGATAGATAGATAGATATAGATATAGATATAGATAGATAGATATATAAATTTAGATATATAGACAGATTGATAGATAGATAGATAGATAGATAGATAGATAGATAGATAGATAGATAGATAGACGGATAGAGAGCGATAGATCGATAGATAGATAGATAGATAGATAGATAGATAGATAGATAGATAGATAGATAGGTAGATAGATAGATAGATAGATAGATAGATAGATAGATAGATAGATAGATAGATAGATAGATCGATAGATAGATAGATAAATAGATAGATAGATAGATAGATAGATAGATAGATAGATAGATAGAGGCACACACACACACAGAGAGAGAGAGAGAGAGAGAGAGAGAGAGAGAGAGAGAGAGAGAGAGAGAGAGAGAGAGAAGAAGGGGCGGGGTGAGTAATATAAAAACACATCGAACTACTTGGATTCAGAAGCGTAAGAGAGGTAAAAAAATAATTGTTCTGTGTGTTTGTTGGCCATTTCATTCAAGATCATTAATACTGCCAACTCCTTGAACCACGCTAAACAAAAATTTTTATCTTTACTTTTTTTCCTTTATTTTTCCCCTTTCTTTTCATGATATTATTATTCAGATCAAATCGGAGGTTATTGCATTCCAATCTTTTAGCTTAGCATTATGAGGCGTGACAGATTTGATGACGATTATGATGACTTTCATTATCAAGATGGCGATGATGATGATGATGATAATGATGATGATGATAATGAAGATGAGACGTTGGAGGAGGAGGATGGAAATTATGATAATAACACTATAAATAATAATAATAATAATAATAATAATAATAATAATAATAATAATAATAATAATAATAATAATAATAATAATATTAATAATAATGATAATAATAATAATAATAATAATAATAATAATAATAATAATAATAATAATAATAATAATAATAATAATAATAATAATAATGATGATGATGATGATGATGATGATGATGATGATGATGATGATGATGATGATGATGATGATGACGATATGATTGTAATATTAATAATATGCACGAACGGACAAACACATACACGCACACATATAAACACACAAACACACACCCACACACACACACACACACACACACACACACACACACATGTTGCTATGATTATATAATCATAAATTTTTTAATGACGTTCGTACGGTCGATTAACATTTAAAGAAAATATTATATAACAGATAAAATGATAAAGAATGGAATTAATAAAAGTGCTATGTCAATATTTAGATATTTGCATGTTCATTCTGCCATATCAAAATATCTTATTATCACAAAATTTATCTTAATATTATTATCATCAACGAGTGCCTTAAGATCGAATGTTGAAGGGATAGACAGATAACAGGATGTTAATATTAATATGTGATCCAACGGCCCGGTCCTGGCATGTATCAAGTCCAAATGTCAAAGGCCACCCTTTTCTCTGTTCTATTCTATTTCTACAAAAACTACCCCCCCCCCCCCCCACAAAAAAAACCAAAAAACCAAAAAAAAAAAACAAACAAACAAATAAACAAAAAAAAAACAAAAACAAAAACAAAAAAAAAACAACAACAAAAAGACAAAACAAAACAAAACAAATAAAAAAAACAACAACAGCAACAACAACAATAAACCAACAAATAAACAAAAGAAAAAAAAAAAGAAAAAAAGAAAAGAAAAAAAACACTTTGTTTTTCTTTTGTGTGTATGTGTGTGTGTGTTAGTTTGTTTGTTTTTTGTTGTTGTTTTTTTGCACGTTATTATGCTGTTCTGATATGATGATGTCATCCTGTTGCTATGACCAGATCCGAGTCAAACGAATGCTTGAAAATGAGGCATCATATACCATATTATAATATAAAACATATTCATGGTGATTTAATTATATCACCATAATTTCTCAATTGTTGTCATTTATTTAGATGGCAGCGTGACTCAGCGACACGGTCTTTGCGTCCTCGCCAAAAGGAATCGGGTTCGGCTACCCGCCTCGTCGTGTGGCCTTGAGCAAGTCACCACGCCCTAGCTCGCTTTGCTGTTGCTGCGCTGCGCGTGGCTGACGCCTGGGTTATTCCGGTCTTCCCTTTGAATAGACCCTATAAAAAAAAATCCGCTATGGGATGAATAAAGGGAATTTTATTTTACCTATTATATTTTTATATTTATCATGTTTACATTCCCCTTTAATGATAGTAATAATGTCGAGCTCTTATCTGGAAAACAGATCTGTAATCGGAAGTTAGGGAATAGGGCACAAAAAGTAAACACTTTTACTTTTACCAAGTAAATTGTTACATTGTTAATATTAACGATACGAGACTGTTAACTCGATTCACTTCAGTGGTCAATACATTTGATCGGTTGCAATCTCTCCCGAGTGGTATGTGTAATTTGAAAAAAAAAATATAACCTGCAAGAAACGTCTCAAATCGTGTTCATTTTTTTTGCCACATTGTTACCAGTGTTCTACCAAAGCTGGATCATTCTCGACGCTTTTCATTTTCTTGGTTCTAATCTGTATTTCATTGATTTAAAAAAAGGTTTAAACTAACAATCAATTTTGAGCGTGATCATGCTTTAGGAATGATTTCCTCTCTATTATCAATGTATGCAGGTGCAAGGCGTTTTAAAGTTAGCTGAAGGACAATGCCACGTTTAAATAAGTGCTTTAATGAAACTGGATCAGCAAATGACCGCAAAAGAAGTGGTCCCCAGGGTCGACAACTCCTCGCATGGACCGTGCTGTTACCAATTATGTATCACGTTCTAAACACTTTTACCATCATCTCAATTTGCTGGGGTGTCAAGTAAAAATGTTCTAAGACGTTTACGGGACAGTGGAATTGATTAGTCCATATCGACCTGTTCCGGGTAACATTCTTAGCCCAGTCCTCTTGCAAAATCGTATGGCTAGGTCCCAGAAACATTTCACATGACCGTATAGGTACTGGAATAGTTTCCTCTTCACTGACGAATCATGGTTTTAATCGGATTGGTGGCAGAGAACGAGCTTTTAGGAGGAGTGGAGAACGATTTCGCAGAATTTTATCCGCCAGTCTGATCATTCTGGTGGAGGAAGTATTCGTGGTATGGGGATGGAATATCTACACATGTTCGCACTCCATTGATCATTGTTGAAGGTAACTTCAAGGTCATGCGCTTTCTGTGATTCCACGTGTATATCCTTTTATGGCACGTCATGGTGGACTTCCCAACAGGGACAATGATTGACCACTACATGTCTACAGAATGGCATTTAATCAATGTTCTAAGATGGCCTTAAAAGTTTAAAAGATCCCCAGACCTTAATCCAGCCAGTCGAACATCTTTGGTATGAGCGTGATATGAGGATTAGAAATATGCTACGAACTTGTCAAGAACGGAATTGCCATGCATCAAAAGTGGCAGAAAATCTCTAGAGGACAGCCCTGAACAATGTTATTTGGTCAATGAACCGTCGATGGGCATTTGTAATTCAAGCCTTCGGGGTAACACCGCATATTGATCAAACTTAATTCTCTCCTTACCGGCCAGTTTCAGAATTTTCCCCAAAACTTCACACCCACCCAACACAAAATAGACTTTACTAACTCAAACAGAATATTAATAAGTACAATCTATACATAATATTCTTCAGCAAAATGAGCTTTACAATACAGTGCTAAGTTTTTATGGCTGTAATAAACAAATTTTCATCAAATTTTATTAGAAACAAAAAACAATCAGATGAGAAAGTTGTTGGTTGCATCGTAACGAATGTGACGATTTTCCTGTAGTTGGTAAGGAGAGGGTTAAACACAGAATTCAACCAAATCATTCTATATAAAGTTATCTCCCTTGACATAGCAGACGTGTATGGCTGTTTTTTTTTTTTTTCTTTTCAGGACCAAATTTCAAAGAAAATCAACGGAAAATATAAGAGATATCGAACTTATATTTTGGGTGTGACAACACTTTTGGAACACAGTATATTAATCCGTCAGCCGAGCAAATATTGCGTGCTTGTGTGTACACGTGTGTGAGTGTGTGTGTGTGTGTGTTC
>NC_088366.1:18448186-18453186 GCF_034508935.2 Berghia stephanieae | reverse complement strand
ACACAGAGTTTGTGTGTTGGTCCGTTATACTTCCGGATGGCAATGTTGTGAACTCCTTGGCCAAGCGCATTCTATCTATAAAAGTTCATGGTTACACAGAGTTTGTGTGTTGGTCCGTTATACTTCCGGATGGCAATGTTGTGAACTCCTTGGCCAAGCGCATTCTATCTATACTGTGTTTTTTTTTTTTTTAAAAACAACGACAGTACAGAGAAGGGGAGTAACTCACACCGCTGAGGTTTAAACCACGACAAATCAACACTCCATAACCCGTAAGATCTTGGCATTCAAAAGTTGGTGTAGACACAGCAAATATAAATTATTTTATATGTTATGATTGATGACGAAATCAAATGGAAAATTTATGGGTTAGCTTTATGCCTATATAAATTTATTTTGAGTAAATCATAGGGCCACATATTATTTGCAAATACGTAAACGTCAAGTAAAAGGATTCAATTTACCAGCACCTATAATATACTATAATATATCAAAATTGAATCACACATAATGCTAAATTAAATCACTGGTTCACTCACTAAACACTCATTCTTTTAATTTTAAAATTATTTTTGCAAACAAAAAAGTTTTAAGAACAAATTCCCAATTTATACCCCATGTATCTCAGGCATATCGCTTCAAATTGGTACAATAGATAGTATGCAGATGACGTCACTTAGGCCTTTGTTATTGTTTTTGCCATCCGCGTTTGTGAGTTGTTCTCACTAAACTGTATTAACAAGACTATAAAAGTTCATGGTTACACAGAGTTTGTGTGTTGGTCCGTTATACTTCCGGATGGCAATGTTGTGAACTCCTTGGCCAAGTGCATTCTATCTATACTCGCTTGATTTTAGCACGCTCTCGGGAGAAGCCAAATAAGCGTGCTAGAATCGGAGCGTGCCAAAATCCGATGCTCGTGAGAGGTAATGACTTCTATACTGTATTATAGATAGAATGCGCTTGGCCAAGGAGTTCACAACATTGCCATCCGGAAGTATAACGGACCAACACACAAACTCTGTGTAACCATGAACTTTTATAATCTGGTTAATACATTTTAGTGAGAACAACTCACAAACGCGGATGGCAAAAGCAATAACAAAGGCCTGAGTGACGTCATCTGCATATTATCTATAGATAATTATAGCTGCCCGTTCAATGAACGTGATGATAACGTCGATAGACTCAAAGTTCATGATTCAAGTCAGTGTTGAATAAAATTTGAACACAGTTTCTTTTGTCATAATAGGCAATGTATTTTCTTACTTCGTAAGACAACTCCGCGGAGCTTTTTATTTGGACACAGCGGAATATTTTCTGCATTTGAAATCTTATGTATTTCGTCCTTTATTGTAGAATTCGTTCCCAGTGTTAAGAACGGAAAATTATTCATTTAAATTTTAAGACATTGATCGCATTCAAAATATATTGAGAATAACCACTTGCTGGTATCAATTCATTGCAAGTACCCCCATCTCATTTTCATACTCGCTAACAGGGACACAAAGTTTGTTTTTGATGCAATTCGACGAAACAAATTTGATTTCTCGATAAAATCATCACGATGTCTAATAAATCTCATAATATACGCAAACCATCTTCATATCAATAGGTTTCAATAGTCTGATGTCACGCCCGCCCAGCATCGAGCATCTTGGTTCTAAACGAAGAAAATCGGTACTTTTTATTCTACATGCTGGCTAGAACTTTTTCAATGTCATGTGGTTAGAATGTATAAAAGCAAAACATGATCAGATTTATAATGTTTTTCTCCTGTGGATAGATTGTTATGCAAGTCGGAGAAGTATTTCATAAGGGCGTCCGCCATTGATCCGATAGTTTAGAACCAGTTACTAAGTTTCTCTGCGTCATTACCAGGGAAATTTCGTCACGACTGTTGAATCATATTGTAAACATCATGCAAAATCAGGTGACAATTGTTCAGTTATTTCGGGACCTTTGTATTACTAAAAATCGAATTTGCCAAATATTATATTAATGTTAGATAAAATTCGGTCACCCAGTTCAATTTTTCAAATTGGGTTGGAGTTAGGGGTACTGGAATCCAGTGAGTACTATATTATATAGGGGCCTATTATATATGTACATAACACGTCGGCCAGAGAGAATGTGTCGCTATAAAATGAACTTTAAATTCCGATACTTCATTTGAATCAAAATGCTTTTACCGAGAATGGTAATCTCAATATTTTGTACGTACTAAAAACAAAATAAAAAAAAAAAGAAGAAAACACAAAAACAAAAAGAAAACACAACAACAACAAAAGACCCCCCAAATAAACAAAAAATAATACTAAAAAAGCACAACCTGCCCCCCCCCCCCCCACCCCTTTTTCAAAAAGACCCCAAAAACCCCACATGTTTAAACATTGCAATGCAGACAATAATAATAAGATTTAATCTATTTTTCCGCAATTGGTTTTCTCCAATAAAAATAGTATCTATAATATTGAGGTCAAGGGTAAGAAATAATATGATACATTACTGAAATAGACCTGCCACCGCCTCACAACCCCCCCCCCCCCCCCCCCCCCGCCCCATGGTAGGATGCCGTCCTCACCCACCCTCTGCCAATGACAATTGTATTGATTATATCGCCAAGCTTATCAACAGTTTGCTATTTTTAAAAAAATGCCAGCTGATTATAACAGGCTGATAAGAATTGATTTAAAAAGATTTAAAATAGAAAAGAAAAAAGTGGCCCGCCGTCTCTCATAAGTATTAAGTCGTGGTAAGGGTTTTTATAGTGGAAATGGTCAAAATGACCCAGTTTTATGGGAGAGCGTGTCTTTGCTTCGTGCCCGAAACGTACCGAGTTCGATAACCCGTCGCGCTGTGTGGCCGTGAGCAAAAGTCAACTAGCCTTAGTTCACGTTGCGGCGCTCCGCTGCGGCTGAGTAGGCCACCAGCTCAACTCATACTATGTTAATACAATCATCATTATGCGCTTACTCAGTTCTTAGGGCGGATTAAGACTTTCGAAGCTGGGTTGACGAAATGAATTTGGAGGTGTAGCCATACGCTACTACTACTACTACTACTACTACTACTACTACTACTACTACTACTACTACTACTACTACTACTACAACAACAACAACAACAACAACAACAACAACTACTACTACTACTACTACTACTACTACTACTACTACTACTACTACTACTACTACTACTACTACTACTACTACTACTATGTATTACATACGTGCTTACATTCTACTGTATTCTATATTACTATATGATATATATGTCTTCAGAAATAAATATCCAATATAAATTTCAAGGGTGTACAAACTGCAAACCAATGACCCACTATAACCTCGACACCACAGTATTTACCTACCTATGTCTTCTGATTTTCAAATTCTTTATAAAGAGGACAATAACCCAAGACAACACTACTTTTCGCAGAGAGTTCAATGAGATCATGGCCATTTCAGAAAATCGGTGACCCGCAAAATATCCTAAAAATATGAAAACATGCCACTAAATTTTACTACCTACAATTAGAAGTGTCCGTGAATATATTATTATAGTGGCGTAGGTTTTGTTGTTATTGTACTAAGCATTATACTGAACATCACGATTTTAATAAGAAAACCTTACGGATATTGTTGGGATATTTTCTTCAAGAACGTAAAGGTCATTCTCTCTCTCTCTCTCTCTCTCTCTCTCTCTCTCTCTCTCTCTCTCTCTCTCTCTCTCTCTCTCTCTCTCTCTTCTTTTTTTTTCTCTCTCTCTCTTTCTTCATTCTCTTTCTCTCTCTATGTATGTATAATCTATCTATATATGTCGATCTATCAATCCACCTGCCTATCTATCTAACTATCTATCTATCTATCTATCTATCTATCTATCTATCTATCTATCTATCTATCTATCTATCTATCTATCTATCTACCTATAAATATATTTATCTATCTATCGCTCTATCAATCTATCTATCTATCCGTTTATCTATCTATTTATATTCTTGAAGGGGATAATGAAAAAGACACCTCTCTTTCTCTCTCTCTCTCTCTCTCTCTCTCTCTCTCTCTCTCTCTATATATATATATATATATATATATATATATATATATATATATATCTATCTCTCTCTTTCTCTCTCTCTCTCTATATATATATATATATATATATATATATATATATATATATATATATATATATATCTATCTCTCTCTTTCTCTCTCTCTCTCTCTCTCTCTCTCTCTCTCTCTCTCTTTCTCTCTTTCTCTCTCGATTAATCGATCTTCGTCTGTGCCACACAACTTTACAATGCTATATATTTTTGGAATGTTACAAGCCAATAAAAAGTTACAATCCCGAATCAATCTGTTTACTGACTTACTCGATTTTACGACAATCAGCACACTAACTAACTAATCTCTCTCTTCTAGGTTCCATGCCTGGTCCAGGCGTCGGATACTGCATGAATTATCTCTCTCCATTCCTCCCTGTCTCTTGCTTTTTCAAACAGCTCTTGGATTGTTAGGTTGGTGAAGCCCTTCAGTTGGTCTATGAGTGTTTTTCTTTGTCTCCCCCGGGCGCGTTTACCAGGTATTTTTCCACAACTTGCCAGGTATTCATTCTTATCTTTCCTTACTATGTGTCCGAAAAAGGATAGTTGTCGATCCACTAACTAATGGGCACATGTTAAAACCAAATGTCACAAAACATACTACCATACTGTCGTACTTTGAAAACAAAACCAAACAAAACAATGCAAAGCAAAACAAAAACAATAAAGCAAACAAACTAACAAAAACCAAACACACACATTACACTTCTTTTTTAATGGCCAGAATACACGTCCTCCAAATATCGATCGATAAAAATGGCCCTATTCTAAAAAAAAAAAAAGGCGAAAAATCTCTCAAATCGGGGACTTCACGAATATTCCTTTAAACGCCTCAAGTTTGAGAGTTTTGACAAAATGATGATGATGAGCATTGTAATCGATCGATATTTGA